>NC_134356.1:607208716-607514550 GCF_048569485.1 Anomaloglossus baeobatrachus | reverse complement strand
CTCCAATGTGTCAAACTTTAGCACTCCGGAGTCATTGACTAACTTGCACGTGTGTGGGGCCACCGACCCCATAGTGAACATCTGGAAACAGAGCAACCAGTACAAGACGTGCATGGAGCCGATCCTGAAATCCAAGGAAGCCATCTTCTGAAAGTGTCAATGTCACTAGCCGATGTTCAGAGATTTCATTCTTCAGACGCCTCAGATCTTCTACCTCTGTGTAGCATCCAACACATCTGTCTCTGGCTGAGATTGCTCAGTAGCTGAGGAGAAGGCACTCCTGGGACTACAGTGAGTGTACAAGCATGTGTTTCGATGAACCTGATGTACCTGTTTATTTGTGTTGGGACAGTGCCAATATTTTGCAAGATCATCCAAGGTACATCCTCCTGTGCTGAGTCACAATTACCTGGGAATGAACAGGTGAGTCTGATGCCTAATTATTATCACTGGCCACAAACAATAGTCCCTATATTTTATGCATTCTTGAATATGGATCATAAAGTGGTGGGGCAGAGGAATTAATGGATTCAAGGAGAACCTTCACTGAAAAAATAATGGTGTCTGGTGGACGACTTTAAGAAACCCCTTAACGATCCATGCTGTTCATTTGCGTCATATGTGTATATTTCATACCAGGCAGATGCCGGCTGTGTTTCATAGACGTCATCTGCCTGGAACTGCAGAGAGGAGCTTGCTCCGATGCCTGCTGTTTAGTCATGTAAATGTCACTGTCAATCTCTGACAGCAGCACTGAAACTGCATCATTGCTGATATACAGTATGTGCGCAAGTTACGGGTCTCAGAAAATGGCGACACAATAAAAAATATAATATTACAAATTTAAGGGGACAGTGTGAGGTAGGAACAATATGGAGGGTGTTGTTCATAAGAGTGTGTGACGCCCCTGGACTAGTCAGGTCTTAGTAGGGAGTGGGGCCCGGAAAGCTCCAAGCAGACGGGCCACTTGGACACTCTAAAATTATTGTTCCCGGAGGCAGGTTACAGACCACCAGGCAGTGCTGCAGGGGACAGAACCCGGACGAGCTCCCCAAGAGGGCAGCGGTACCCAGAGACTTAATTTACCCTGTTGTCAGCGTCTGCTTTCTTGCTGAGTACCTGATTAACCCCTGCAACCAGCGAGCCGGCGCTTCCCCAGCACTCCATTCCACCATCCAGGATCCAAGGGCCTTTCCCTACCCGTGGAGGGTAACATCATCTGGCTGCCCCACTCCATCACCCTGGGTACTCCCAACGGCAGCGGCGGTACTCCTTATTACCGCACACCATGGGTGTGACATCCGGATCCGAGCGGTTCGGACGCTGCAGGGGCGGCACAAGTGCACAGTGTGGCAATTACAGTTCATAAAGCAGGCTTTACACGCTGCGATCTCGCTAGTGAGTCACACAACATCGCTAATAAGAAGAAAACTATTATTTGTTTCAGGACGACCTCTCCGCGTCAAACGATTTTGACCGCTTTTGTGATCGTTTAAGGTCGCTCATAAGTGTCACACACTGCAATATCGTTAATGACGCCGGATGTGCATCACAAACACCGTGACCCCGACGATAATTCATTAACGATATCGTAGCGTGTAAAGCCCGCTTAAGTGAGTTTTAGTTCATAGGAGGGATGGTGTGACAACTATAGTTCATAAGGGGAAATGGTGTGAAGGCAATATTTTACAGGAGAAGACAGGGTGGCCGTTACAGTTCATTAGACAGGACAGGGTGGTGTTTATAGTTCATAAAGTCAGACACAGTGGCGGTTATCTATATATATAATTGCCTTATTCTGTCTGTCTGTCTGTCTGTCTTGCTCCAAAATTGTGTCCTTACGGTGACACAAAGCTGATTGGCCGCTGGGCTCGCCATGGCCCCCGCCTCCCCACACGGATTGGCCGCTCGCCTCGCCTCCGCCCCGCCCCCCCACGGATTGGTCGCTCGCCTCGGCCTGGCCCCGCCCTCCGCATGGATTGGCCGCTCGCCCCGGCCCTCCGCACGCATCGCCAGACAAGGTTATGTCTGGCGCTGCTGGGATCGTGACGGAGCCGGTGAACGCTGGTAACCATTATACACATCGGGTAAATAAGGTCCCTTAGGTACCCGATGTGTATCATAGTTTACCAGTGTACACCGGCTCCGTCACGATCCCAGCAGCGCCAGACATAACCTTGCGATGCTGGGATCATGACGGAGCCGGTGAACGCTGGTAACCATTATACACATCGGGTAACTAAGGTCCCTTAGTTACCCGATGTGTATCATAGTTACCAGCGTACACCGGTTCCCGGTACACATGTGCAGGGAGCCGGCATTATACTCCTCTCCCCCCAGGACTACTCCTCCTATTATAGTCCTCCTATTATACTCCTCTCTGAGTATAATAGGAGAACTATTATAGCATGGGGGATGGAGCACGATGGGGTGCGCAGCATGGGGGATGTAGCACGATGGGGGGTGCGCAGCATGGGGGATGTAGCACGATGGGGAGTGCGCAGCATGGGGGATGGAGCACGATGGGGAGTGTGCAGCATGGGGGATGGAGCACGATGGGGGGTGCGCAGCATGGGGGATGGAGCACGATGGGGGGTGCGCAGCATGGGGGATGGAGCACGATGGGGGGTGCGCAGCATGGGGGATGGAGCACGATGGGGGGTGCGCAGCATGGGGGATGGAGCACGATGGGGGGTGTGCAACATGGGGAATGGAGCACGATGGGGAGTGCGCAGCATGGAGGATGGAGCACAATGGGGAGTGCACAGCATGGGGGATGGAGCACGATGGGGAGTGCGCAGCATGGGGGATGGAGCACGATGGGGGTGCGCAGCATGGGGGATGGAGCACGATGGGGGGTGCGCAGCATGGGGGATGGAGCACGATGGGGAGTGCGCAGCATGGGGGATGGAGCACGATGGGGTGTGCGCAGCATGGGGGGTGGAGCACGATGGGGGGGTGCGCAGCATGGGGGATGGAGCACGATGGGGGGGCGCAGCATGGGGGATGGAGCACGATGGGGAGTGCGCAGCATGGGGGATGGAGCACGATGGGGGTGCGCAGCATGGGGGATGGAGCACGATGGGGGGTGCGCAGCATGGGGGATGGAGCACGATGGGGAGTGCGCAGCATGGGGGGATGGAGCACGATGGGGTGTGCGCAGCATGGGGGGTGGAGCACGATGGGGGGTGCACAGCATGGGGGATGGAGGCACGATGGGGGGTGCACAGCATGGGGGATGGAGCACTATGGGGAGTGTGCAGCATGGAGGATGGAGCACGATGGGGAGTGCGCAGCATGGGGGATGGAGCACGATGGGGAGTGTGCAGCATGGAGGATGGAGCACAATGGGGAGTGCACAGCATGGGGGATGGAGCACGATGGGGAGTGCACAGCATGGGGGATGGAGCACGATGGGGGGTGCGCAGCATGGGGGGATGTAGCACGATGGGGAGTGCGCAGCATGGGGGATGGAGCACGATGGCGAGTGTGCAGCATGGGGGATGGAGCACAATGGGGGGTGCACAGCATGGGGATGGAGCACGATGGGGGGTGCGCATTATGGGGGATGGAGCACGATGGGGAGTGCGCAGCATGGAGGATGGAGCACGATGGGGAGTGCGCAGCATGGGGGATGGAGCACGATGGGGAGTGCGCAGCATGGGGGATGAGCACGATGGGGGGTGCGCAGCATCGGGGATGGAGCACGATGGGGAATGCGCAGCATAGGGATGGAGCACGATGGGGGTGGTGGGCAGCATGGGGGATTGGGCACGATGGGGGGGTGCGCAGCATGGGGGATGGGGCACGATGGGGGGTGCACACCTCCCCCCAACACACACACACAACACACCACACACACACTGGGAACCACAAACACTGCCCTACACAGACACCCACACACACAGACAACGCCGCACACACACAACACCCAACACACAAACACCGCGGCATACATAAATATACGCACATACCGCACAACACACACATTGCACAAAACATACCTCCCCCAAAACACACCACACCCACACAAACCGCGCAACACACACACACACACAACGCTACAGACACACAGCGCTCCACAAACAACGCAACACACGCAACACACATACAACACCGCTCTCACCCCCCGCCACACCCAGACAACACCCAGAACATGTACAGCGCCCTACACAAACACTTGCTAACTACACACAACAACATCTATATATATATATATATATATATAACAAAAATTATACATGAACTACACAATACGTAAATTCTAGAATACCCGATGCGTAGAATCGGGCCACCTTCTAGTAATTCATAAGAGCAAACATTGTGTGGGTTATAGTTCATAAGGGCAGACAGTATTGTGGTCGTAATTTATAAGGGGGTAGCATGGCATTTATAGTTTCAAAGGGCAGATAGTGTGGTTATTAATGTTCATAAGAATGAAAAGTGTGATGATTATAGGGATGGTGTGGCAGTTGTACATCATAAGGGGGGTGATGTGGTGGTTTTAGTTTGTAAGGAGGGATAGTGTGGTGATGTAGTTGATATGGGGGATCATGTGGAGGAAATATTTTATAGCAGAGGACTGTGGATGCATTATTGTATAACAGAGAGAGGTGTACAGGCATTGTATCAAAAGTGTGAGAGTAAAATTTTGTGCAGGGAGCATAGGGAGGGACATTTTTAATAGTAGTGTCGCAGGCGGAGGGCCGCGCTCGCTACGCTCGGGTCCGGGACTTCTGCTGCTGCTCGGTGGCTCGAGCGGTGTGCCGGACCCGGGGACTCGAGCAGCGCTCCTCGCCCATGAGTGAAAAGGGGAGGTGGTTTGTTTGGGGATATAGTTCGTGACGCCACCCACGGGTCGTGGTGATAATGGGCACCACCGCTGCTGGTGACGTGGATCCCGGGAGCGATGGCAGGGAGCAGCTAGGATGTCGGTTCCCCCTCCGTGGGTAGGGGGTTGGTGATCCCGGGGCCCGGTGGTGGTACGAGGAGGCAGGATAGCTGGGGTGCAGGGTTGCGGAGTCAGCGCGGCGCGGGTGCCGGATGGCACTGTTGTACTCACTCAGGCACAGATTCCCAGAGTCTCTAGTAAACCAAACGGCTGGATGGACGAGTCCCGCAGCCGGCTGCAGTGTCTTTGCTCTCCCCGGACAGGTTGATGGTGGCTGTCTTTCCCTGCCCCGTTGTAGTTAGTATTGACTCCGATGGTTGCCCAACGGTAGCCCGCTCCCCGGCGTGTATGTACCGAAGGAGCCCGTTTTACCCGCAGGTGCTGGCCCTTGGATCTCTAGCCTGTGGCGGTGGCTTTTTATCCTCACTGTGTGGACGGTTGCCTTCTGTCGGGTCTTGGGTGTGAGGGAACCCCTGAGGTCCCAGTCACTATCGGATTTGACCTTTTCAGCAGCTCCCAGCCTGGTCGGGGTCTGATGGCCCTGCCTTTGTGCTTGGTACAGATCTGCTCCCCGGCTCGGTACCGGCGGGCCACCGCCCGTCCCCGGTCCTACGGTCCGCTGACCTGCACCTACTCCTGCAGATGGCCACCACCGTCTGCCGACCTTGCTGACAGTGACTGGGCTCCTACCCAGACACTAACAGTTTTCTGTCCGCTCACTTCAACTCCAACTCAAATCTGTCACTTTTCCTGCCTCCAGGCCTGTGTACTCCTCCGTGGGTAGGGCCAACCGCCTGGCTCCGCACCACCTGGTGTGGACATCAGACCCTGGAGGAGGCTACAAGGATTTTGTTTGACTGTTGTTGACTATCCAGGGGAGGGGGTGAGTGTGATGTTGTGTTTGTGACTATCTGGGCTAGTCCAGGGCGTCACAGTAGTTGTGAGATTCAGCACTTGATAAATCCACACATTTTGCAAAATATCTAATTAACAACCAGGAACAGTCCGTAACAGCTAATTGACGTTTCAGTCAGTTATAGACTTTCATCAGAAATCAGGTTTTCAGTTGTCCTACCTTTTGGGAAGGGGTTTGCCTGGACTGCATTCAGAAACAACCTTTCAACCGTATAGAGAGGGGTTAGTCCAGCGGACTCTCGCTTAATAGAAATATTATTATTGTTTTCCAATGTGTAAAACTTTAGCACTCCGAAGTCATTGACTAACTTGCACGTCTGCGGGGCCGCCAACCCCATAGTGAACATCTGGAGACAGAGCAACCAGTACAAGACGTGCAAGCAGCCGATCCTGAAATCCAAGGAAGCCATCTTCTGAATAATAATAATTGTAATAATTGACGTTTCCGTCAGTTATAGACTTCCATAAGAAATCAGGTTTTCAGTTGTCCTACCTTTGCTGTGGTCAGTTGTGATTGTGTACCACCTTAAGTGTCAGTGGATGTAAGGCGGACTGTGCTTGCTGTTCAAGTGTAAGTCGTCTGCACTGGAGTGTGAAGAGAATGAGAACACTGCACTGAGCTGCCGGGGATCAGAGGGAAGGTGAATAGAATAGTTTTTCTTAAGTGTGCGGTGTGATGGGGCAATGTACCAGGATGGGGAGCCATGTACATGGATGGGGGGAGCCATGTACCAGGATGTGAGATATGTACCATCATGGGGGGCCATGTACCAGGATAGGGGATCATATGCAACAAGATGGAGGATTGTATGCTCCAGGATGGAGAAACATGTACCAGGATGGGGGATCATATGTACCAAATGGTGGGCTATGTAGCAAGATGTGGGGCCATGTACTAGGATGGAGGATCATATATACCAGGATGAGGGATCATATATACCAGCATGGGTGATTATTTATACCAAGGATGGGGGCCATGTACTAGGATAGTGATATATATACCAGGATGTGAGGTCATATATGGATGGGGGATTATATATACCAGGAGGAGGGCAATGTACCAGGATGAGGATCATATATACCAGGATGGGGGCCATGAACCAAGTTGTAAGATCATATACATAGTACCAGGATGGGGGCAATATACCAGGAAGGGGAGCCATAAGTAGAGGCTGGAATGGATTAATAGCATTTTAATTACTTTTAATGGGGAAATATAATTTGACATAAGAGCAAATTGAGTTAAGAGCTAGGTCACAGAATGAATTAAACTTGTAAGTCAAGATATTACTGTACTGATAATGGCTCTGATGCTGTATTCACGTGCTGATGTTGGATCCGATGCTTATATTTATTTACTGATTGAGGTTACAGTACATTATTCCTGTACCGATGTTGGTTCTAGTGCTATATTCATGTACTGATGATGGATCTGGTGCTGTATTCATGTACCAATGATGCTTTTGATTCTACATTTATGTGCTGATATTTCTCGGGGTGAATTTTCTGTACTGATGGTGGGTTTAGTATTGTATTCATATATTGATGGTGGTACTGTTATTGGTTCTTAGTCTGTACAGAAGCAGGAATCCATAACTTGTAGGATGACATGCTACATGACTACATTGATATGTATTAACAAAAATAATAATGTGTTGTATGAGGTAATAATTACTGCATCTGTAATTAAAGGAACATTAAACCTTTGTAATTGATTGTGGTCAAGGGTGGGTGGGGTGCGGAGGGTCATGGAAGTTTAACTTCGGTGTGCTGTGAAATCTATGAAGATTTTGTAATATTGTGATACATTTGAATAAGCTTTACTACATCATCTGTAGACTATAAGTGTCACGGTCATCTCCCTGTTTTTGGAGACTAGTGACAGCTTTATGACTCTCATCTCCATCTGGCGCTCTACATTTAAATGTTGTCCTCTTGGTACTGAAACAGTTAGGCTATGTGCACACGTTGCGTTTTTTTCAGCGCGGAAAAAAACGCACCCTCTGGCAGAGGGGATAATTGTAAACAATGCTTTTTAAAAAAAAACGCATCGAAAACGCATGCGTTTTTCATGCATTTTTCATGCGTTTTTTTAGGTGCGTTTTTTAAGACTTGTCAGTGTTAATAAAGTTGGTTGAACACAGACCTTTGGAAAAAAAAACCTTTGGAATGGAAGGAGCACCATTTGAATTTTGGAAAAGTTGAAATAAACTTCGCGCACCATGTCACATTAGCAGGGCCTCTTGGGTACCTATACATCTGAAAACCCCCACAAGTGACCCCATTTTGGAATCTGCACCCCTCAAGGATTTTATTCAGGAGTATATTAAGCATTTTAAATCCACAGCTACTTCACCCAAAATGTTGCTGTAGCAACAATATTCTCACTGTTGGGCTATGTGGCCATTATCCAGCAACACGGCGTCTAGTACACAGTGTCAGCCTTCCTGCAGAGATGTGAGTGTTGTCCACGGGAGAACGCAGCTGCCCATGCCCACGATTTGGGTTCAGGCTGCTGTGGACTTTAGCTCTATTCTACCTGCAGAGAGCACTCTCGTCTCCACAGCATAAATTGACATGCAGAGGCTCGGGAAGCAACGCCACCGGTCAGTTTATGCTGCGGAGAAAAGAAGCACAGTGGGCACGGGATCTCCAAAAACCCTTCCACTGTGCTTCTACTGCATAACGCAGCGTTATGGACGCAGGGAAAACACTCAGCGCCCAAACCACTGCAAAACCCGATTGTGGGCACACAGCCAAAAAAGCGTCAATGGATGAATGGATGTCAAATACTGTATATATATAACGTCCCACCCTCTTGCATATTCTAAGCTGGCACCTTTAATACCTTTCATGTGGCACTAAAGGGTGCCTAGCCTAGTATTTATCCCAAAAAAAACAATGAAAAAAATGGCGTGGGGTCCCCCCTATTTTTGATAGGCAGCTAGGGTAAAGCAGACAGCTGTAGGCTGCAAACCACAGCTGGCAGCTTCATCTTGTCTGGTGATCAATTTGGAGGGCTCCCCAAGCTTTTTTTTTTTATTTATAAATAAAGAATTAAAAAAAAATAACGTGGGGTCCCCCCAAATTAGATCACCAGCCAAGGTGAAGCTGACAGCTGGGGTCTGGTATTCTCAGGGTGGGAAGAGCCATGGTTATTGGACTCTTCCAAACCTAAAAATAGCAGGCCGCAGCCACCCCAGAAGTGGCACATCCATTAGATGCGCCAATCCTGGTGCTTCGCCCCAACTCATCCCGTTGCCCTGGTGCGGTGGCAAACGGGGTAATAAATGGGGTTGATACCAGATGTGTAATGTCACCTGGCATTAAGCCCAGCAATTAGTTATGTCACGGCGTCTATTTGATACCAGACATAACTAATTGACAGTAAACAAAAGCAAAAAAAATGACAACAAAAAATTTTTTATTAGAAAAAACACTCCCCAAATCATTCCTTCGTTCATCAATGTAATCAAAAAATTTGAAAAAAATGGGTTCGCAGAAATCCATTTGGACGTCCCACGTCGGCTCTGGACCTTCTAGAATATGGGGGCACGTTCAGAGAACGTATCCCCCATTTTCTAGGAGGGCAGACCCTCCATTTGAGGAGAGTGGGTGCCAAAAATCTGCAACCACTCTCCCCAAGACACAGATGCAGACTGCCGAGCAGCCAGCACAGCTCTCTGAACACAGTGCTGGCTGTCAGCTGATCTGCACATGTGACCGCACTGACCGGCGTCTGCTGTGAAGGAAGAGGGGGCCGCGGGGATCAGCGCTGCGACCGGACAGGTAAGGGGGAATAGGGGGTGACCTGGCAGGGCCTGGGGGGCATTTTCCAGGTAAATGCCTGCGTTCTGGCATGCCGACAAAGCCCGCGGACCGCAACAAAAAAGCATGCGTTGTAGCTGCGTTCTGACCCGCATCATTGATTTCAATGGGGGAGAGAACGCAGCCACAACGCACAAAAGAAGTGACATGCTGCTTTTCTTTCCGCACCGATTTTTGGCATCCAAAACGCTGCGTTTAGAAACGCAGCGTGTGCACTGATTTTTCGGCTTTCTCATACACTTTGCTGGGAAAGCTGAACGCATGCAATTTGCCACTGAAACGCTGCGGTTCTAAACGCAGCGTTTCCGTGGTAAAAAACGCAACGTGTGCACACAGCCTTAATGTCAGTTTTGCTGCTAGCACCTTTTCCAGCAGTTCCTAGCTGAGTGTATCACGTTCAGCTGATTTGTAGCCATGCCCCTTCAGGTTTAAATAGAGGTGTCATCCCAGGAATACTTGCTGAAGATACAAACTCATTGTTCTCTGGCTGCCTTGGAGGAAGGTTCCGCTGGGGAGTTGTTCTCAGGCTTTATCCTTTGTTGTTGCTATTTTCCCCTGTTTATTTTACCTTACCTTGTGTCTTGTTTGTGGCAAACCTCACCTGCCACTCACTAGCCAGGGCATCTATATGGTCTTCTCAGTGTCTCAGGTTTTTGCTCTGTCATAGTTATGAAGACTGGCTAGGAGAGTAGGTGTGGCGCCCCTGTGGCTTCAGGCGCCACAGGGTAGTGCACCTCACTCGAGGTGCAGTATTCATCTCGGATACGGAGAAGGTCATCGACGGTAAACAACCACCACAACACATCCAACACATAATACGAGAGATCTGTCACTGGGACTGAGCCAGGGTAGGTGCCAGGGGTGGCCATCACGACGAGGTATGGGACCTCTTGCCCACTAAATCAGCAACCCGGGAGGTGGGGCACCTGCAGGGGAAGTGAGGAGCCATCTCAAACAGCATGTAGTTAGCTCCAGGCGCAGCAAGCGCCAGGTCGCACTCAGGAAGGGACAACAGTCAGAAGTGACAAGGACAGACAGAGGCCCGTGGTGCAGAGCTGGAGGCTTGACCTGGGTTCTTATGAAGAAGAGGGATCCCAGGATTCACGGGAAGTCCTGCAGGCACCCATGACCCGTTCCATGGCCCAGGAGCTGGGGTGGAGGGAAGATCATTAAGAAGGACACACAGAAAGAAACACCGGCCTTGACCTCCAAACTATCCAGGATCGGCTGGAGTCCAACAAAGTGGAGTCCGGCAGTCCAAAGGCGGTGACTTCAGTGAGTAAAGAACTTGAACTGCACCCTCTGTGTCATCACATTATGGCTGTTGCTCCCATCATTGCGCCCCTGCGCCATCAGTGACTACTACCATCAACATCCTTCCTGGGGCCTAGCTCTACCTGTGGAGAGCTTCAACACCCGAGCTGTGTCACCATCCACCCCAGCAGAGAGACTTTCGGTGGCTGATAACTGGCCGCATACCTCAGGTGGCATCATGGATAACTACTCCCATCATCCCCATCTCCATCTTTACTGACACCGCAGGAGTCACGAAACCGGGCTAGGCCGCTGAAAAATCCCAATAAACAAGAATAAACAATGGTATCTAAACAAACTTCTTCAAATGTTCCAAGAGCCATTTGGTGATGATAGAAACCAGGTCACAAGGCAAAAGGGATAACTAAGTGGCTCGGTGAACAGAACAATGAAATTTAGGGTCACTGGTCTGAAAACAACCCAGATCACAATATCATTGAGAACCTGTAGTCAATCGTCAAAAAGTGGATGGATGAATGAAAAGACAGAAATTGTCCTAAGCTCCAAGCATTGATTAGGCAACATGATGATGGGCTGCCATCATCCAGGATTTGGCTCAAAAGCTGATATCCACCATGTCAGGTAGAATTGCAGAAGTCTTGAAAACTAAGGCCGGCGTCACATGGGACGATCTATCATGCGATCACACGAGCGATTGTACCCGCCTCCGTCGTTTGTGCATCACGGGCAATTAGTTGCACGTGGTGCACAACGTCATTAACCCCAAAGCACACGCACTTACATCCCAAACGATATTGCTGTGGGCGGCGAACATCCTCTTCCTGAAGGGGGAGGGACGTTCGGCGTCACAGCGACGTCACACAGCGGCCGCCCAATAGAAGCGGAGGGGTGGAGATGAGCGGGACGTAACATCCCGCCCATCTCCTTCCTTCCGCATTGCCAGCGGAACACAGGTAAGGTGCAGTTCATCACTCCTAGGGTGTCACACGGAGCGACGTGTGCTGCCTTGGGAACGATGAACACCCGGAGCACAAAAGGAGGACAGACATTTTGAAAATGAACAACGTGTCAACGAGCAACGATAAGGGCAGTATTTTTGCTCGTTCACAGTCATTCGGAGGTGTCACACGGTACGGTATGTCAAACGATGCCGGATGTGCGTCACTAACGACATGACCCCAATGACATATCGCCCAATATATCGTACCGTGTGACGCAGTTGTCGCGGGCGGAGGAGGGGATGCCGCGCCTTCCCTGCTGCTCGGGTCCGGTTGCCGCTGCGGCCTGCTGCTGCTCGGTGGCTCGAGCGATGGGCCGGATCCCGGGGACTCGAGCGGCGCTCCTCGCCCGTGAGTCAAAAGGGGTTTGGTGTTGGAGATTTATATTGTCCGTGACGCCACCCACGGTTGTGGTGATTGTGTGGACACCACCACTGCTCTGTATGGGGATCCCGGGAGCGGTGACAGGGAGCAGCAAAGTTGTTAGTTCTCTCCTCCGTGGGTAGGGGGTGGTTGTCCCGGGGCCCAGTGATGAGGTGGAGGATGAGGGATGACCGGGCCGGTGCAGGGTTTGGCGAGGTGGAGGGTCGCGGGGGCAGCGCTGTGCCTCACGGCATGGTGGTACTCACTCAGCCTGAGACGGTGACACAGTTCTCGGTAAAACAGACGGCTGGAAAGACGGTTCCCACGGACGGCTGCTGTTGCTTTTCCCCGGTAGTTGACGGTGACGGTCTCTGTCCCTGCACCTAGTGAAATGTTGGTAGCGATGGGTTCCCACCGGTAACCCGCTCCCCGGCTTGGATATGGGCCGGAGGAGCCCCTCTTTACCCGCAGGCGCTGGCCCTGAGAAACTGGTGCCTTGGCGGTGGCGGTGTCTCTCTCCTACGGTTGGACTGTTGCCTTCAATCGGGACTTAGTTGTTGGAAGACCCAGGAGGTCCCCTTCACTGACGGATTTGGCAAATTTACGGCGACTCCTAGCCTTGCCGGGATCCGAAAGGCCCCTGCCAATGGTGCTGGCTTCTCCTCGTATACCGTTCCGGTACCGCCGGGCCACCACCCGTACACGGTCCTTTCGGCAACCTCCGATCAGCCTCTCCTGCAGACGGTCACCGCCGTCTGCTGACCTTGCTGTCTCAGTCCGGGGCACACACCCGGACCAACTTCAGGCTTCCTCAACTGTCACGTTCTCTTCCACTTTTACTCCTCTCACTTGCTCCTCTACCACTCTAACTGAACTCCAAACTCAATCTGCCTGGTTTCCCGCTTCCAGGACTGTGTACTCCTCGGTGGGCGGAGCCAACCGCCTGGCCCACCCCCTGGTGTGAACATCAGCCCCTGGAGGAAGGCAACAAGGATTCCTGGTGTAGCTTTGGTGTACCTATCCGGGGTGTAGGGTGTGGTGGTGTCATGACCTGTGACCCCTGGCTTGCCCAGGGCGTCACACCGGCATAAGACTCTTTGTTATTTCTACAGTGAGATATGGTAACAGGGTCTGATTCTGGAGCTACATTTAGGATTAACTGAGAATTTGATATGGAGCCTTCAGATTGTTAAAAGCTAAGCTAAAGCTGGGTTCACACTAAACGACAGCGACAACGACGTCGCTGTTACTTCACCATTTTCTGTGACGTAGCAGCGACCTTTTAAGTCGCTGTTATGATCGCTGCTTAG
The DNA here is from genome assembly GCF_048569485.1 of Anomaloglossus baeobatrachus. Lineage (NCBI taxonomy): Eukaryota > Metazoa > Chordata > Amphibia > Anura > Aromobatidae > Anomaloglossus > Anomaloglossus baeobatrachus. The sequence goes on along the minus strand of NC_134356.1, from coordinate 607,500,970 downwards.
CTGTCAAACACAGCAGCCGAAGCAGCGATCATAACGACACGCGTCGCTGTGCTGCAACATGTGCAGAGAGCAGGGAGCCGCGCACACTGAGCGCTGGCTCCCTGCTCTCCTAGCTACAGTACACATCGGGTTAATTACACGATGTGTACTGCAGCTACATGTGCAGAGAGCAGGGAGCCGCGCACACTGCTTAGCGCTGGCTCCTTGCTCTCCTAGCTACAGTACACATCGGGTTAATTACACGATGTGTACTGCAGCTACATGTGCAGAGAGCAGGAGCCGGCGCTGGTGTCGCGGGCGGAGGAGGGGACGCTGTGCTTCTCCCACTGCTCGGGTCCGGCTGCCGCTGCTGCTGCGGCTGCTGCTGCTCGGTGGCTCGAGCGATGGGCCGGATCCCGGGGACTCGAGCGGTGCTCCTCGCCCGTGAGTGAAAATGGTTGGTTTTGGGTTTTGGGGATATTGTCCGTGACGCCACCCACGGTTGTGGGGATTGTGTGGACACCACCGCTGCTCTGGACGGGGATCCCGGGAGCGGTGAGAGGGAGCAGCTTTGGTTGTTAATCCTCCCCTCCGTGGGTTGGGGGTTGGTTGTCCCGGGGCCCGGTGATGGGGTAGGGATTGATGACAGGTGGGTTGCGGGGCCTGTTGAGGTGCAGGGTCACAGGGACAGCGCTGTGCCGCACGGCACGGAGGTACTCACTCAGCCCAATGATGATGACACAGTTCACGGTAAAACAAGCGGCTGGATGGACGGGTCCCTCGGACGGCTGCGGTGTTGTAGTTCCCTGCAGGTTAGCGGTGACTGACTTTTCCCTGCACCTACGCTGTCTTACGGTTTCGATGGGTTCCCACCGGTAACCCGCTCCCCGACTTGAATGTGAGCCGGGGGAGCCCTTTTTGCCCGCAGGCGCTGGCCCTGAGAGACGGTTGCCTTGGCGGTGGCGGTGTCTCTCTCACTGGGTTGGACTGTTGCCTTCTGTCGGGACTTGACTGTTTGGAAACCCGGAGGTCCCCTTCACTAACGGATTCGGCAACTTCACGGCGACTCCTAGCCTTGCCGGGGTCCGAAAGGCCCCTGCCACTGGTGCTGGCTTCTCTTTGTGTACCGGTCCGACACCGCCGGGCCACCACCCGTCCACGGTCCTTACGGTATACTCCAATCGGCCACTCCTGCAGACGGTTACCACCGTCTGCCAACCTTGCTGTCTCGTCCGGGCCACACACCCGGACGCTGTCAGTCAGTTGCTCTGTTACTTTTGCTTGCTGCACCTAACTCTGCTCCGCTCTCAAGCTCTGCCTGAGCTAAACTGCCTGGTTTTCCCGCCTCCAGGACTGTGAACTCCTCGGTGGGCGGGACCAACCGCCTGGCCCACCCCCTGGTGTGATCATCAGCCCCTGGAGGAAGGCAACAAGGGTTTTGTGTCTGACCTTGATGTGCCTGCAGGGAGTGTAGGGTTTTGCGGTGTTGTTCTTTGTGGCCCCTGGCTTGTCCAGGGCGACACATTCCCCCTTAGTTTAATGCAGACTGTCCTCGGGCTGCCCGTCCAACACCGGTTTTATTTTCACCAACTGTAAAAATAGAAAAATAGAAAACGGTAACAGACAATACAAGTAAAATAACATCTTCCCACATCAGGAGGTACTCTTACTTAAACGTTACGGTAAACGGTTACGGCTTCCGCTCTCACCCACCCAAGCAACCTGGCTCTGATGCTGCCCCTAAGCAAACAGGCAGCACCCCTTGACCCCAGTCCAGCACAAGTTGCCCGAGCGGGTTCTGTCCTTTCCAAGGGACCCACGTCCATGGGGAGCCCCTGGAACCCCCAGAGGGTAGCCACCGGTTCCGGTGGTGGCTGGGCCCCAGCCTGCTCCACTGCGGGCCCTTCCTCCAATCTGCCTCTCCGGAGGCGGCAATGGTGGGAGCCATAACAACATTTTTATTTACAAGCCACTAAGTTTGTGATTGCCCTGCAAGTTCTCGGGCCTGTTCATAGGAGTTCCTATGTGAACTTGTAAAAGGGGTCATAACGGGGACCAGTTGTCGGCTACGACCGGTTCCAAATCACGGTTACAATCAGGTGACTTTCCACGGTTTCATTCACTTATCATTCATTTATCATTTTCAAAAACTTTCAAAAACTTTTAAACAGTGCTTTCAACACACAATGTTCACGGTCCCAACGGGGACAATGCAACGGTACTCCGCTGCCCTTACTCCGACTCTTCGGTGTCTGCTGGGGGAGAGAGTGCGGCGGACACCCGGGCCTCCTGGCTGCGCCTCAGCTTGGCATCCAGCGCAAACCACCCCCTCTCCCCACAGTGCCGGGTATACTGCACCAGGTCGCCTGGCATCAGGTTGCGGCCTGGGTGCTCTTCTGGCAGGTGAGCATTAACATCCCGCCGGGCTATGAATACTTCGGCCTCCAGGCCCGGTTCGTAAATGAAACCATAGCCCCGGCGGACATCAAACCGCCTCACCTGCCCCTCATACAGCGGGCCCCGGACACGGAAGGTCGCTTGTCTCAGGCTCTCCTTCTCCCGGATTGTACGGGCCACCATCTCTGCCTTCTTCCTTTCCCTCTCTTCGATTTCCGGGCCCAACGGTACTGACTCCCTATCCCAATATGGCGCTGCTGCGAGCTCCGGCGCACGGGTCGGGCCCCGCGAGACCTTTTGGACACTGCCCACTGCTGGTGATCTGGGCGGAAGGTCCCGCGGTGACTTGGCCTTGGACGCCGCCTTGCAGCGGCAACCCGGCGCAACCTCAGCCGAGGTGTGGGGGATGGGTACAGGGGCTTTCCTCTGCTGGGCCTTCGGCACGGAGCGGGCTCTCGGCTCCGGCTCGGGGAATCTCTCGGGGGGCGCCTCCGGTTCAGGCTTTGAGGCTTTCCATGGTAGCACCTCCGGTCGGCTACGGGCTCCGGCTACAGGTCGGTCCGCCTGGGCGGACATGCTGGGTATCGCTACCGGTTGCGGGGGTAGCGGGCCTAGTGGCGGGGCCACGGCAGCCGGGACGGGTGGCGAGGGAGGCAGTAGGGCGAGGGGGTTCAGACCGGGTCCCGCAGCCGCGATGACCGACCCACTAGGGGTATCGGGGCGTGGGTCACTCACCCTCTCTTCCACCACTTCCTCCTCGCGTCTCCGCACGGCCGCTATGACCTCCGCCATGTCGGTCTCCCACTTCTCCAGGAGGAGCTGCATCTTGACCTGCAGCCGTTGTTGGAGCTGCGCGGTCCGGATCTCCACCCACGCCGCGGTTCCAGGCGCGGGGGCTACGGTGCTTCGGGACGGCATGTACATCTTGCTGGCGGCCTCTCCCAGGAACAAGATGGCCGCAGAGTCCTGGCGTCCCTGCTTTTATAGCCGTGGCTACATGCGACCAGTCGCCATTTCGTCCCCCTTAGTTTCTTTTCGGCCCCTTTTCTATCGGGGCGGGGTCTTGGCCTTCGCGCCTCCACTACTCGAGGAGACGCTCGAGCGGGAACTCTTCGCGCCCAAGATGGCGGCTTTTCAAATTTTTCGGCCAGACACCTCCGGCGGTAACAAGGCGCACCTCTACCCAACGGCAGAGCGGTAAGATCCTGTTCGTGACGCCAAGTTGTCGCGGGCGGAGGAGGGGGCGCTGCGCTTCTCCCACTGCTCGGGTCCGACTGCCGCTGCTGCTGCGGCTGCTGCTGCTCGGTGGCTCGAGCCATGGGCCGGATCCCGGGGACTCGAGCGGCGCTCCTCGCCTGTGAGTGAAAAGGGGTGGTTTTGGGGATATTGTCCGTGACGCCACCCATGGTTGTGGTGATTGTGTGGACACCACCGCTGCTCTGTATGGGGATCCCGGGAGCAGTGACAGGGAGCAGCTTTGGTTGTTAATCCTCCCCTCCGTGGGTAGGGGGTTGGTTGTCCCGGGGCCCGGTGATGAGGTAGGGATTGATGACAGGCGGGTTGCGGGGCCTGTTGAAGTGCAGGGTCGCAGGGGCAGCGCTGTGCCGCATGGCACGGAGGTACTCACTCAGCCCAATGATGATGACACAGTTCACGGTAAAACAAGCGGCTGGATGGACGGGTCCCTCGGACGGCTGCGGTGTTGTAGTTCCCTGCAAGTTAGCGGTGACTGTCTTTTCCCTGCACCTACGCTGTCTTACGGTTTCGATGGGTTCCCACCGGTAACCCGCTCCCCGACTTGGATGTGAGCCGGGGGAGCCCTTTTTGCCTGCAGGCGCTGGCCCTGAGAGACGGTTGCCTTGGCAGTGGCGGTGTCTCTCTCACTGGGTTGGACTGTTGCCTTCTGTCGGGACTTGACTGTTTGGAAACCCGGAGGTCCCCTTCACTAACGGATTCGGCAACTTCACGGCGACTCCTAGCCTTGCCGGGGTCCGAAAGGCCCCTTCCACTGGTGCTGGCTTCTCTTTGTGTACCGGTCCGGCACCGCCGGGCCACCACCCGTCCACGGTCCTTACGGTATACTCCAATCGGCCACTCCTGCAGATGTTCACCACCATCTGCCAACCTTGCTGTCTCGTCCGGGCCTCACACCCGGACGCTGTCAGTCAGTTGCTCTGTTACTTTTGCTCACTGCACCTAACTCTGCTCCGCTCTCAAGCTCTGCCTGAGCTAAACTGCCTGGTTTTCCCGCCTCCAGGACTGTGAACTCTTCGGTGGGCGGGACCAACCACCTGGCCCACCCCCTGGTGTGATCATCAGCCCCTGGAGGAAGGCAACAAGGGTTTTGTGCCTGACCTTGATGTGCCTGCAGGGAGTGTGGGGTGTTGTGGTGTTGTTCTTTGTGGCCCCTGGCTTGTCCAGGGCGACACACTGGCAGCGTGAGAGCGGCGGAGGCTGGTAACGAAGGTAAATATCGGGTAACCACCTTGGTTACCCGATGTTTACCTTGGTTACAGCTTACCGCAGCTGCCAGATGCCGGCTGCTGCTCCCTGCTCGCTTCATTTCGTCGCTCTCTTGCTGTCACACACAGCGATCTGTGCGTCACAGCGGGAGAGCGACGACCAAAAAATGAAGCTGGACATTCAGCAACGAGCGGCGACCTCACAGCAGGGGCCAGCTCGTTGCTGGATGTCACACACAGCGACAGCGACGAGACGTCGCTGCAACGTCACAGAAAATGGTGACGTAGCAGCGACGTCGTTGTCGCTGTGTGTGACACCACCTTAAGCCCTACTCGTGTTAGGTGGTCTCTAGCCAAAGATGGGAGAGAACTGAATGAAGAAGACCTTTAACTTTTAGACTAAATTTAATTGGTTATTAGACCTGCAGGTTCCTTACCCGTCCTTTGTATTCTACTGATACAAGTAGGATATTATTAGGGATAATTATTCACATGGAAATTTCCACCTTTCCCATGAGTCATTTGTATAGACTTAGATGTAAGTCAACAAGTTTCACTGACATATGCAGAGTAATTTAGTGAGCATCACAGGTTTCAATTAATGAAGCACACCCAACACCAACATTCTGGACCACGTGCCACATAGGAAAGGGGTCCCCGACTGCCAATATTGGTGGGGAGATGATTGTGGTAGTATTTATAGGTTTACATCTCCCTCTTATGGATATCTTGCTCTTAAGGCAACCTGTGGTGTTGGGGTTAGTTTGAGCTTAATGGGGGTTTTTCCCCATGAACAAAGAGCATTTCAAAGTTAATTTTAATCAATAGACCTTAGAATAATAATAATAATTTCCACCATTGGATGTGTTTTTAAAAAATGTTCTTGTGCTGAGATAATCTTATATATGTGCCCCTGCTCTATACTGTGTAATGGCAATGTCTGACCATACAGGGACATGGTCTGATCATACCACATATTCTGACATGGGGAGGAAGCAAAAGAGAGTACACTCCAGATCTTCCACCACAAGCAGTAGAAGGTCGCATTGGTCCAGATTGTCCTGGTGGTGTTCGCCTTCTTCTGGCGGCAGTTTCTGCAGATCAGACAGGTCAAGTTGACAGAGAAGGGAGACTTCAATGTCGGCCAGCTGGTCGTGCCATGGGACATGTAATGCTTGCTTGGTCCCAGATTTCCTGAGAGGGTCGGTGGTGAGTGCAACTTCTTGGGGATATGGGGTTAATCAGAGTGATCTAGTGTCAGCCATTAAAGCGTTGATTTCAAAATTGGATTCCGCATCCCCCATTGGTCTAACCATTTTGTTGATGTTTTGTATCTGGTTTCTGTTGACCAGCACACAGTCGACAAAGAGAGACCAACATCTGAAAGAGTCACTGATAGGAGATCCAGGGTGGCTAGGACAATGGGTAATTGGAATTAGACCTTCACAGTGCTGGGCCGCATCATGGGTCAGCGACACCCTGAACGCTGCTCGTAGCTGTTTATTTATATGGATTCAGTATACAATGCTTACGACTCACATGGAGCAGCTCATGGTTTAAGTAATATGAAGATTTTGTCTTTACAGCCCAACATTGGTTGTGAAGTAAAGGCCACTGATGTCTGGCTTAGGCTGATGATGTCTCAGAGGGTCACGCCCTTTCACTCCACGTCCCCTGTTTCTTCATCATTCTCCCAAGGGGCGGTGGTCGAGCGATGACCAGGGGCATTCTGGCTTTTAACAAATGCCGTTTTCGGTTCTATGACTTGTGCAAGTACAACCACAGGTGTCCGGGCTAATAATAAACTAAGCAAGACAGCCAGCCACCAGCCAGGTTCCATTGAAGGAAAAGAGTCCTGTGAGTGTGGCAGAGTTGTCCCTTTGGTTAGACCGATATGCTAATAAGGAAACAGCAGCACAGTTGAGGGTTGGTTTTACATTAGTTTTTTCATCCCATTTTACTATTCCAAGGCTCCTTTTTGGTCAAAGAATTTAAAATCTGCCAGTGAGCTCCCCGAGGTATTGATGGACAAGGTAAGGAAGGAGATCTTGCTAGGCTGGATAGTTGGCCCATTTACATCCCCTCCTTTTCCAAATTTGAGGGTGTCACCACTGGGGATTATTTATAAGAAAGAGGAAAATAAATTTCGTCTAATTCACCATGGAAGGTTGAACTAGATGGACCTAGGTCTTTTTTCAACCTATGTAACTATGTAACCATTTGTCCCACCCAGTTGGCTCCTCAGTAAACAATGCTATTTCTAAAGAGGATGCTAGGTTGCCTAGATGTCCCTTGACAGAGCTGTATCTTTGATGCGGGAGGCTGGCCGACGAGCACTTATGGAGAAGGATATCGAGTCTGATTTTTGCTTGTTTCCGGTTCATCTTGACTGTTATCACTTGCTGGGTTGTAGTGTGGTGGCTTGTTCTACTACAACACCTGTTTGCGATAGGATGTTGAGTTTCATGCCATTATTTTGAAGTTTTCACCTCTTTCCTTGAGTGGGTTGAGTGGTATGAAACAAGGTCCAGGGCCATTATTCACTATTTAGATGATTTTTTATTCATAGCTCTTTGGGATAGCAACCAATTTCAATTTGCCCTCAACTCTTTCCATTATTACATGAAGCGTTTTGGTGTCCCCCTGTCTGAAGAAAAAAAAAACTATGGGTCATATGTGTTGGTTGTCTTTCTTGGGCATTGAACTTGATTCAGTAGAAATGGTTTTAATATTGTCCAGTGAAAACAGCTATTGGGCCTGGTCTGGAGTTTTTGCTCTGCCTAAAAGGTAACTTTGAGAAAGATGCAATTATTGTTGGGACTCTTGGCTTTTGCTGGCCGAATTATACGTATGGGCAGGGTTTTTCCACAATGGTTAACCCTAGCCACAAAAGACGCCAAAAAGAGGCCAGAACAACACATCCGTTTGATGAAGCCACTGAAAGATGATTGGAGGTATGGCGTAAAGTTTTGTGAGAATATAACGGTCACACTTTTTTCAAGCAAGCAACAGAGATTTCAAGTGAGGAATTGTCTCTGTTCACTGACACAACATATTCAATTGCATTCGGAGCCTTATTTGACCATTTCCAATAGTGGTAGCTGTGGAGCTTTCGGGTAAGTATTTTTTTTAATTGGAAGGTATGGTTTTGGTTTGATGATATTAGTATGGTCAGCTGCATCAACGGCATTACCTCCTCTTCCCTATCAGACCTGGCTTTGCTCAGACACCTTGTTCTTTGCTGCCTGCAATTTAATATATGGTTTCATGCTCGTCATATTCCAGGAGCTCTAAATACGTGTGCTGATGCCCTTTCACTTTTTCATTGGCAGGAATGTTATTGGCTTATGGCAGAGGCGTCCAGGGGGGGCAGGTTATGTCCCCAGTATTGTGGACCATTCCGCTTACTGAATGATGGCCCTGGTGAGATCATCAATGGCACTGGCTATGTGGAACACCTATGGTAAGGTGTGGAATGAGTCGTGCAACATGGCAGGGCAAAGGTTTTGGCAGCTCGACCAGCCTGCTTTGCTGGACAGCATAATACCTGCTTCTCCTCAAGGCTCAAGAGATTTTGCATTATTTGGCTCAAAGGAGCATGGCAGGCTTAAGTTTTCATTTTCATTTATGGGGCCTTTGCAATGTCACGAAGTTTTTATTATCCAACAGGTATTCAAAGGGTGGAATAAGGAGAATGTTAGGAGAGAATGTCGTCGACCTGTCTCTTATAGCTTGTTCGGCTGACTCATGGAAGCAACAGGGGCAGTGTGCGAAAGTGAATTTGAAGTGTTTCTAAGTTGCGCAGCTTTTTGATTGCCATTTTTCTGGGCACTGCTGGTCAGTGAGTTGGTATCTCCTTCTAAGGGTAAAATGGGCAGTTTACTGGCTTGTAATGTCATAGAGGAAAATAAGTCGGTAAGAATAAAAAATTGTCACTCAAAGGAGGATCAGAGCGGGTTGGGTGTTTGGGTTCCTTTTTTTCAAGTAGTGGGTGGTGGTTGTCCATTCCGCACCATTTTTATCTACTTAACTTTGCAGTTAAAAGGTGAGGTCTTTTTGGTTCATCAAGACGGATTGTCATTTACGCAATACCAGTTTCAGGTGGTATTTAAGAAGTGCTTAAGCGAGGTTGACCAGACATATGTGGCGCCCTGGCCTAGCCAGGTCGTCACAGATAAAATCCAATCACCCCCACCCCCATTAGACAGGGACACCAGCCAAACACAAAACCCTTGTCGCCTCCCTCCAGGGTCTGATGTCCACACTAGGTGGGGCGGAGCTAAGCGGTTGGCTCCACCCACCGAGGAGTTCAGAGCATGGAGGCGGGAAAAGTGACAGTTCAGTGTTGAGCAGTGAAGTGAGAGGAGTGAACACTTGGGTGTCTGGGTTTGTGGCCCAGGCACTAACAGCAAGGTTGGCAGACGGTGGTGGCCGTCTGCAGGGTTGGTGGAGCAACGCGGAACTGTAGAACCGGGGTCGGGCCACAGCCCACCGGTACCGACCGGGGAGCGAAGTGAAGCCAGCACACATAGGCAGGGCCATCGGACCCCGACCAGGCTTGGAGCCGCCGACAATAGTCAAATCCGAATGTGACTGGAACCCCAGGGGTTTCACAACAGCAAAAGTCCTGATTGAAGGCAACCGCCCACACCGTGAGGGTATACAGCTACCGCCTAAGGCTAGAGACCCAAGAGCCAGCGCCTGCGGGCAAACGGGCTCCTCTGGTACCCATACACCGGGGAGCGGACTACTGTTGGGAATCCATAGTAGTCAGAAGAAGAACATCAAGGTGCAGGGAAAGACAGCCGCCATCACCTGTCCGGGGAGAGACAATGCAGCCGGCTACGGGACCTGTCCATCCAGCCGTTTGGTTTACCGAGGACTTTGTACCTGTCTTGCTGAGTGAGTACACCCATGCCATCCGGCACCGCGCCGCGCTGCCCCTGCAACCCTGCACCTCACCAACCCTGCCTCCCTGTCACATCATCGGGCCCCGGGACCACCGACCCCTACCCACGGAGGGGGAAAACAACATCCCAGCTGCTCCCTACCATCGCTCCCGGGATCCCCGTCATCAGCAGCGGTGGTGCCCATCTTCACCACGACCTGCGGGTGGCGTCACGGACTAAATCCCCCAAACCAACCACCCCTTTCACTCACGGGCGAGGAGCGCTGCTTGAGTCCCCGGATCCGGCCCACCGCTCGAGCCACCGAGCAGCCATCGCAGCAGCGCCGGACCCGAGCGTTAGTGAGAGTGCACCAGCGACGGCATCCTCCCCGCCCACGACAACTTGGCGCTGTGAACAGGATTGAACCCATCTACTTACCAGTAGAAGTGGGCCTTGTGATCTCCGCCGGGGGCGTCCGGCCGAAAATTTTGAAGCGCCGCCATCTTGGAGCGAAAATCTCCTGCTCGAGCGTCTTCTCCGAGCAGGGAAGGCGCGAAAGCGAAGCCCCGCCCCCAACAAACGGAAGTGCTGAAGAGTACCAAGGGGGCGCGAGAGTGTGTCTGCCTGATGTAGCCGAGGCTATAGAAAGCAGGGACGCCAGGACTCTGCAAACATAACCGGTTCCTGGAAGCAGCTTGCAACATGTCCACACCACTTGAGAGGCCTGAGTCTCCGGAGCCTGCCCCGGGGACGGCGGCTTGGCTGAACACCCAGGTGATGCTGCTGTGCTGCCGTAACCGAACCCAGGTACGGGACCTGCTAAACCGCTGGACCGCTGAAATGGAGGAGCTGGCTGCGGTTGTGTGGGCGCATGAAATAGAGACCATGCTAGAGGAGCTGGTGAGAGACCCACACCCTTGTGTCCCTAGAGGACCGGCCTCTGCGGCTGAAGGACTTGGTCTACCCCTGGCCCCAGCAGGGCCCGACCCATTGCCTGTGCTGACCGCCCATACCACCCCATCCAGATCACCGTCCCCAATGGAGGTGGTAGAGTCCATGTTGCCCCGCCAGGGCCCGGAGGTCCGAGAGGAAGCCAGCTAATCAATCGCTGGAGCGGGTAACGTAGAAGAATTGAGGACAGACCTCCACACACCGGCCAATGACGGGTCACTTGCCAGTGAGAAGCCACGAGTCTGTGCTCAGCTGGAAACCGTTACTGACCTGCCAAGTCCCACCATTAGTTCCCTGGAGTCAGATGGCAGCAGCAGCTCGGGGGCTGACACAGAGCCGGTCTCAGAGTCCGAGGAAGCGGGTGAGAGCCTTTCTAATGGCAATGCGCCAGTTGCTTTCTACGTCCCGCACGGTGGAGGGAACGGATACCGGGCGGCCCTCTCCCACCAGGCCTGTCACCAGATGTTTGCAATATTAACAGCGGAAGGTGAGGCCACCTCAGAGGAAGAGGTGGAATAGGCAGCGGTCCGCCGTTGCAAGCAGTTGTCCCCCGTTGGGACCCTCAGCAGTTTAAATGAATGACAGTAAATCAAACCGAAGCTTTATCTGATTGTCTACATGTGATTATTCCGACCGTTGCCGGCAAGTTGTCCCCGGAGGGACTTTCTGAGTTTTACCCCCCCTGCATGAGAGACTACTCATGGACATGGCCGAGAACTGGCAGGCCACCCACGAACTTGTGGGTTTGTAAATAAGTTAAGGGGTGATTTTCCGTCGGAGCCGCCTCCGGAGAGGCAGATTGGAGGAAGGGCCCGCAGCAGAGCAGGCTGGGGCCCGGCCACCAGCAGGACTGGTGGCCATCCTCCGGGGGTCAGGGGTCCCCCAAGGACCTGGGGTCCCCTGAAGTGACAGCCGGGTGCGCGTTACCGTACCCGTTCCTGCTCGGGCAGCCTGAATCTGGACTGGGGTCAAGGTGTGCTGCCCACTTCTTAGGGGCAGCATCAGGGCTAGGTTGCTTGGGTGGGAGAGCGGAAGACATCCATCCGTCCGTCATTAAAAATGTTTATGTTTATATGTGCAACGTTTAAGTGTCCTCACAAAAATGCTTATATGTTAAAATGTTTACATGTTAATTTATATTTTTACAGTTTTGAAAAATAAAACCGGTGATGGACGGGCAGCCCGCGGACGGTCTGCATTTCACCAAGGGGGAATGTGGCGCCCTGGCCTAGCCAGGTCGTCACAGATAACATCCAAACACCCCCACCCCCATTAGACAGGGACACCAGCCAAACACAAAACCCTTGTCGCCTCCCTCCAGGGTCTGATGTCCACACTAGGTGGGGCGGAGCTAAGCAGTTGGCTCCACCCACCGAGGAGTTCACAGGCCTGGAGGCAGGAAAAGTGACAGTTCAGTGTTGAGCAGTGAAGTGAGAGGAGTGAACACTTGGGTGTCTGGGTTTGTGGCCCAGGCACTAACAGCAAGGTTGGCAGACGGTGGTGGCCGTCTGCAGGAGTGGTGGAGCAACGCGGAACCGTAGGACCGGGGTCGGACGACGGCCCGCCAGTACCGACCGGGGAGCGAAGTGAAGCCAGCACACACAGGCAGGGCCATCGGACCCCGACCAGGCTTGGAGCCGCCGACAATAGTCAAATCCGAATGTGACTGGAACCCCAGGGGTTTCACAACAGCAAAAGTCCCGATTGAAGGCAACCGCTCACACCATAAGGGTATACAGCTACCGCCTAAGGCTAGAGACCCAAGGGCCAGCGCCTGCGGGCAAACGGGCTCCTCCGGTACCCATACACCGGGGAGCGGACTACCGTTGGGAATCCATAGTAGTCAGAAGAAGAACATCAAGGTGCAGAGAAAGACAGCTGCCATCACCTGTCCAGGGAGAGACACTGCAGCCGGCTGCGGGACCCGTCCATCCAGCCGTTTGGTTTACCGAGGACTTTGTACCTGTCTTGCTGAGTGAGTACACCCGTGCCATCCGGCACCGCGCCGCGCTGCTCCTGCAACCCTGCACCTCACCAACCCTGCCTCCCCGTCACATCATCGGGCCCCGGGACCACCGACCCCTACCCACGGAGGGGGAAAACAACATCCCAGCTGCTCCCTACCATCGCTCCCGGGATCCCCGTCATCAGCAGCGGAGGTGCCCATCTTCACCACAACCCGTGGGTGGTGTCACGGACTAAATCCCCCAAACCAACCACCCCTTTCACTCACGGGCGAGGAGCGCCGCTCGAGTCCCTGAATCCGGCCCACCGCTCGAGCCACCGAGCAGCCATCGCAGCAGCGCCGAACCCGAGTGTTAGCGAGAGTGCACCAGCAATGGCGTCCTCCCCGCCTGCGACACATACATTTTCCTTGAAGCAACAGATGTCATGTTATATGGTGTTATTGGCACTAAAGTACACATGGGAAATAATGTACAGTAAGGTCTTACTTAAAATTAATACACCTGACCCATTGGTTCTTGTACAGAATACAGGTCTCAGCTGCGCAGCCTCTAAAGGCCCTTGCGGAGACTGAAACAACTCAAGCTGGATAACTCAGATGACCACTCAGACCTTTGCTTCCTCAGCAGTCATTGAGGGTTCCATGTACATCCTTAAGAATCCGGGGGAAGGTGCAGAATAAAATAAAGTAAAACAAAAATTATAATCTGCCAGGAGAAACACAAGACAAAGAGCCTGTAATTCCAAAAAACACTATTGTATGTTATCTTGCTTTATTGCAAGTTGGGGGGCGCAGCCCTCCTAATACTGAGACTGAACAACTAATTGCGTATCACTTTGCTGTGTATTTAATCTGGGACACAGCTGACCACTTGCCACCATTCATATTGGAGTTTTGACATGACACAAGTCAGGTATTGATAATGTTTTTAACTTCAGTAGGTTAGGGACTGTCTCAGATGGGTACACCGTGACGAGGTGAGACAGCTTTTTACCTTTTTGCAAAAATGTATACACTAAGCACCCTGTTATCAAGCACTTGCAATTTATTTATTTATAGTCAGGGTATTTTTCATACAATTTTTCTCTTAGTTTTTTTTCTAGACTGTAATTCCAAGCAGAGTCTGCTTCAGAAATATCACTAGCAGGAAATGGAAGTCTGGGGAGACTTTAAATAGTTACACCCGCCGATTGATATGGCAGACAAAATTACAGCATAGGAAACACTTGTTGATAGAAAGGCAATGAACGCACAAATTGTCCACACAGAGACAAATTTTTCAGAACCAAGACAGCGACCGAACCTGACTGTGGCTCAGTTGAGAGGGAAACAGACCACAGCACAGGAGGCTGCCAGATAAAATTTGAGGCATGACATGGGGATACCATTGAAATAGATCATCCATAAAATACTTGGCGAGGTCACGTTTACCATAGAAAAAGTTTCACTGCTTCGATGGCTATATTGTAGTAGGAGAAATGGAAAGAGCTGACTAGCATATAAGAAATGTTTTTATTTTGCTCCAATAAAGCTGTGAAAATTGTTGTTCCAATAAAGCTGTGAAAATTGCAGCTGTTGAGCAGTGAAAGATGCTAACGGGACACAAACATAATAATGACTACATAAGTGATAAAAAATACTATGTGGATAAATACAGCATGAAGGATCGTTCCTACATACCCTTGACATTGACCGAAATCACTTCCAGAACTACAGAGCCGGTGACAGGTGATGAGATCAGCTCCACCTTACAGCACGGCACACGTTCAGGAGAAGGTAATTAGGAATTAAGGCAGTAACTCATTCACATATCCTTCTGTGGGTGATTCAGAACTAGTTCAGCAGGTTACGCTAACCTTCAACATATAACAATTCTATAGACAGAAACACCCATGAATTTGAATGCAAAATCCAAAATATATTATGACTTAGGATAAAGTTGAAATGAAGACCCAACTTGATGGAAACAAGAAGAATGTGTTAGGAACACAAAAGCAATTATTTATGGAAGAAGTAGTATTAGGGGTAATCTAATAATTACAAGTACAGTATGCGTACAATATGTAAGGGAGGACCTATGTAGCCGGTAGGCTAATTGTTGAGCAATATATAATGAGGTAATCCAGGAGGGAGAAAGAAAAGTACCGATGTCTAGTGCAATATAGGGAATGTAAGATACTGAAAAATAAAATGATGCACGTGGGAAGATGTAAATGACACCTAAATACAATACCCCAGAAATTATATATGTATGTAGAGTCAAAAGAACCAGTGGGGACAGAGAGATGTTGTAGACTGTCACGACCGTCTCTCTGATACTAGAGACTTGTGACAGGATCTGGGCCAGAGTCTCTATTTGCCATCTGACACTCCTCAATTAAACATATTCCCTTTCCTTTAGTGCTGAAAGGGTTAATGTCAGTTTTGCTTTCCAGCAGCTTCTGATTCCTGGCCTCAGGGGTTTCCAGTTGGTGACCACTCCCTTCCCCTAAATATGGTCACATTTTCCAGTAGAGGTCACTGGTTATTCTGAATCCATTCTGTATTTAGGCCTCATGGTGGAAGGAGCTGCTGGAGCCCTTGGTGCAGTGTAGGCTGCAGTCCTGGTTTATGACTGCAGCTGTGAAACTGAGCTTTATCCTTTGTTGTTTTGCCTGTCTTTTGTACCGTCCCTTCTTGTTGTATTAGTGCAACGATGGGACTAGCAATCCTCACCTGCCAGCTCACTAGCCCGGGTTATTACAGGGTCTCTCAGAGCTTTGGATATCTTGCTCGGCGACAGGTGCAAAACCTGTATAGGGACTGGCTATGAGTGCAGGATGCAGCTACATGTGCGTGCAGGAGGTGTCCCATCATCCTTCTCCCTAGCACCAGGGTCCATCGTTGCTTAAGTGTCCTCAGTGTATCCCTTGTTTGTTCTGCTGAAACCCCAGTTTGTTGTGTGTTTTGCCTCATGAATTCCTTCCCCAGGTCCGCGCGTGACATAGACTCTCTGTATCCACTGTTTCTTTTGACTCTACATACAGTACATATATAATTTCCAGGTTATTGTATTTACGTGTCATTTACAACTTTCCAGGTACATCAATCTATTTTCAGTATCTTACAGTAACACGATTCGTCCATGTACAACCCTGTTTTATGATAATCTAGATTTATCATTTCAGCAGTATTGAGGTCACAATGTGGCAATTTTGTTTGAAGGAAGAGATCCAGCTCGACTCATGTTAGATGTAATGACTCAGGATTGCCCAAAGTTGACTTAAACCTGTTTCCTTATACTGCTTTGTACCAGATCGGAAAATCTTTTCTTCAGGGTCTTCATCTCTTGAAGAGAAAGGAGTATGGTTCCAAAATTGTGTCTTGGTACCATGCTCACCTATAAACTCCAGCTGGTCTTGCTTCCTCTTTACAGGTTCCTGAGTACTCTGCCGGTATAGTTGGGTATCAGGGAGTGTATTTTTTTTTTCAGAACACTAAGGCTAAGTTCACACTTCAGTTGTTTTGCATCAGTCACATGCGTTGCTTGACGCATGTGACTGATGCGTTGTACAACGGATGACAACGGTGACAAAGAAAAAGAATTTCTTTGTCGGACTCCGTTGTGTGCTGGGGGCGGAGTTCGGGGGGTGGAGCTGAGGACGTCAGTGCCCCGGTCTGCATGGCTGGGGACAGGTGAGTGTGTGTGTGTGTGTGTGTATATATGTGTGTGTGTGTGTGTGTACATGCGGAGTGCGGGAGGGGGCGGAGCGCGAGGGGGCGGAGCCGTGGAGCTGAGGACGTCAGTGCCGCGGGGACTGCAGGGCTGGGGATAAGTGAGTGAGTGTGAGTGTGAGTGTGTGTGTGTGTGTGTGTGAGTGTGTGTGTGTATACACATGCGGGAGGGGGCGGAGCCGAGTGGTGAAGTGTCGGCCTCCTTGCACACTGTATCCAGGGTAAATATCGGGTATAAGCAAAGCACTTTTTGCTTGGTTACCCGATATTTATCTTGGATACCAGCTTAGCGCGGGCTCCCTGCACCCGTAACCACTGTAAATATCGGGTAACTAACCAAAGCGCATTGCTTGGTTACCCGATATTTATCCTGGTTACGGGGGCGGGGAGGCAGAGAGCGCATGCGCAGCGAAATCCTACGGATCGCGCTGCTCAAAAAACGTTACATGCTGCGTTGCTCTCGCCTGGTGGTCAGTTAAAAAACAACTGACCGCGACGCAGCGGATGCAACGCAGCATCATCAGTCACAATCCGTCACTAATAGAAGCCTATGGGGAAAAACAGGATTCCTGCAAAATAATTTGCAGGATACCGTAATTCCTGAAGGCTACGGATTGTGACTGATGCAAAACAACTGAAGTGTGAACTTAGCCTAAACCTGTTTTTTTGCATAAAAATAAACAGGTACCATTTTAACTATGTAAATAAAGGTCCCGCGGTGAATAATCACTAGGGCTGGTCAGCAGACCAATGTCAGGCTAGGTCCTGCACCAATGGGGTGCACTGCACCCTATTTTAAAAACTCACAGTTCCCCTTGTCATTTGCTGGCTCAACAGTAATTCTGACGCTATCCACCATCTCCTGGGGACCTGACTACACCTGAGCCTGACTACACCTAAGCCTGACTGCACTTGACACTGACTGCACTTGAGCCTGACTGCACCTGAGCCTGACTACATCTGAGCCTGACTGCACCTGAGCCTGACTACATCTGAGCCTGACTGCACCTGACACTGACTGCACCTGACACTGACTGCACCTGACACTGACTGTACATGACACTGACTGCACCTGAGCCTGACTGCACCTGAGCCTGACTGCACCTGAGCCTGACTGCACCTGACACTGACTGCACCTGACACTGACTGCACCTGACACTGACTGCACCTGACACTGACTGCACCTGACACTGACTGCACCTGACACTGACTGCACCTGAGCCTGACTGCACCTGAGCCTGACTACATCTGAGCCTGACTACATCTGAGCCTGACTACATCTAAGCCTGACTGCATCTGAGCCTGACTACATCTGAGCCTGACTGCACCTGACACTGACTGCACCTGACACTGACTGCACCTGACACTGACTGCACCTGACACTGACTGCACCTGAGCCTGACTACATCTGAGCCTGACTGCACCTGACACTGACTGCACCTGACACTGACTGTACCTGACACTGACTGCACCTGACACTGACTGCACCTGAGCCTGACTACATCTGAGCCTGACTACATCTGAGCCTGACTGCACCTGAGCCTGTCTGCACCTGAGCCTGACTTCACCTGAGCCTGACTACAACTGAGCCTGACTGCACCTGATCCTGACTGCACTTGAGCCTGACTACACCTGAGCCCCAGGTGCCCTTCCTGTATACATCAACATCCCAGAACCCTAAGAATCCTCTACTAGGCCTGTATTTGGCTCACTGGGCCATCCAAAAGATCTATGTGTAGCCTAACATTCATACACCTGGCCTAACTGAACCTAAAGGAACAATAAACTGAAAATAACCAAACTATAGAATACATCTAGGTAAACGTAACAGAGTTCATGACTTCTGCCTCAGTTTGTCCAGTTTTATAATGTTTTTACCCTATTTCAATGGCTACAATTATAGGTAAAAATTTTAACTATACAACATTTGTACCGCCCCGTGGCCTCGGCTGCGGCCGCCGAGCCGCTCAGATCTGTGCTCACGTTCTACGGGTGGTGGCTCGGGCCTCTCACGGACCCGGGGGTCACGTCGCTCTGCAAGGGAGGTTGGCGCTACGCGCGGGGGATGCGGGTATTTGGTTTTGGGATGATAGTTTGTGATGCCACCCACGGGTTGTGGTGATTGTGGACACCACCGCTGCGGTGAAGGTACAGGGACTCCCGGGAGCGGTGTAGTGGCGCAGCTAGGTGTTGACCCCTCCATGGGTAGGGGACGTTGGTCCCAGGGCCCGGTTGGCAGGGGCCGGGGTGCAGGACGCAGTGTTGCGGTGCAGCGCGGTGCAGTGCCTGAGGGCACTAGTGTACTTGTGACGCCCTGGACAAGCCAGGGGTCACAGGTAATGACATCACCACACCCTACACCCCGGTTAGGCACATCAAAGCTAGACCCAAAAATCCTTGTTGCCTTCCTCCAGGGGCTGATGTTCACACCAGGGGGTGGGCCAGGCGGTTGGCCCCACCCACCGAGGAGATCACAGTCCTGGAGGCGGGAAAAGAGACCAGATTAGTGTTGGACGTGAGAGTGTGAAGAGTAAAGTGGTAGTGGAGCCACTATCTGAGAGCGTCCGGGTGGGTGCCCCGGACAGAGACAGCAAGGTTAGCAGACGGCGGTGACCGTCTGCAGGAGTGACCTATCGGAGTTGCCGTAAGGACCGTGGACGGGCGGTGGCCCGGCGGTACCGGACCGGTACACAAGGAGAAGCCAGCATGATTGGCAGGGGCCTTTCGGATCCCGGCAAGGCTTGGAGTCGCCGTGAATTTGCCAAATCCGTCAGTGAAGGGGACCTCCGGGTTTCCAAACAACTAAGTCCCGATTGAAGGCAACAGTCCAACCGTATGAGAGAGACACCGCCACCGCCAAGGCACCAGTTTCTCAGGGCCAGCGCCTGCGGGCAGAGAGGGGCTCCTCCGGCCCATATCCAAGTCGAGGAGCGGGTTACCGGTGGGAACCCATTGGAACCAACAGAAGTACTAGGTGCAGGGAAAGAGACAGTCACCGTTAACTACCGGGGAAAAGCAACCGCAGCCGTCCGTGGGAACAGTCTTTCCAGCCGTGTGTTTTACCGAGAACTGTGTCATCGTCTCAGGCTGAGTGAGTACCACCGTGCCGTGAGGCACAGCGCTGCCCCCGCGACCCTGCACCTCACCAGGCCCCGCACCCGGCCTGCCATCCCTCATCCTCCACCTCATCACTGGGCCCCGGGACAACCAACCCCTACCCACGGAGGGGGGAACTAACAACTGAGCTGCTCCCTGTCACCGCTCCCGGGATCCCCATACAGAGCAGCGGTGGTGTTACCAAAAATCACCACAACCGTGGGTGGCGTCACGGACAATAAATCCCCAAAACCAATCCCCTTTTCACTCATGGGCGAGGAGCGCCGCTCGAATCCCCGGGATCCGGCCCATCGCGCGAGCCACCACCGAGCAGCAGCAGCCGCAGCAGCAGCATCAGCCGACCCGAGCAATGGGAGAGCGCAGCGTGCCCTCCTCCGCCCGCGACAACTTGGCGTCACGAACAGGATCTTACTGCTCTGCCGTTGGGTAGAGGTGCGCCTTGTTACCGCCGGAAAATTTGAAAAGCCGCCATCTTGGGCGTGAAGAGTTCCCGCTCGAGCATCTCCTCGAGTAGTGGAGGCGCGAAGGCCAAGACCCCGCCCCGATAAAGGAGGGGCCGGAAAGAAACTAAGGGGGACGAAATGGCGACTGGTCGCATGTAGCCGCGGCTATAAAAGCAGGGATGCCAGGACTCTGCGGCGATCCTGTTGCCGGTCCCTGGAGAGCACGACTGCTAGGATGTCTGCTCCAACTAACAGCAGCGAAACCCCTGCGCCCAGCACAGCGGCGTGGGTGGAGGACCGGACCGCCTCGCTGAATCAACGTCTGCAGGCCCGCATGCAGCTCCTCCTGGAGGAGTGGGAGGCCGACATGGCGGACGTGGTGGCTACTATGCGGAGATGCGAGGTGGAGAAAGATTTGGAGGAATGGGTAAGAGACCCACGTCCCTGTATTCCCGAGGGATCGGCCACTGCTGCTGAGGGGCCCGGCCTACACCCGTTCACCCTGCTGTCTCCCCCGCTACCCGCGTTAGCCGCTGCCGCCCCGCCACTAGGCCCGCTACCTGTCCAACCGGTAGCGGTACCCTGCCCGTCTGCCCAAGCGGACTGACCGGCTGCAGACGCCCGGCACAGCCCTGAACTGCTTCCCCAGAGGCCACCGGAGCCGAGGCCCCTTAATGAAAATGTGTTGGAGGCCCCGGCAGTGATTGCACCGGGTTCCGTGCCCGAGCTCGGGACTGTGGCTAGGATGAGGGCCAGAGTAGTTGAGTTCAACCAACGTCAACAGAATCAGATCTTCCGGATGATGGAGAAGTGGACCCATGAGGTGGAGATGCTGATTGCAACTACCCCAATGTACTGGATGGGAACAGATGTGACGGAGCCGACTGGTGACCCACGTCCCTATGTCCTACCAGGACCGGCCACTGCGGCTGAGGGGCACGGCCTAGTCTCGACCCAGGCATCGCCCTTATCCGTTACTTATGGGGCGCCTCAGTGTAAACTCGCCTGACCTGCTGCCCCGTGCTACTGCAGAAGGATCTGATGTGCTGGATACTGGAGACCAGGAGGCTGCGGCAGCTGGCGGCAACCCGCCTGACGCAGATACAAGTGACGGTGACTCCAGCGACTCCAGCTCTGGTGCTGAGCCCACCCCTGAAGGTGAGGAGGCAAGTGAGCATCTCCGCTATGTGGGGGAACCGGTAGTTTATTACACCGCACGTAATGGTGGGAATGGATACCGGGCGCCCATGTCACAGCAAGCCTGTCACTGCATGTTTGATATGCTGGTGGCAGAGGATCCAGTAGACACCGAAGAGTCGGAGTAAGGGCAGCGGAATGCTGCTGCACAGTCCCCGTTGGGACCACGAGTGTGTGTGTTTTAAAATTTAAAAGTTTAAAGAATGGAAAAATGATAAGAGAAATGAAACCGTGAAAAGTCATCTGATTAACCTGCTGATTAAACCGGTCATTGCCGGCACTGTTGTCCCCGAGGGGACCATTTGAAAGTTGCATAAGGGACTCCTTACGGACAAGCCCGTGAACTTGCAGGGCAACCACAAACGTTAGTGGCTTGTAAATAATGTGTTGTTGCAGCTTCCACCGTTGCCGCCTCCGGAGAGGCAGGTTGGAGGAAGGGCCCGCAGTGGAGCAGGCTGGTGGCAATCCTCTGGAGGGGAAGGACAGATCCCGCTCGGGTAACTTGGTGCTGGGCTGGGGTCAAGGGGTGCTGCCTGTTTTTTTAGGGGCAGCATCAGGGCCAGGTTGCTTGGGAGGGAGAGAGCGGAAGCCGTAACCGTTTGAAACCGTTAACCGTTTGCAACATTTAAGAAAGTGCCTCCCGATGTGGGATGATGTTATTTTACTTGTATTGTGTTTTCTTATCTTTTTTTACAGTTTAAAAGGAAAAATAAAACCAATGATGGACGGGCAGCCCGAGCACGGTCTGCATTTTGCTAAGGAGGAATGTTACGCCCTGGACAAGCCAGGGGTCACAGGTAATGACATCACCACACCCTACACCCCGGTTAGGCACATCAAAGCTAGACCCAAAAATCCTTGTTGCCTTCCTCCAGGGGCTGATGTTCACACCAGGGGCTGGGCCAGGTGGTTGGCCCCGCCCACCGAGGAGATCACAGTCCTGGAGGCGAGAAAAGAGACCTGATTAGTGTTGGACGTGAGAGTGTGAAGAGTAAAGTGGTAGTGGAGCCACTATCTGAGAGCATCCGGGTGGGTGCCCCGGACAGAGACAGCAAGGTTAGGAGACGGCGGTGACCGTCTGCAGAAGTGGCCTATCAGAGTTGCCGTAAGGACCGTGGACGGGCGGTGGCCCGGCGGTACCGGACCGGTACACAAGGAGAAGCCAGCACGATTGGCAGGGGCCTTTCGGATCCCGGCAAGGCTTGGAGTCGCCGTGAATTTGCCAAATCCGTCAGTGAAGGGGACCTCCGGGTTTCCAAACAACTAAGTCCCGATTGAAGGCAACAGTCCAACCGTATGAGAGAGACACCGCCACCGCCAAGGCACCAGTTTCTCAGGGCCAGCGCCTGCGAGCAGAGAGGGGCTCCCCCGGCCCATATCCAAGTCGGAGAGCGGGTTACCGGTGGGAACCCATTGGAACCAACAGAAGTACTAGGTGCAGGGAAAGAGACAGTCACCGTTAACTACCGGGGAAAAGCAACCGCAGCCGTCCGTGGGAACAGTCTTTCCAGCCGTGTGTTTTACCGAGAACTGTGTCATCGTCTCAGGCTGAGTGAGTACCACCGTGCCGTGAGGCACAGCGCTGCCCCCGCGACCCTGCACCTCACCAGGCCCCGCACCCGGCCTGCCATCCCTCATCCTCCACCCCATCACTGGGCCCCGGGACAACCAACCCCTACCCACGGAGGGGAGAACTAACAACTCAGCTGCTCCCTGTCACCGCTCCCGGGATCCCCATACAGAGCAGCGGTGGTGTTACCAAAAATCACCACAACCGTGGGTGGCGTCACGGACAATAAATCCCCAAAACCAATCCCCTTTTCACTCACAGGCGAGGAGCGACGCTCGAGTCCCCGGGATCCGGCCCACCGCTCGAGCCACCACCGAGCAGCAGCAGCCGCAGCAGCAGCGGCAGCCGGACCCGAGCAGTGGGAGAGCGCAGCGTGCCCTCCTCCGCCCGCGACATACTCACTCTGATACAAGACACTGAAGGCGCTGGTAAACCAAATGGGATGATGTATATTGTAGACACTGCACTCTCTACTCAAAAAGGGTATAAAAAGACCAACAAATTTAGTTTTTTTCAAAAAATTTTTTTGTGTTTTTTTTATTTTTCAATGATTTGTCAATACTATAAGTAGAAGAAAATAATACATATGGTGGGACGTTTCGGCCTTAACATCGGCCTTCTTCACGCCGTATTACACTGCAGAAAAGGTAAAAATAAGGTAGAATCAACACATGAAAACACGCTATTTACATATATTTACATTTATACATCAGAAAAAAGAATAGAGTTTCTATCTCAGAAAGGAAAATTTTGCGAAAGGATTTTTTCCATGTCAACATTACATCATTGGACATATGAAGTGCAACATTATATAGTAGGTTACCATAGAGGTAACATGTAAAAACCAGGCAAAAAGTGACAGTAGTAAAGGAAAGAACAATATATATGCCACCTACCTCCATAGGGATGAGGGAACTAGTTTCCAAAAGGTGAAGGGAGTGAATATAAGAAGGAATAGAATAGAGGGAACACTCTGGATATTGTTTTTTTCTATTGGTCACAGAAAACAATTCCTGTGAATAAAGGTAAAGGATTGAGTAGGTAGCAGACCAACATATAAAGTAATAAGGACCCCTAGTGGGGATATGTACATCTGGCTTAGTATACCTGATAGGAAAAGTATCTCAGGGTGCATCTGCTTTGGCGAGATCTAATGAGTATGCCCGTGGAGCATTTGGGATTGTGGTCCCTATAGTATAGAATGAAGAATCATGATGAGTATTTTTGCAAAAAAGGTTTAGTAGAGTGTCTATGGGGCATGTCGTGGATAGATTAGCTACCTAGTGGTACTGTATATCCTTATTTCAATAATATTGAGAATAATGTAGAACCTTGTTCCGGATATGTTATTCTTGACTACAGCACCACGCTGTTTGTCCTATAGAAAAAGGGGACGTATATAATCAACCAGTCACTGGAGCTATGATACGAGTTATATAGCAGTAGCAATACCTTTCTGGATTCCACAAATGAATTATAATTATTTGTTTGTTCTGTGTTGATCCTTACAGAATATGGCTCCTTGAAAGAAATGTAAGTTGAGCATAATTAGGATTATTGTACATATGTGTGGTCTTCAGTGTACAATGTAAAGCAATAGTACCTTGGAGCAGACTAGATTATTGATCACCACTTGTTGCAGGGAGTAGTTAACCAGCAGAAGCTTGCTGTAATCTAGGAAGGGTGGTATGTGTCAGGATTGAGAACAAGTACCAGGTCATATAATGAGGCTGCTCAGTATAGTAAGCGTTACCTGTGTTATCCTTATGCAGAAGGTATGTAATGGGGAGTGTGGAGTGTCCCTCTATGGGAAAAATGGACGAGATTAATAGATTATAAATTATAGATTATAAACAGGGTGCTCACAGGTGGAGGGGTGTAGGATCGCATCATACCTTATGGACGCCGTCTTCCCAGACTGTGGCTGCTGCAATGAGGGACTGCGCTCCCCGGCTATTTACTTCCGAAAACCGGAAGTGACGTCAGACGCCGGCGCATGCGCAGTAGCGCTATGCGTTCGTATTAGTGTGAATAAGGTACCGTTAGGTATGTAATAGAGACACAGGCGCCTGCGCAGTTGGTGATTTTTGATACTTAGGGGAATATCTGTACTGGGAAGACGCTTTCATAGTATGTAGAGGTTTGTAACAGTAAATAGAGAGGATGGATGATAGGGGATGAGAATGGAGAAATAAATGACATTATGCAAAACGTAGTGTGGGAATCACACTGCAGATGGTGCATATATATACAATACATACAATAAATAGTAAGCGGACATGAGTATATATATGTATAAACACTATGAACAGAGGCACAAATTAACCCTATTGAAGCATAAGTAGTATATCACAATGGTTAAAAGCCAAATAGGAGTCGTATGACCTAAAGGAGAAAAAAGTTAATGCATATAGTATAAGGGTCCCAATATACTACAAGGTGAGTACCAGTATAGCATACATAATACTATGTGGTGGTGCCAATATATACTTTACCATCTAACAGTGGGTGCGTAGTGGAAGCAGAAATGGTGGTGCAGGTTTTTCTTAATTTTTCTGTAAAGAATTACAAGAAGATTAGTCCTTAGGTATCCTACAGTTTAGGATAAACATATGAGAAGTTATTTTGTAGGCCAATCAATTTCTCTATTAAGTCCTTTAGGTGTAAGGGTTTGGAGTTTATATATCCAAAAGCTTTCACGCTTTTTCAAGAGTTCTATGTGGTTGCCACCACGTCGAGGCCTGTGTACTCTGTCTATAACTTGGAACCGTAATTGTGCCACACTATGTCTGGCTTCATGGAAATGGTGAGGGATAGGAAGCCATAATTTCCCACACCTAATGGTCGATTTGTGACTAGCGATTCTATCACCCACATGTTGGATCGTTTCCCCTACATACAGCAAACCACAAGGACACTTGATTATATAAACTACGAAATTACTTTCGCAGGTAAAATGTTCCTTGATCTGAAAACTCTTTCCAGATCTGGGGTGCACAAAATGGTCACCCTTTATCACGTTTGAGCAGGAGGCGCAACTGAGGCAAGGAAAGGTGCCAGTTCGTTTAGGCGCTAAAAATGTTTGAGTGCTGGATTTTTCACTTCCCACATCGGCTTTGACTAGAGAATCTTTTATATTTTGTGGTCTCCTTTTACACATTAGTGGGGGAAGGGTAAATGAACCTACTTCAGGATAAGCCTTTTGGAGAAGCGGCCAGTGGCGATAAATGATGTTATATATTTTGGGCATAGAGGGGTGGTGTGTATGCACAAACGGAATTCTGTCATATTTGATAGTCTCTTTTTCCGTAGGGATAGCAAGGAGAGCCCTTTCCTTCTCTGTTTTTAATACAGTCTTAGGGTAGTTCCGTACAAGGAACCTCTCAGTCATCTCCTCTAATCTCTGTTTCTTGGTGGTGTCATCTGAGACTATGCGAGTGATCCTTTTAAACTGCGACCTTGGTAGACTGTTCTTGGTGGATTTTGGGTGACAGCTGTTGTATAAAAGCATACAATTGCGGTCGGTAGGTTTGCGATAGAGATCAGATGATAAAAGGCCCGTTACATCTTTCTTAATACACGTATCTAGAAAATTGATTTCACTTGGGTGATGGTTAAGTGTAAATTTTAACTCTGGCCATATACCATTAATGTAGTTATCGAAGGAGGAGAGGCTTGTAGTATCACCCTGCCATATGCAAAAAATATCATCGATGTAGCGGACCCAAACCAGGGCCAGTTCATCGAATGATGGGTAGGAATAGATGTACCGATTCTCAAAAAAATCCATAAAAAGGTTTGCATACGCAGGGGCTACATTTGATCCCATTGCGGTCCCGTGGCACTGGATATAGAAGTCATCTTTGAATAGGAAGTAATTCTCATTGAGAACTATTTCTAGGAGAGCCATGATAAAGTCGATAGAGTCTTGCCCTAGATTAGTGCCGTCCAGTGCTAATTTGGTAGCTTTGATACCCTTTGAGTGTGAGATGGAGGTATACAAGCTGGATACGTCCCATGTACAGAGGAGGTTATTGGGGGGTACTGAACCTATACTTTTAATTTTTTGGAGAAAACTATTGGTGTCCAGTATAAAAGACCTGGTCTTTTTGGTAAGGGGGGTAAGAATCTTCTCGAGGTAGATGGAAAGGGGTGAGAGGATGGAATCGGTAGAAGCTACAATAGGCCGCCCGGGGGGGTTTGTGAGTGATTTATGTATTTTGGGTAGGATATAGAAAACAGGAGTTATGGGATGTGTTTTTGTTAGAAAAGAACGAGTAGAAGAATCAATAGTGCCTTTGTCCTGATAGATGGTCAGTAAATTCTGAATTTTCTGTTGGATTTTGAACACTGGATCAAATGGTATTTTTTGATAAGTGGTAGTGTCGTCAAGTTGGCGTCTTATTTCTTTTATATAGTCATGTGTGTTCAGAATCACAATTGCCCCTCCTTTATCTGCCGGCTTGAGGGTTATCATTTTGTTATTCTTTAAAGCGGTTATAGCTAGTTTTTCTGATCTACTAATATTGCTATGTGTCGGGTAAAACCCTAATTGATGTTCGTGCATATTGTCTTTGATATCACGGTCAACTAGTGATATGAAGGTTTCCACTGCATGGTAGGTTTTTGGCGGCATAAAAGAACTGGGATTGTATAGACCAAGTGTCCTGATATTAGTCTCGTTAGGGGGTGTCGGTGAGTCCCTAGCCTGTGGGGGATTAGTGCCAAAGTGAGTTTTTAGTCTAACGGATCTATAAAACCTCTGGATATCACTTTCCAAAGTAAAAGAATCCCACCTAGGTGTAGGGCAAAAGGTGAGCCCTTTGTTCAATACGGTTAACTCATCTGGTGTCAGGGTGTAATCAGATATATTCATAACTAAATTGGGACCCTTACCTGTGATCTCAAGGTCATCGCCCAATCTCCTCCTCCCCCTCCTCGACCTCCTCGTTGGTTTGGTTTTCTTTTTCCAGGTCCTAAAAAAGGTGCTGCACTTGTGTGACTGCCACTGGATTCGCTTCCAGATGAGGCTGAGTGATAGTTTGGTGGTCTTCTCCATTGGCGTGTGTTGTTTGCTTGCCAATCTTTCCATCTGTAGACTCGATTTTGTAGATAATCGTCAGTATCTCTCTGAAATTTCTGTCTTTTTTTGTCCTCCAGATTTTTCTTAAAATCTTTAAGGGTATCGTCAGCCTTCTTTTTGAAGGTAGCAAGATCACCGGGGGTCAGACTATCCGCTAGTTGGGTTTCTATGGATGCTATTTTATCCTTAGATTCTTTGATAGCAATTTGAAGATGTTCTATAGTTAGAACAATTATATCTAAGGAGCATTTGTTCAAAATTTGTTGGTACTTTTTACAATAGTCCTCGTTATTTGAGAAGAGAGTGGGTCTCAGATTGCATCGGATGCAATCTGAGACCCACTCTCTTCTCAAATAACGAGGACTATTGTAAAAAGTACCAACAAATTTTGAACAAATGCTCCTTAGATATAATTGTTCTAACTATAGAACATCTTCAAATTGCTATCAAAGAATCTAAGGATAAAATAGCATCCATAGAAACCCAACTAGCGGATAGTCTGACCCCCGGTGATCTTGCTACCTTCAAAAAGAAGGCTGACGATACCCTTAAAGATTTTAAGAAAAATCTGGAGGACAAAAAAAGACAGAAATTTCAGAGAGATACTGACGATTATCTACAAAATCGAGTCTACAGATGGAAAGATTGGCAAGCAAACAACACACGCCAATGGAGAAGACCACCAAACTATCACTCAGCCTCATCTGGAAGCGAATCCAGTGGCAGTCACACAAGTGCAGCACCTTTTTTAGGACCTGGAAAAAGAAAACCAAACCAACGAGGAGGTCGAGGAGGGGGAGGAGGAGATTGGGCGATGACCTTGAGATCACAGGTAAGGGTCCCAATTTAGTTATGAATATATCTGATTACACACTGACACCAGATGAGTTAACCGTATTGAACAAAGGGCTCACCTTTTGCCCTACACCTAGGTGGGATTCTTTTACTTTGGAAAGTGATATCCAGAGGTTTTATAGATCCGTTAGGCTAAAAACTCACTTTGGCACTAATCCCCCACAGGCTAGGGACTCACCGACACCCCCTAACGAGACTAATATCAGGACACTTGGTCTATACAATCCCAGTTCTTTTATGCCGCCAAAAACCTACCATGCAGTGGAAACCTTCATATCACTAGTTGACCGTGATATCAAAGACAATATGCACGAACATCAATTAGGGTTTTACCCGACACATAGCAATATTAGTAGATCAGAAAAACTAGCTATAACCGCTTTAAAGAATAACAAAATGATAACCCTCAAGCCGGCAGATAAAGGAGGGGCAATTGTGATTCTGAACACACATGACTATATAAAAGAAATAAGACGCCAACTTGACGACACTACCACTTATCAAAAAATACCATTTGATCCAGTGTTCAAAATCCAACAGAAAATTCAGAATTTACTGACCATCTATCAGGACAAAGGCACTATTGATTCTTCTACTCGTTCTTTTCTAACAAAAACACATCCCATAACTCCTGTTTTCTATATCCTACCCAAAATACATAAATCACTCACAAACCCCCCCGGGCGGCCTATTGTAGCTTCTACCGATTCCATCCTCTCACCCCTTTCCATCTACCTCGAGAAGATTCTTACCCCCCTTACCAAAAAGACCAGGTCTTTTATACTGGACACCAATAGTTTTCTCCAAAAAATTAAAAGTATAGGTTCAGTACCCCCCAATAACCTCCTCTGTACATGGGACGTATCCAGCTTGTATACCTCCATCTCACACTCAAAGGGTATCAAAGCTACCAAATTAGCACTGGACGGCACTAATCTAGGGCAAGACTCTATCGACTTTATCATGGCTCTCCTAGAAATAGTTCTCAATGAGAATTACTTCCTATTCAAAGATGACTTCTATATCCAGTGCCACGGGACCGCAATGGGATCAAATGTAGCCCCTGCGTATGCAAACCTTTTTATGGATTTTTTTGAGAATCGGTACATCTATTCCTACCCATCATTCGATGAACTGGCCCTGGTTTGGGTCCGCTACATCGATGATATTTTTTGCATATGGCAGGGTGATACTACAAGCCTCTCCTCCTTCGATAACTACATTAATGGTATATGGCCAGAGTTAAAATTTACACTTAACCATCACCCAAGTGAAATCAATTTTCTAGATACGTGTATTAAGAAAGATGTAACGGGCCTTTTATCATCTGATCTCTATCGCAAACCTACCGACCGCAATTGTATGCTTTTATACAACAGCTGTCACCCAAAATCCACCAAGAACAGTCTACCAAGGTCGCAGTTTAAAAGGATCACTCGCATAGTCTCAGATGACACCACCAAGAAACAGAGATTAGAGGAGATGACTGAGAGGTTCCTTGTACGGAACTACCCTAAGACTGTATTAAAAACAGAGAAGGAAAGGGCTCTCCTTGCTATCCCTACGGAAAAAGAGACTATCAAATATGACAGAATTCCGTTTGTGCATACACACCACCCCTCTATGCCCAAAATATATAACATCATTTATCGCCACTGGCCGCTTCTCCAAAAGGCTTATCCTGAAGTAGGTTCATTTACCCTTCCCCCACTAATGTGTAAAAGGAGACCACAAAATATAAAAGATTCTCTAGTCAAAGCCGATGTGGGAAGTGAAAAATCCAGCACTCAAACATTTTTAGCGCCTAAACGAACTGGCACCTTTCCTTGCCTCAGTTGCGCCTCCTGCTCAAACGTGATAAAGGGTGACCATTTTGTGCACCCCAGATCTGGAAAGAGTTTTCAGATCAAGGAACATTTTACCTGCGAAAGTAATTTCGTAGTTTATATAATCAAGTGTCCTTGTGGTTTGCTGTATGTAGGGGAAACGATCCAACAAGTGGGTGATAGAATCGCTAGTCACAAATCGACCATTAGGTGTGGGAAATTATGGCTTCCTATCCCTCACCATTTCCATGAAGCCAGACATAGTGTGGCACAATTACGGTTCCAAGTTATAGACAGAGTACACAGGCCTCGACGTGGTGGCAACCACATAGAACTCTTGAAAAAGCGTGAAAGCTTTTGGATATATAAACTCCAAACCCTTACACCTAAAGGACTTAATAGAGAAATTGATTGGCCTACAAAATAACTTCTCATATGTTTATCCTAAACTGTAGGATACCTGAGGACTAATCTTCTTGTAATTCTTTACAGAAAAATTAAGAAAAACCTGCACCACCATTTCTGCTTCCACTACGCACCCACTGTTAGATGGTAAAGTATATATTGGCACCACCACATAGTATTATGTATGCTATACTGGTACTCACCTTGTAGTATATTGGGACCCTTATACTATATGCATTAACTTTTTTCTCCTTTAGGTCATACGACTCCTATTTGGCTTTTAACCATTGTGATATACTACTTATGCTTCAATAGGGTTAATTTGTGCCTCTGTTCATAGTGTTTATACATATATATACTCATGTCCGCTTACTATTTATTGTATGTATTGTATATATATGCACCATCTGCAGTGTGATTCCCACACTACGTTTTGCATAATGTCATTTATTTCTCCATTCTCATCCCCTATCATCCATCCTCTCTATTTACTGTTACAAACCTCTACATACTATGAAAGCGTCTTCCCAGTACAGATATTCCCCTAAGTATCAAAAATCACCAACTGCGCAGGCGCCTGTGTCTCTATTACATACCTAACGGTACCTTATTCACACTAATACGAACGCATAGCGCTACTGCGCATGCGCCGGCGTCTGACGTCACTTCCGGTTTTCGGAAGTAAATAGCCGGGGAGCGCAGTCCCTCATTGCAGCAGCCACAGTCTGGGAAGACGGCGTCCATAAGGTATGATGCGATCCTACACCCCTCCACCTGTGAGCACCCTGTTTATAATCTATAATTTATAATCTATTAATCTCGTCCATTTTTCCCATAGAGGGACACTCCACACTCCCCATTACATACCTTCTGCATAAGGATAACACAGGTAACGCTTACTATACTGAGCAGCCTCATTATATGACCTGGTACTTGTTCTCAATCCTGACACATACCACCCTTCCTAGATTACAGCAAGCTTCTGCTGGTTAACTACTCCCTGCAACAAGTGGTGATCAATAATCTAGTCTGCTCCAAGGTACTATTGCTTTACATTGTACACTGAAGACCACACATATGTACAATAATCCTAATTATGCTCAACTTACATTTCTTTCAAGGAGCCATATTCTGTAAGGATCAACACAGAACAAACAAATAATTATAATTCATTTGTGGAATCCAGAAAGGTATCGCTACTGCTATATAACTCGTATCATAGCTCCAGTGACTGGTTGATTATATACGTCCCCTTTTTCTATAGGACAAACAGCGTGGTGCTGTAGTCAAGAATAACATATCCGGAACAAGGTTCTACATTATTCTCAATATTATTGAAATAAGGATATACAGTACCACTAGGTAGCTAATCTATCCACGACATGCCCCATAGACACTCTACTAAACCTTTTTTGCAAAAATACTCATCATGATTCTTCATTCTATACTATAGGGACCACAATCCCAAATGCTCCACGGGCATACTCATTAGATCTCGCCAAAGCAGATGCACCCTGAGATACTTTTCCTATCAGGTATACTAAGCCAGATGTACATATCCCCACTAGGGGTCCTTATTACTTTATATGTTGGTCTGCTACCTACTCAATCCTTTACCTTTATTCACAGGAATTGTTTTCTGTGACCAATAGAAAAAAACAATATCCAGAGTGTTCCCTCTATTCTATTCCTTCTTATATTCACTCCCTTCACCTTTTGGAAACTAGTTCCCTCATCCCTATGGAGGTAGGTGGCATATATATTGTTCTTTCCTTTACTACTGTCACTTTTTGCCTGGTTTTTACATGTTACCTCTATGGTAACCTACTATATAATGTTGCACTTCATATGTCCAATGATGTAATGTTGACATGGAAAAAATCCTTTCGCAAAATTTTCCTTTCTGAGATAGAAACTCTATTCTTTTTTCTGATGTATAAATGTAAATATATGTAAATAGCGTGTTTTCATGTGTTGATTCTACCTTATTTTTACCTTTTCTGCAGTGTAATACGGCGTGAAGAAGGCCGATGTTAAGGCCGAAACGTCCCACCATATGTATTATTTTCTTCTACTTATAGTATCAGGGCCGGCTCCAGGTTTTTGTGGGCCCTGGGCGGAAGAGTCCCTGTGGGCCCCATCCACACGCAGACACACACATACGTACACATACATATACATATTTAAAGACAAACTCACAAAAATACGTATAGAACTGACATATCTATACAGTCATATACACTGACATACATAGATACACATCATACATGCATACAGACAGACACACACAACACAACTCTGCTAGATACATACATACAGACACACACAGCTCTGCTGGATACATACACACATAGCTCTGCTACATACATACACACATAGCTCTGCTACATACATACACAGCTCTGCTGGATACATACACACATAGCTCTGCTACATACATACACAGCTCTGCTACATACATACACACATAGCTCTGCTACATACATACACACACAGCTCTGCTACATACATACACACATAGCTCTGCTACATACATACACACATAGCTCTGCTACATACATACACACATAGCTCTGCTACATACATACACACATAGCTCTGCTACATACATACACACATAGCTCTGCTACATACATACACACATAGCTCTGCTACATACATACACACATAGCTCTGCTACATACATAGCTCTGCTACATACATAGCATTGCTACATACATAGCTCTGCTACATACATAGCTCTGCTACATACATACATATAGCTCTGCTACATACATACATGAATCTGCTACATACATACACACATAGCTCTGCTACATACATACACACATAGCTCTGCTACATACATACACACATAGCTCTGCTACATACATACACACATAGCTCTGCTACATACATACACACATAGCTCTGCTACATACATACACACATAGCTCTGCTACATACATAGCTCTGCTACATACATAGCTCTGCTACATACATAGCTCTGCTACATACATACATATAGCTCTGCTACATACATACATGAATCTGCTACATACATACACACATAGCTCTGCTACATACATACACACATAGCTCTGCTACATACATACACACATAGCTCTGCTACATACATAGCTCTGCTACATACATACATGAATCTGCTACATACATACACACATAGCTCTGCTACATACATAGACATAGCTCTGCTGCATACATACACACATAGCTCTGCTACATACATACACACATAGCTCTGCTGCATACATACACACATAGCTCTGCTGCATACATACACACATAGCTCTGCTACATACATACACACATAGCTCTGCTACATACATACACACATAGCTCTGCTACATACATAGCTCTGCTACATACATACATGAATCTGCTACATACATACACACATAGCTCTGCTACATACATACACACATAGCTCTGCTACATACATACACACATAGCTCTGCTACATACATACACACATAGCTCTGCTACATACATACACACATAGCTCTGCTACATACATACACACATAGCTCTGCTACATACATACATACACATAGCTCTGCTACATACATACATGAATCTGCTACATACATACACACATAGCTCTGCTACATACATACACACATAGCTCTGCTACATACATACAGACACACACGTAGCTCTGTGGGGCCCACACACACAGCTCCAGGGGCCAGCACATACAGCACCGGGGGGCAGGGCATACACCTAAGGGGGGAGAAGCCCATACAGCTCCCCAGGGCCCATAAATCGGGGGCGGGGAGGGCACATACCTCTCAGGTCACGGTGGAGAGGGGGCCCACAAAGCGCCGGAGAGGGGGCCCACACAGCGCCGGAGAGAAGAGCTGTGCTGGGGGTCGCTGGCTGGCACTGCAACTCCTTCATCTGTGGGACTGAGCAGGCCGGTCGGTAGCTCCGCCCACAGATGAAGTTCAAACCAGGAAGTCTGCGCGCCTTAAAGGGACGGCGCTGCAGATTCCTGCCGAGGACTGATGAACTCGGCCCGGGGGCAGCAGAACTAAGGCGAGGGGGCCCCGGCCAAGGGGCACCAGAACTGACGAGGCCGAGTGGGCCCCCTCGGCTCTCCAGGGCCCCGGCATTTGCCCAGGTATGCCGCGTGCTGACGCCGGCCCTGTATAGTATTGACAAATCATTGAAAAATAAAAAAAAACACAAAAAAATTTTTTGAAAAAAACTAAATTTGTTGGTCTTTTTATACCCTTTTTGAGTAGAGAGTGCAGTGTCTACAATATATATGATAGTCTGGACCTTGGTCCACTCACTAGCACCTCCAAATTCACTTACAGCTGAGTGCACACCATATAGTCTTATATTACAAATGGGATGATGAACGGGGCTCGCAGCCGGCTCCAGCTTCTCCAGTCAGGGTGGCAATGTCCGCCTTTCTCCTACACCTGTGTATCTTGACTACTGTGCCTGGGCACTGGTAGTCCGTTCCCCGACGTGTAAGTGTCGGTGGAGCCCGTTTGCCCGCAGACGCTGGCCCTGTGGATCTCTGGCCTTTGGCGGTGGCGCTTATCCGCACGGGTTGGGCTGTTGCCTTCAATTGGAACTTAGGTGGGAATGAACCCCTGAGGTCCAGACCGCAATCAGTTAATTTGACTATGGTGGTGGCTTATAGCCTAGTCCGGGGTCTGAGTACCCTGTCTGGTGCTCCGGTATCCAGTTGGCTCCCCGGTTCGGTTCCGGCGGGCCACTACCCTGTCCCGGTCCCTTACGGTTCCACCGGTCGTATTCCCGGTCTCCTGCAGGTGACCACTACCGTCTGCCTGCCTGACTGATTGGGGGTCCTAGGCTCCAACCCAGGCCCCGCGCAGAACTGTACCCCTCTCAGTCCTCTCTCCTAACTCAATTTCCGCTTGTGTCTCCTGCCTCAGGCCAGCAGACTCCTCGGGGGGCGTGTCTATCCGCCTGACTCCGCCCACCTGGTGTGCCTG
The DNA here is from genome assembly GCF_048569485.1 of Anomaloglossus baeobatrachus. Taxonomy (NCBI): domain Eukaryota; kingdom Metazoa; phylum Chordata; class Amphibia; order Anura; family Aromobatidae; genus Anomaloglossus; species Anomaloglossus baeobatrachus. The sequence goes on along the minus strand of NC_134356.1, from coordinate 607,465,143 downwards.
TCTAACTGTGAGGGAGGCAATCAGGTCTTTGGTTGACTGATGGTACCTTACTGGGGTGGGGGTCTATGTGGTGTGTGTAGTGACCTGTGACCCCTGGGGGTCGAGGGCGTCACACATTCTTTTTAAGGACTTTATTTACACTATAATGCAGGCCAAGCCAGCACACACCATTCCGAAGAAAAGACCAGCCCAAGTCTATTTGAGACCAAGGCATCAGTGAATAAGGACAGCTATTAGTTGGTGTACTCAACGTCCTTGAAATGTGTGTGAACATTTTACCTAAAAGTCAACCTTCATTAATTTATTCAGTCGGATATGGTGAACTAATTCCTTCACCTTTTGAGTGTAGCCCCATCATGCAGTATATCGCTCCTCTCAGCCTCCTATATACAGTAACATAATGAATTTCATCATTCGTTTCAGCCCTCTCTATATACAGCTCCATCCCTCAGTTCTCCTTTCAGCATCTCTACACAAAACCACAACTTGTATTATATAATTCCTTTCAGCTGCTCTAAATACAACCCCCATCCTGCAGTATAACACTTTTTTCAGCACCTCTTTGTACAGCACTCTCCTACATTATATCATACCTCTCAGCCCCAACCTCCAATATATGACTTTGTGAGGCAAATCCCGGGATATGAAGATGAATTATGACTCCAGTCATAATCCCTCATCACTCCCTGGCAGTGCCCCCTCCCTTCTTGTTCTCAGTGTTCCACTTACACCTCCATGGCCATGTCCTGTGATATGGAAATGAGGTGGTGTGGGAACAATGGACACAGGATGACTCCCTGCCGTCACCCTGTAACAAGAGTTGTATCTCATTAGCAAGGCTATGGAAATAGCCAGACAGAACGACTCCAGTAAAAAATGGTTCATATCTCGCAAGCCATATTTCCGATAAATATGGCAACCATAAAAATGGTGTCTCCGCATGCGGCCGATGCCGGCACACCCTTTTTATGGGAGCAGGACATTGGGAAATGCCCCAGGCGTGATATCAGCCAATGGGGAACTGGCAGACAGGTCATGAGTCCCCTCGTTCTGTAGCTAAATTCATAACTGTCACAATGAGAGCATTGGCGTCCGCCTACGACGCTCCCAGGCAAAGTTATGGCCCATATTCCAGGTTGGGATATTGTCCATAACTCAAGCCAGGGGTGGAGCAGTGCTCCCTGTGAGGTCACGAAGGTAGGAGGGGACCTGGATTTGGCCAGGTTGATAACCCTACTTCGGCCATTTTCCAGGGTTCTTCTGCTCGGGGGCCTGGTTGGGAAAGACCTGTGAGGGAGTTCCTGGAAACCTGGTCTACAGCGCCCCCCTGTGGCCAGACGCAACAAGGTAACTGCTGGAACTGTGTATGCCTGTTTGTAACCCATGCTTTGATTGTAACTGTACTCTGACATATGTATATTCTGTAGATTCCCTATTGTATATATTGTAGTTCTAGTGTGCTTTAGGCTGATTAAATTATATAATTAATCTTGGGCTGTTCTGTTATCTCGATCTTGAATCCCACGTCTGTGTGTTCGGCTAATAGTTACCGTAAATCGGTTGGTGGCAGCGAATTGTGCCAAGGATTATTGTGGGGAGGCCAGTGAGATTCGGGGAGATTTTATATATTCCGCCCGCGGAGGTCGGGGGAATATATACCTTACTCTCACCGGGGACCCTTCAATAATCGGCATAAGTAGTATAGCGGCCTCCTTGCTTATGGTCGGGCAATTCCATAATTGGCCTGACTATAAGAGGGGCGCTAGAGAGCGCGTCACGTGCTCTGTCTGTCGGTCGGGAGGTATAAAGGAGGGGTGACCCCACTTGTTACCCCCCGATTGTGACGTACTGGTAGCCAGCGCGGGGGATTTCTGAGTGACCCCCCGGTGGTTTGTGACATATTGGTGGCATAGCGGTGGGATCGAGATAATAGTGTGTGTGAGTGTGAGACCCATACTCCCAGACACTAAAGACTGCCTGCAGCAGCTGTGGCTGCTGGGGTCTTCAGACTAGCTCAACACTAGAGTGTCAGAGTGCAGATACTGTAAGGTGTGTGGAGGCATCAGGTGTCAGTTCTGTGTCAGTGACCAAAAGTCTGCAAGAATGGCTGATGGCACCAGGAGCAGAGCTATGCAACTGGCCAATGCTAAGGCAGGAGCCGAAGAGAGGGAGGACGGTGCTGTGGACAGCAATGAGGAGGTTGCCCACGAGTCCTCCAGGAGCTCGACGCCAGAAAACCGTTCTGCCGAGGACATTGCGCAACCTGGCACTGCTGGACAAGATGAGGAGGAGCTCACCCAAGGTTCCTCAACGAGCCAGATGCCAGCCCTCCGCTCTGAAAGGGACAGTGAATCGCCTAGCTCTGCAGCGTGCCGCAGATCACCACGTGCCATTCCACCGAGCCTGGGAGGCTCGGATAGCCTTCTTCAAATGGCTATGGCCCTTCTCCAGGCTGGAGACCAGAAGGGCTACAAGGAACTCCTGGCAGAGCGCAGGGCAGAGCGGCACGCAGAGCGTGAGGCTGCGGAGCGAGAGCGGCAGGCAGCGCGTGAAGAGCGAGAGCGAGAGCGACAGGCAGACCGTGACTACCAGCTGCAGCTAGCTCAGCTCCGGCCCTCATCAGCCACACGTGACCTTCGAGACACCAAACTTCCAAAGGTCCGTGTTGAGGACTTCCCAGTGCTGGAGAAGGATGGAGACTTGGACTCTTTCTTGACTGCTTTTGAACGGACTTGCTTGCAGCACCATCTGGACAAGGACCAGTGGGCCAAATACCTGACCCCCCGTTTAAGGGGCAAGGCCCTGGATGTCCTTGGGGACTTGCCTGCTGAGGCAGATCAGGGCTACGACACCATCAAGCGGGCCCTGATCCAACAGTACAACCTCACTCCAGAGTCCTACCGCAAGAAGTTCCGGAGCCTACAGAAGGGACCAAAGGACTCCTGGGCTGACCACCGGCGGGCACTTGCCCGAGCTGCCGACCACTGGACCCAAGGCCTGCAGCTTTCCACCGGACCGGAGATCCTGGACTTGTTCATCACGGAGCAACTCTTGTGGAACTGCCCTGAGGATCTCCGCCAGTTCATCCGAGACCAGAAGCCAAAGGGGTCCACGGCTACAGCTGCCCTTGCCGATGACTACACCAACAACCGGGCCCCTGAGGCCAGGAGAGCGGCCACCAGCAGCACCTGGAGAGGGGGTAAGATGAATTCTGCGACTGCCCCACCTGCCCCTAGACTGCAGGGGGTGTCCCCCTCAACTCCCCTCTCCAGGCCCGTGGCGGAACCAAGACGGTGCCACCAGTGCAACCTACCTGGACACTTCAAGGCCATGTGCCCTCCGCGTCCCAAGGCCCCGGCTCCGTCCCCGTCCCAAGGGCCGCCCAAGGTGTATTGTGTGGGTGGGGGTGGTGGTAGGTCCCTGGACAGCTTCCAACCTGTCACCGTCAGCCGGTCTGTGACCATAGGACTGCGAGACAGCGCCTCGGAGGTGACTCTGGTGCGGCCTGAGATGGTGTCCCCCCAAGACTTGATCCCTGGAAAAACCCTCGCTGTCTCCGGGATTGGAGGCACTGACCCGGCGCTGCCTGTTGCTGACATTTATGTGGACTGGGGCGCAGGGCGAGGGGTGAGGGAGGTGGGGGTAACTGATCGGATCCCTGCAAACGTGCTACTTGGGACAGATTTGGGGCAGATAACCTCCCAGTTTGGGCCCCAACCAAGGGCTGAACCTTCAGCCAGTACTGACATGCCTCCGGACAATGTTAATGTGTTATCTATGAATGATGTAAGGGAGGAGGGAGTGAACTCTGATATTTCTGCTTGCATAGACACCATAGACACACACTCAGCTGCAGCTGTGACAGGGGAGGGGGTCAGAGAAAGGTGTGACAATGCCTCTACAAGTAATCAGCCTGTGCGCTGGGATCTGCTGCCCTCTGCAGGGATAAGCAGAGAGCAGGGTGCTGCAGGGGGAGGACCAGTGTGTGGGGTGGGGGCTACCACAGCAAATGTGGGGTCCCCAGAGATTTCACAGCGGGGTTCTGTTGCTGCAGGAGGGGAACAGGCAGGTGAGATTGGGGCCGGTCCAGGAGCGGAAGTGCTCCCAGGTAAGATCTCGGTGCATGGTTCCCCCACAACCGGGGTGTCAGGAAGCCAGGTAGGTCTGCCTGAACCGGCGACTTGGTCAGGAACGGAGGAGGAGCAGGCACGACCCACGGTCGCAGCGGCTGTGGCCGCTGTCACCCGCAGTGGGAGTGCTGGAAGCCAAGGGGCCTCCCGGAGGTCCGATAGCTCTTCCCCTTCTGACCAAGTGGCAGCCGAGTCAGGTGGAGGCCAGGACACAGGTCCCGGGGTACTGACTGAAGATGTGACAGTCTCGTCGATTCTGGCCACATCTAGTCAGGGGTTTCAGGCAGCGTTAGAAGCTGACGACAGCCTGAAAGCTCTTAAGGAGCAGGCGGCACAGCCTCCCTCGGACTCGGACCCGGAGCGAGTGGTCTGGGACCAAGGACGGCTGTACCGGGCCACGGTCCAGCAGGGTTCACCGGAGGCGTGGCCCAGGGACCGACAGTTGGTGGTACCCTATCCGTTCCGGACGGAGTTGTTGCGGATCGCACATGAGATTCCGATGGCCGGACACCTAGGGATCGCTAAGACCAAGGCCAGGTTAAACCAGCATTTCTACTGGCCAAAAATGGGGGCCGATGTGGCTGCCTACTGCCGTTCGTGTGAAACCTGTCAGAGAGTGGGGAAGGCGGGGCCACGCCCCAAAGCCCCACTGGTATCTCTGCCCATCATCGATGAGCCTTTCAGGAGGGTGGCTGTGGATCTGGTCGGCCCGCTGGCCATCCCCAGCAGCTCCGGGAAACGCTTCATACTGACGGTAGTGGACTATGCCACCCGGTACCCAGAAGCAGTGGCCTTGTCGTCCATTCGGGCTGACAAGGTGGCCACCGCATTGCTGGAGATTTTCTCCCGAGTGGGTTTTCCCCAGGAAATGCTCACTGACCGGGGGACCCAATTCATGTCCCAGCTGATGGAGGCCCTCTGTAAGCAAGTCCAGGTGCGACATCTGGTGGCCAGCCCGTACCATCCACAGACTAATGGCCTGTGCGAGCGGTTCAATGGCACCTTAAAGCAGATGCTTAAGATGTTGGTCGACTCCCATGGGCGTGACTGGGAGCAGTATCTCCCACACCTGTTATTTGCTTACCGGGAGGTTCCACAGGCCTCAACAGGATTCTCACCGTTTGAGCTCCTGTACGGGCGACGTGTGCGGGGCCCCCTGGCTCTGGTGAAAGAGGCTTGGGAAGGGGATTTGGCCACCCCTGGAGTGTCGGTTATCGAGTATGTCATGCGCTTCCGGGACAAAATGCAGGCCTTGACGCAACTGGTACACGACAATATGGCTCAAGCCCAGGCCGATCAGAAGCGTTGGTACGACCAGAACGCTTGTGAGAGGACCTACCAAGTGGGTCAAAAGGTGTGGGTACTGGTCCCCGTACCACAGGACAAGCTTCAGGCAGCCTGGGAAGGCCCATACCTCGTGTACCAGCAGCTCAACCCTGTAACGTACCTGGTCACCCTGGACCCTGCCCGTGGAAGGCGGAAGCCCTTCCATGTGAACATGATGAAGGCACATCATGAGCGGGAGGCATGTGCGCTCCCCGTGTGCAACCTGCCCGAGGAGGGAGAAGCGGAAACCCTCTTGGATATGCTAGCCCAGGTTAGGGCAGGCGGATCCATTGAGGATGTGGAGGTTGGCCACCAGCTCTTGGAAGACCAACGGTCCCAGCTGTGGGCCACCCTCCTCCCCTTCCGGGGGTTGTTTACCAACCAGCCCGGAAGGACTGACTTGGCTGTCCATCACGTGGACACTGGGGATCATCCCCCGATCCGGCGGTCAGCATATCGGGTCTCCCTGGAGGTGCAGCAACACATGCGCCAGGAGATTGACGAGATGCTGAAGCTGGGGGTGATCCAGGCATCCAACAGCGCTTGGGCCTTGCCTGTAGTCCTCGTCCCTAAGAAGGACCGAACCACTCGGTTCTGCGTGGACTACAGGGGGCTCAATGCTGTCACGGTCGCCGATGCGTACCCAATGCCACGCATCGATGACCTGCTCGATCAGTTGGCCGGGGCTCAGTACCTGACCATCATGGATCTGAGCCGGGGATATTGGCAGATCCCCCTGACTCGCAAGGCCAGGGAACGCTCTGCCTTTATTACCCCATTTGGACTGTACGAGTCCACGGTGATGCCATTCGGGATGAGGAATGCCCCTGCCACTTTCCAGCGGATGGTCAACACCCTGCTCAAGGGACTTGAAGGGTACGCGGCCGCGTACCTGGATGACATTGCCGTCTTCAGTCCCACCTGGGAGGACCACCTAGAGCATCTAGCACAGGTGCTCAGGCGGATCCACCGGGCAGGTTTGACCATCAAGCCGGGAAAGTGTCAGCTGGCCATGAGCGAGGTCCAGTACCTCGGTCACCGGGTAGGTGGGAGAACACTGAAGCCCGAGCCTGAGAAAGTGGAAGCCATCGCATCCTGGCCCACCCCCAGGACCAAGAAGCAGGTGACGTCCTTCTTGGGGACCGCTGGGTACTATAGGAGGTTTGTTCCCTGCTATAGTAGCCTGGCAAAGCCCTTGACGGACCTCACCAAGAAGAAGCTGCCCTCTGCAGTCGATTGGACAATGGACTGCGAGACAGCCTTCCGGGCCCTAAAGGACGCCCTGTCCAGCCCGCCCGTGCTACAGGCAGCCGACTTCACGCGGCCGTTTGTAGTACAGACCGACGCCAGTGACTTCGGCCTCGGTGCGGTGCTCAGCCAGGTGGACTCTGCGAGCCAAGAGCACCCAGTCTTGTACCTGAGCAGGAAGCTGTTACCAAGGGAAGTTGCCTATTCCACGATGGAGAAGGAGTGCCTGGCCATAATGTGGGCCCTGCAGCGTCTGCAACCCTATCTATACGGGCGCCACTTCATCGTGGAGACGGACCACAATCCCCTCAGCTGGTTGCACACCGTCTCTGGGACGAATGGGCGATTGTTGCGATGGAGCCTTGCGCTCCAGCAATACAACTTCACCATTCGCCACAAAAGGGGCCGTGACCACGGTAACGCAGACGGGCTGTCCCGACAAGGAGAGGTCGCGGACGGGCGCACGGGGGAACACCGGAGTGTGCTGCCCCCTAGCGCCCTCAAAAGGGGGGAGGTGTGAGGCAAATCCCGGGATATGAAGATGAATTATGACTCCAGTCATAATCCCTCATCACTCCCTGGCAGTGCCCCCTCCCTTCTTGTTCTCAGTGTTCCACTTACACCTCCATGGCCATGTCCTGTGATATGGAAATGAGGTGGTGTGGGAACAATGGACACAGGATGACTCCCTGCCGTCACCCTGTAACAAGAGTTGTATCTCATTAGCAAGGCTATGGAAATAGCCAGACAGAACGACTCCAGTAAAAAATGGTTCATATCTCGCAAGCCATATTTCCGATAAATATGGCAACCATAAAAATGGTGTCTCCGCATGCGGCCGATGCCGGCACACCCTTTTTATGGGAGCAGGACATTGGGAAATGCCCCAGGCGTGATATCAGCCAATGGGGAACTGGCAGACAGGTCATGAGTCCCCTCGTTCTGTAGCTAAATTCATAACTGTCACAATGAGAGCATTGGCATCCGCCTACGACGCTCCCAGGCAAAGTTATGGCCCATATTCCAGGTTGGGATATTGTCCATAACTCAAGCCAGGGGTGGAGCAGTGCTCCCTGTGAGGTCACGAAGGTAGGAGGGGACCTGGATTTGGCCAGGTTGATAACCCTACTTCGGCCATTTTCCAGGGTTCTTCTGCTCGGGGGCCTGGTTGGGAAAGACCTGTGAGGGAGTTCCTGGAAACCTGGTCTACAGCGCCCCCCTGTGGCCAGACGCAACAAGGTAACTGCTGGAACTGTGTATGCCTGTTTGTAACCCATGCTTTGATTGTAACTGTACTCTGACATATGTATATTCTGTAGATTCCCTATTGTATATATTGTAGTTCTAGTGTGCTTTAGGCTGATTAAATTATATAATTAATCTTGGGCTGTTCTGTTATCTCGATCTTGAATCCCACGTCTGTGTGTTCGGCTAATAGTTACCGTAAATCGGTTGGTGGCAGCGAATTGTGCCAAGGATTATTGTGGGGAGGCCAGTGAGATTCGGGGAGATTTTATATATTCCGCCCGCGGAGGTCGGGGGAATATATACCTTACTCTCACCGGGGACCCTTCAATAATCGGCATAAGTAGTATAGCGGCCTCCTTGCTTATTGTCGGGCCATTCCATAATTGGCCTGACTATAAGAGGGGCGCTAGAGAGCGCGTCACGTGCTCTGTCTGTCGGTCGGGAGGTATAAAGGAGGGGTGACCCCACTTGTTACCCCCCGATTGTGACGTACTGGTAGCCAGCGCGGGGGATTTCTGAGTGACCCCCCCGGTGGTTTGTGACAGACTTCTTTTAGCCCCTCTATATACAGACCCATCTTGCAGTATATTACTCCATTAAACCCCCTATATACAGCCTTCTCATGCAGTATGTCTCTCCTTTCAACCCTTTCCTACACAGCCTAATTCTGCAATACAGCCTACCGCTTACTGGCACATGTCCAGTGCGGGCAGCGTGATAAAGTGATAACCTGGCAATACTTAATGTTCTTAGCATTGTGTTGACCTCCAGCAGGCCAAAACAGACCAGAAGCAGATTTCTCTTCTACGCTGTCAGACCAGCTCATTTGTGTATGTAGTAAAACTAAAATGACAAAGAAGGGGGGGTGCAGATGGTGTCTTATCCAATGGTAACAGAAGTAAATTAGGTGCACTAACCTGGTGTGGTTGTATGGCACCCCTGCGGCTTCAGGCGCCACAGGGTACTGCACCCCCATTAGGGTGTAGTACTCATCCTAGGTCCAAGGAAGGTCGAGGCCGGTTTACACATACACAAACAGACCGTCACTGGGTTGCTCTCCCCAATGGGGACCGGGCCAGGGTCGGATCACAGTAGGGGATCACTACAGCGGTGGGTTTACAGGACGCCACCGCACCAGGGGCTCCTCAGATCCACTGGACTGGGGACTCAGGGTCAGGGAGAAGCAACCACCAGGGAGAGTTAAGGTGGCTTTACACACTGCAACATCTCAAACGACATCGCTGTAACGTCACCGGTTTTGTGACGTTACAGCGACCTCCCCAGCGACATTGCAGTGTGTGAAACACATCAGCGACCTGGCCCCTGCTGTGAAGTTGTGATCGCTACAAATCGTTCAGGACCATTCTTAGGTCCTTTGTTTCCCGCTGTGCAGCATGCATCGCTAGAAAGTTTCAGTGTGTAAAGGGGACTTTACAGCGACTTCCCTTTCAAAAATCTGCTTTACAACATCCCCAACAACCAGCTAGGTCGCTCTGCAGGTCCGGATCGCTGTTGCGTCGTTGGCCAGGTCTGCCTGTTTGACAGCTCACCAGAGACTTTGTAGCGATCCCGGCCAGGTTGGGATTGCTGGTGGGATAGCTAGAAAGTTTCAGTGTGTAAACCCAGCTTTAGGAGCACAGTGGGAAGAGCAGGTTGACCTAGTGAGAGTAGTAAACCAGCCGGTGGCAGCAGCTGGGGGCAACAGCTCAGAACACACAACACAACAACAACAGGAGAGTTCAGCTTCAGACACAGAGAAGAGTGGACGTGCCACGTGCAGCTCTGTGGGCCAAGACGTTCATCACTCAGGGCAGGGCAGCTGCTTCCACAGGACTGGCGCTGTCGGGATACAGATTCCTAGGGCAGGCATACTCCAAAGTTACAGAAAAAAAGAGAGAAAGAGGCGATCATAAAAGCCCAAAAGACCAATAGACAGGAATTACAGTACAATGTACTTTTTATTAATGTTGTTATAACAAGTGTGAGTGTGGGCAGAACAAACATACGCCAATATATACATACAGCGGAAAATATCATAGTTCAGTCAATGCAATAAATTACGTAAAAATATTAATAAAAAGTACATTGTACTGTAATTCCTGTCTATTGGTCTTTTGGGCTTTTATGATCGCCTCTTTCTCTCTTTTTTTCTGTAACATGTCCTGCGATTTTTGCCCATAATCATTTAAGTCCTAATTATCATGATTGACCTTATTCTAGAGTCTTAATATGAATTATACATCACAACTTGCTCTCTTTTATATTTCAGTTTTCACTGTGTTTAGCACAGATTTAGTGGTGATGATGGACGACAAGGCCATGGAAAACACATGGCAGAATCAGGTTGAACAAGTGTTTGGTGGGCCGTCTATTAGTATATCTAATGAGGAGTCACCTGGCCTGGATGATAGATTCTCGGAGATACAAAGATTGATTACCAGACGCACACGGTTGTGGTGGAATAGGGCACTATTGGAACGTTATATAGCTAAAAAACTAATCCCTAGAGGTCTTCGCATAAGAGTTACTCCTTCCTTTACAATTGACGATGAATCATTTATTGAAAAATGGGAGAATGCTTGTAATCTGTGTTCTACTACCTTGATGCAATTGTTAATTGAATTGGACTCTTCTTCTTTAAATAAATTGGATAAGATCCTGGATCAGAAACAAGCAGAATTTAGAACATTATGCTCAGAGGAAAGGTTAAAGATCTTTGATGATATGCTTACTCGAAAATTGGAATTGATAATCAAAAAGATCCATTCCACACAGACCTCTAAGCTACATAGAGACCAAAACGATTCCAATATGAAGTTGGTTTATGCATGGAGACGACCAAATGACGATGCAGCCGGACCTAGCAGAGCATCCTCACAGTCATCTCTAAACACTATGAGTGATATTTCTGATACATATGTATCTGGTATCACTACACGCTCTGGAGCCAGACTTGATGGTGGGAACCGATCTAATCATAGATTTTTTAATCAACAAAATGGATCTGCGTATAGGAGACAGGACAACAAGGTAATTAATCTTAGCTCATATAAGCTATCTAACATTGATTTGCAACTTTTGGAAAAAGGGTTGTCCTTTTCTCCTACGTCTAGTTTCGATCTGTTCTCTGTCATTAAAGACCTGCATATATTTGCACAGTCAGTCATTTTTAAAAAACATTTTTTTGATGATACCTTGCATAATTTGTTCCCTACAGAAAAGGAACAAAATGCGGTGACTATCCTTGAGGATTTGGCAAGAGAACATAGCACTGAGATCGGAGGTAAGATTCCTCCCACCATCAAGCCTCGCTCCAAAAAATTCCTTCCGTTATCCACATGTCCTAACATGGAATTATTTGTGAAGGTTGTCACTAAAGAGTTAGAAAAAATCTCTCCAAAAGTGGATAGTGACAATCTTACGAGAGCTGAGCGTGTTAGACTCCAGGAGCTCAAACAACTACCGGGAGTGGTGCTGAAGCCGGCTGATAAAGGCGGCAATGTCGTCATCTGGCCTACCAGTATGTATGAGAGAGAGGTATTTAAACAGCTTCAGAATGAAACATGTTATAAAAAATTGACATTCAATCCCCTCTCAGCATATGTATCACAACTTAAAAAAATTATTGGTAAGGCGACGGATGACGGCATTGTCGACAGTGGGCTGGCTTCGGCACTACTTGTGGCTGAGCCAACCATTGCCACCTTTTACTTGCTGCCGAAATTACACAAGAATGCCACCACACCCCCCGGAAGACCTATTGTTTCGGGGTGTGGGAATTTTCTTGAGAGGGTCAGCCGGTGGATTGATTTTATCCTTCAACCTATGGTTGAATGTTTACCATCATTTATCAAAGATACCGGCGACTTTCTCAGGAGAATTGATGGCTTGCATGTTGGCAAGGATACGTTGCTGGTGACGGGGGACGTTGAGTCCCTCTACACCAGCATCATTCACAGTGATGGTATTGAAGCAGTAAAATTCTATCTTGATACTGCCGATATGCCTCAGGACTTTCGTGAGTTGGTGTTGCGCCTGCTCGAGTTCTCTCTTACCCACAATTTTTTTACTTTTATGAATTCCTTCTACCTACAGCTCCAGGGTACTGCAATGGGGGCGGCTTTCGCCCCGTCTTATGCTAATTTATTCCTGGGGCTGTGGGAGAGGGACCTTCTCCTGTCAGATCGGGAGCCGTTGGTGTGCCGTGTCCTTCTATGGACGCGGTACATCGACGACATCTTCATGATCTGGCAGGGGTCGGTGGAAGAACTTAATTTATTTTTAGTAGGAGTGAACTCGAACACGCGCAACATCAAAATTTCATCCAAATGGTCCGCAGAACAAATTGAGTTCCTGGATATTGTAGTGAGAAAGGACGCAGAGGGTGTTCTGCAGTCTGACTTGTATCGTAAGCCTACATCTACTAACATGTTACTCCATGCATCCTCATCACACCCAACATTTATGATCAGGTCGGTGCCGGTTGGGCAGTTCCTTCGGTTACGGAGGATCTGCTCGACCGACGCCGATTTTGAATGACAGGCCTTGGACCTTAAGGGGAGGTTCAGGGAGAGGGGATATAGTGGGAGGATGGTAAAAAAGGCCTACCATCGGGCCAAATATACGTCTAGGGACTCCCTTCTGTATTCCCAAAAGATACCAGAATCTAGTAATAAAATTCGATTTATTACCAACTTTTGTGCCCAAATTCCATCTATTCGGGCATGTCTCAATAGGGCATGGCCGATACTCCAAGCCGACCCCACCCTCAATAAAATCATCCCCGAGCAATTATCAATTACTATGCGTCGCAGTAAAAATCTTCGCGATCATCTTATCCGCAGCCACTATACAAGTGATAGGAAGGATTCAACTTTTTTGGGTAAAATTAATCCCATTATTAAAGTAGGCTGCTTCCCCTGTGGGGAATGCGTGGCATGCCCCAATATATGCCGCGAGAATACCTTCACTGACGCTGACAACCGCAAAATCTATCATATACGTAAACGTATTACATGTAATTCAAAAGCAGTTGTGTATTACGCAACATGTCCATGTCCCAAGATCTATATTGGACTTACTACGCGTCAGCTGAAGGTACGTATTCGCGAGCATGTATTGGGGATTGAGGCCGCACGAAATACAACTGATGTTGAGAGCCTCAAGACCCTTCCTAAACATTTCTTTAAATTCCATTCTTGTAATGGTGGTTTGCTTAGGGTTAAAGGTATTGATCAACTAGATTTGGGGATCCGTGGTGGGGAGGTTAGTAGAAGATTGGCCCAACTTGAGGCCAGGTGGATATACACATTGGGTACTGTGTGTCCATCTGGCCTCAACGATAATATCAGTTTTGCGCCCTTCCTATAGATACAGAGAGTTCTATGTCGTCCAATATATGCCTCTTTTTGACTCCAATTGAATACATTTAAATTGTATTTTACACGCCTCTGGTTTTTATATGGTGTTGGTTAACTTTTGTCTAATCAATCCCCCTTTTTTTCTTATTTATTTTAGTTATGTGAACATGTTACACATGTGTGTGGTGACCCGATGGACGTAGTATTTATATTGATCTACAGGACCTGTGTTTATACTCGCACATATGATTGCGAAGACGGCTGCATTATCTGGCTATCTGGATGAAAGAGCGATGCTAAGCAGTAATTTTTGTGGCAGCCATAGTGATGAGAGACAGAAGTATGGGATGTCATATTCTAACTGTGATTTCTCAATTCACTATTGGCTGTTTTGTATTTTTTGCTATATCTATACTTGTTCTTTCTTATTCATGCCGTTTACTATGAGTGGCAAGCATGCGTGTGTATATATGCACACATGTGTTTGCTTTGCGCAAATGTTGTTCTCTCCGATCGCTGTCTATATCCATATATTCCCTCCATGGTGGTAATATGTTAGCTATGTATTTCACGATTTTTGCACTTTGTATACCATTACCCGATACATGTACGCACGGCCGTCATTGGCTGCCGGCACTGGTCCGGCCGCTGCGTCTGTACTGGTCTTCTGTTCAGGGGCCATGTGGTGTCCTGGGCTGGATGGCTGGTGACGCGGCGGCCTGACTGGCGTCGGCAAGTAGCCATGACGACGGGTGCGTCACGGAAGTATCTGTTGGTAATTGGAGGCAGGAGATATAAAAAGCCTCCTCTTGGTTGATTAGACACGCCCCCTGACGAAGGTAGTGAATTGAAACACATGTCGGGAGCCTTATCACCATCAGCGGGAATTCACTCATTGTAAGTAAATAGGATTGTTTTTATGGCTGCTCTCCTGTGTGTTATCTAGCGGTTAGCTCCGGTCCTTATTGACTGATCGCAGTTGTTGATATAAACACGTTAAGGTACCGTCACACTAAGCAACTTACCAGCGATCCCAACAACGATAGGGATCGCTGGTAAGTTGCTAGGAGGTTGCTGGTGAGCTGTCACACTGCGACGCTCCAGCGATCCCACCAGCAACCTGACCTGGCAGGGATCGCTGGAGCGTGGCTACACGAGTTGCTGGTGAGCTCACCAGCAACCAGTGTCCAGCCACACGTGCAGAGAGCAGGGAGCAGCGCACACTGAGCGCTGGCTCCTTGCTCTCCTAGCTACAGCACACATGGGGTTAATTACCTGATGTGTGCTGCAGCTAAATGTGCACAGAGCAGGGAGCAGCGCACAATGCTTAGCGCTGGCTCCCTGCTCTTCTAGCTACAGCACACATGGGGTTAATTACCCGATGTGTGCTGCAGCTAAATGTGCACAGAGCAGGGAGCAGCGCACACTGCTTAGCACTGGCTCCCTGCTCTCCTACTTACAGCACACATCAGGTTAATTAACCCGATGTGTCCTGCAGCTACATGTGCACAGAGCAGGAGCCGGCAGCACAGGCAGTGAGAGCGGCGGAGGCTGGTATCAAAGGTAAATATCGGGTATCCAAGGACAGGGCTTCTTGGTTACCCGATGTTTACATTGGTTACCAGCCTCCGCAGAAGCCGGCTCCTGCTGCCTGCACATTCAGTTGTTGCTGTCTCGCTGTCACACACAGCGATCTGTGCTTCACAGCAGGACAGCAACAACTAAAAAATGGCCCAGGACATTCAGCAACAACCAACGACCTCACAGCAGGGGCCAGGTTGTTGCTGGATGTCACACACAGCGACATCGCTAGCAACGTCACAAAAGTTGTTCGTTAGCAGCGATGTTGCTAGCGATGTTGCTTAGTGTGACGGGGCCTTTAGTGTTAGATGGGAAGCCACCATTAACTAGGTGAGTGTTATATATACTCACATAGTGATAGTGACACCTAGTGACGTCCCATATAATGATATCTCTATGAACCTTGAGTTGTAACCATGAATGGGGAGCTTTATCACCATTAGCGGGAATCCACTTATTGCAAGTAAATGGATTGTTTTCCTGTGCTTTATCTAACGGTTAGCTCTGGTTCATATTGACTGATTGCATCTATTGATGTTAATACGGTTAGTGATAGTTAGGGAGCTACTATTAACCAGATACGAGTTATATATACCTACATGGTTATAGTGACACCTAGTGGCGTCCCGTATAATGACTACTTTAGGAACCTTGAGCTGTAACCATGAATGAGATGGGGACTCCGTACTTTTACATGCTTTTAGGTTCTCCAATATGAAGTATATGGTGATCTATCTATCCTTGGTAACACATATATATTATAAGGATTGTGCTATTGGAATTGTATATATACATAATATCAATTGGAGTGCCTTGTATGTACAGATACTAGAGTCCTCTCTTTGAATACTGCATATAAGTTACAGGAATGTGCAGCCTTACGTAATTTATTGCATTGACTGAACTATGATATTTTCCGCTGTATGTATATATTGGCGTATGTTTGTTCTGCCCACACTCACACTTGTTATATTTATATGAAAAATAAAATATTAATAAAAAGTACATTGTACTGTAATTCCTGTCTATTGGTCTTTTGGGCTTTTATGATCGCCTCTTTCTCTCTTTTTTTCTGTAACATGTCCTGCGATTTTTGCCCATAATCATTTAAGTCCTAATTATCATGATTGACCTTATTCTAGAGTCTTAATATGAATTATACATCACAACTTGCTCTCTTTTATACTCCAAAGTTGTCTACCAACTCTGCAAGGGTTGTGGGGAATGGCTACCGAAAGTCACCGGACCCGTCCCATGAGTCTGCACCAAATAGCACATAGGATTTGGGGTTGAGGACCGGCCCCATAACGGAACTGCGCTATCAGCATACAGAACGGGACACACTTTACTGACACCGCGACCCACAAGTGCTTCATGCCACGAGGGTCCGATACTTTGCGCACAAAAGGAGGAGAGCGCTCACAGGTGACACACACACCGGACTTGACCTTTCACGGATCCGGGATCGGCTGGAGCCCATAGTGGCAGAGAACGGTACCCTGGGCAGTGTCTGAAAGACTTGTGAGTAAAAACACCGGGAACCGCAGCCCCTGTCTCTGCCTCTCCTTTACCGGCGCCATTGCTACTACCAAACCCCCGACATCCTCCTCGGGGGAAATCCCGCTCCGCCTGTGGGGAGCAACACCATCCCGGCTGCACTCAACATCTGCCCTGGCAAGAGACCCTGCAGCGGCAGCCCCATCCCTGGCCGCGTACCACAGGTGGCGTCACGATCCTAATAGACTTTCCTAATCCATGACTACTACCTCCAACGGAACGGAACTGGGCCAGGCCACCCCGTGATGACGCAGAAGAATCTGCACCCCGGTCCGGCAACGAGTAGGTTGAAACACCTGCCCCATGGGGTGCTATAGTTGTGTTACAGACACAACCACTATAATGATGTGTTGAGAAAGGCTGCTGAAAAACCTAGGAGGATAGTGTTGGAGGAGATGGAAGAAAAGGGTTAATCCGCGCTGCCAGAAGAAGATCACTGAAGATCAATGGGGTTTAAGATATTTGATTTTATTGTTCGACGCATTTCGGAGCCGTATGACTCCTTATTCAGGGACAAAAATCAATAATGTACATTATGTTAATCCCTATTGATCTTCAGTGATCTTCTTCTGGCAGCATGGATTAACCCTTTTCTTCCATCTCCACCAAGACCAGTCCATTTGACATTTGAAAGATGACCAGGCCAGCCCTGACTGGACGACAGGTGAGGACTCACAACGTTCTTTCAGAAGAAAAAAGGGCAAATTGTGAGCGCCTGGGGAATATAATACCTCCCATGCTAGGGGAGGGGTGAGTACAAATCCAGTTAACGAGAACCTGTCACCAGATTTGGTGACTATAAGCTGCACCAACCACCAGTGAGCTTTATATACAGCATTCTAACATGCTGTATATAAGAGCCCAGGCCACTGTGCAGAACATAAAACTCACTTTATAATACTCACTTAAGGGGTGGAGTGGTGCAGACTGGTCGCATGGGTGTCTTCATTCTCCAGTACCTGAGCCTCCTTTTTCGGCTATCTTTGTCCTCCTTTTTCTGAAGCCTGGGTGCATGATGTGTCGCGGGCGGAGGAGGGGACGCTGCGCTCTCCCACTGCTCTGGTCTGGCCGCTGCTGCTGCGGCTGTTGCTGCTCGGTGGTGGCTCGAGCGGTGGACCGGATCCCGGGGACTCGAGCGGCGTTCCTCGCCCGTGAGTGAAAAGGGTGGGGATTGATTGTGGGGATTTGATATTGTCTGTGACGCCACCCACGGTTGTGGTGAGATTGGTGACACCACCGCTGCTCTGGACGGGGATCCCGGGAGCGATGACAGGGGCCCGGTGATGGGGTAGGGATGGATGGCAGGCGGGTTACGGTGCCTGGTGGGGTGCAGGGTCGCGGGGCAGCGCTGTGCCGCACGGCACGGTGGTACTCACTCAGCCAATGATGAAGACACAGTTCTCGGTAAAACACACGGCTGGATGGACGGGTCCCACAGACGGCTGCGGTGTTTCTCCTCCCAGCAGGTTGATGGTGACTGCCTTTCCCTGCACCTGTGTAAAGTGTGTACGGTTCCAATGGGTTCCCACTGGTAACCCGCTCCCCCAGCTTGGATATGGGCTGAAGGAGCCCCTTTTGCCCGCAAGCTCTGGCCCTGGGAACTTTAGCCTTGGCGGTGACTGTGTTTCCCTCTAACGGTTGGACGGTTGCCTTCTGTCGGGACTTGGCTGCTGGGAAACCCAGGAGGTTCCCTTCGCTAACGGATTTGGCAAATTTACGGTGACACCTAGCCTTGCCGGGGTCCGTAAGCCCCTGCCGGATAGTGCTGGCTTCTCTTTGTGTACCGGTCCGGTACCGCCGGGCCACCGCCCGTCCACGGTCCTTACGGTTAGCTCCAATAGGCCACTCCTGCAGACGGTCACCACCGTCTGCCAGCATTGCTGATCCGTCCGGGCCACACACCCGGACCAACTTCAGTCTGCTCAACTGCTACTTTCCTTCCTTCCACTTTCAACTCTCCCTCTAATCTGACTCTTTTCCCGCCTCCAGAACTGTGAACTCCTCGGTGGGCGGGACCAACCGCCTGGCCCACCCCCTGGTGTGGACATCAGCCCCTGGAGGAAGGCAACAAGGGTTTTTGTCTGACTTAGGTGTGCCTGACCAGGAGTGTGGGGTGTGTTGGTGTAGTTACCTGTGGCCCCTGGCTTGTCCAGGGCGCCACAGATGCATCCTACGTCATCCACACTAGCCAGCATTGAGGTCCTGCACAGGTGCTCTACAATATTTTGATCTGCCCTGTTCAGGGCAGAACAAAGTGCGCTTGCACAAGACCTCAATGCTGACACCACCCTTTAGGTGAGTATTATAAAGTGATTTTTATGTTCTACACAGGGGCCTGTTGTCACAATACTGTTTGCATTCTGCTGTGGCATAGCTGTATCAGTCACCTGATCATGTTGTCAGCATTACCAGTCGGAGGAGCTTTTCCTTCCATGCTTTGTTCCCAGGAGCTCACCACGTTATCAGGACGTCCCCTCCATCATCATGCTGCCAGTTATAGATCTGCTCTGCTGGTTCCTGTAAGTGCTCTAGATTCTGTCTATTACCTCCCCCGACCCTTCCTGACATCCCTGACCTCCGTTCTGCCTGACCTCCCTGTCTCCCAGCTCCTCCGTTTTGTCTTACCTTCTGTGCCCCTCTCCTGCTCGTTGTCCCGTCCCTGTGCGCCCCCGTTCGACTTGCTCTCCTTGTTACCGACCTCTGGCTTGTCCCAGACCTTGACTCCGCCTATTATCTTGTACTGCGCTCCCTCTCTCGGCTCTAACCCGGTTAGTACGACTACTCTTAGCAACCTTTCTGTTACCTAGAACGCCATATGCCTGGGCTCCCTCTAGTGGTTATTCTCATTACTGACAGCCCTGGTTCCATTTTGTGATGGATCTCATTACACACACTGTGGGCTGACTCCCCCTAGTGGTGACATCACACCTGGGTTTTTATATACAGCATGTTAGAATGCTGTATATAAGAGCTCACTGGTGGTGGCTGCAGTTTATAGGGGCCAAATCTGGTCACAGGTTCCCTTTAACTGGCCAGCAGGCACATACCAACTACTACAAGAAAAAAAATGTGTGTCGGAGAGTGTTAAACTATTATTAACTAAACTAAAGAATGCACCCCAGAAATATTGAGTGGGGAGGGTGGGTATAAACTAAACTTTATTAATAAATGTAAACTTCCCATCAGTCGTGGTGCACTTCTGAAAAATGTAGGAGGTTAAAAGTAAACATTGAATAAAGCAGAGGTAAGGTGCCCAGGAGTTATGGTAGCTCCTTACAAGTTACACCTGATCTCTGGCATCCAAGCACTAGACATCTTGTGATCATCTTATCATCTTTCCAATAAAAGAGGTTTTCTACAAATGGGATAACTTATTTAAACTTGGTGTGCAAGATACTATGGTAGGGTCTAGGTATCTGCCCAAAACCACCCATAAGCAGGTCATGATATACTCCTCCTACAAATGATGCAATGTTGCCTCTGGGTGCACAAGTATCTCAAGGTTGGCTTATATTTTGGAAGTTTGGAAATGTCTCTATATGAGTTTTAGGTACTACCTAGTTGATGTACACTTGCTTTTTATAGGGATCTGCGGGATGTAGTTATTTTGTGTGGATGATTACTGCCATCTAGTGGAAAAAAGGCAAAATGATATAAGGTAAAATTTGTACTCGCCTACCCCACACTAGCTTGTTGCTCTGATGCGTGGCCCCAGTAGCATTGTTAGAGTCTGTATTAGCCCCCCCATACAAAATCCAAACACAATAAAAAAAAAGCTGACCCAAAACGTACTTCTATATAATACAGTCATATAGTTACCAAATAACAATTATTACCCCTATACTATTACTGAACAAAAGTCTACTATACCAAGACCAATAAATCAAGAATATCTCATACAAGGAACAAATAATACCGCCACACCATGATCATATATTACTTCCTAATAGTGACCAAATAATACCACCATACTGACCATTAGTAAAAACTAGGTAACACTATTAATACCTTCTAAAGTTTCAGTATATACAGTACAAGTCACTCCAGATATTCACCAGTGATGTGTCCAAATGCTGCTGTGGCTTCTTCCAACCATGATGACTTGTCTCTGAAAAATGTAACAGATAGGCATCTATGGCTGATCACCTCTAGAGCAAGCTCCCCACTTCCCCACTTCTTCAGTAACAGTACCTCTCTTTTGTCCCTCAGTAACAGTATTCCCAGTAGTATTGTCCACCTATTTTGCCCTCATACAGTTGCATTGTTCCTCTTCGTGGCCCAATATTCTCATATGGCCCCCATAAATTAATAATATCCCCCTATGTGGCACATATATAGTAATAATGGTACCCTATGTCGTCCAAATAATGTATTAATGTCCCCTCTATAGAGTAATAATGACTTCCCATTTGGCTGTCATATAGTAATAATGTCCCTCAATTCTGTCCCCCTTATAGTAATGTCCCCCGTTATTGCCCTAACAGGATTCAGCAAAACCCCTTTATAAAGTGTAACCTCCGTTCCTGTGGGGTGCACTTATATAGTGCTGGGCAGCCTGCCCTAATCTAATAGTATGGGCGTCATCAATAGGTTGAAAGCCAGATACTGTGCACCTACATGTGTGAATGGTGCCCAATACAAGTCTATTTGTGTGCAGTTTTAATACTAAGCAATCACCCCCTCCATAACATGGCAGTGTGTGAGTGTGTGAGTGGCTGCTTCATCAGTGTTTTGCACCTGTTGACTCTATCCTTAGTGAACCTGTCAGGTGCAATAAGCCTCCCGTTCCATGAGCAGTTCTGGGTGCATATTGCTAATCCCTGCCTAACAGTCCCTGTATACACTAACATAGATACAGAGATCTTTCGAAAAAGTGTTTCTAAAGATCTTTTATCTTATGCTAATGAGCACGGGGACTAGTCCCAAGTGCTCTTCTGAATGCCGGGCACTTCCAGTCATGCGCACTAGACCTCTCTGAAGCCGGGACGCGTACACCCAGCTTCATAGTGTGCATGACTGGAACTGCCCGACATTCAGAAGTGCGGTCACAGCCAACACAGGTACTTGAGTCACCACTGATGATGCTGCATTGAATAGCATGTTAGTGCGCCCCTGTGAGCATGCTAACATGCTAAGAGGGTGGACTAATCGGGGGATATAACGCCCAGGGGACTAGTCCCTGCGGTCATTAGCATAACTGTAAGTGAGCCGACAACCAGCAGTGGCTGCAGAGATGAGAGCGACCATGCCTCTGATGCTGCACATTCAATTGCATGTTAGTACGTCCCTGTTGGTGTGTTAACATGCTATGGGGGCCGACTAGCCAAGGGAACTAATGCCCTTGCAACTAGTCCCTGGCCTCATTAGCACATGATAAAGGATCTTTAGAAACACTTTTTCTAAAGATTGAGGTGTGCCGCTCCTGCAGCGGCTGAACCGCTCGGATCCAGGGGTGATTATGTGATGCCCTGGCCTATCAGGTCGTCACAGGGTATTGTGCAATCTGCCCTTCTGCACAGTATCCACTCCTCCTTGGTTAAGGGTCCTGGTCCTTTGGTGTTGCTAAAAGCTGAGCCAATCAAAATCCTAGGAACACTTTACACTAGACCTACCAGACACATCATTGGGGGGGCCTGAAGGGAATAGGGCCGCCCACTTGGGGGGTTGGTGAGGGAAAGTGAGAAAGTGACAGAGAGTGGAAAAGGAGAGTGAGAGGAGAGGTGGTGGAAGGTAACCCTCGTGTGGAGAGGTCAGGGATCAGGGCTCCTGTAGTTACTAGGTGGCAGACATTGCTCTGGGCCTGGTAAGAGCTGGAACCCCGGTCGCAGGGGATTGTGTCAAGGGGCACGGACTGCCGAGGAGGGCAGCCAGCGGCCTTGAGCTATCACCAGGCAGGGGCCAGGGCACGACTGGGTACGTAGACCCTAGGCCGCGAAGTAGCTTCACGCGTCCTGGTAATTTACCTGACGTGGGTGAAGACTTCAAGATTCATCCCCAACCCGCTCCAAAATCGGGGTACTAGCACACCGATGGGATAGGACTTTCCCAATACAGTCCAAAGAAATCCTACGCGTGAACCCTGAGAGCAAGCTCACTCCGTTAGCCATACAGGTGAGTGGGACCCGAAAAGTTTCAGACTCGAGGGTCCAAAGAGAAACACAGGTGCCAAGGAAAGGACCACAGACTAACCACAACACCAAGGGCACGGACCCAAGCGTGCTCCTGTGGCGCCCTGGATAAGCCAGGTCGTCACAGAACAACACCAACACACCCCACACTCCCGGTCAGGCACACCGAAGTCAGACAAAAACCCTTGTTGCCTCCCTCCAGGGGCTGATGTTCACACCAGGGGGTGGGCCAGGTGGTTGGTCCCGCCCACCGAGGAGTTCACAGCCCTGGAGGCGGGAAAAGAGGAGAGATAGAGTTTTGGAAGTGAAACTGGAAGGAGGGAAGTAGGAGTTGAGTAGCCTGAAAGTGGTCCGGGTGTGTGGCCCGGACGGATCAGCAAGGTTGGCAGACGGTGGTGACCGTCTGCAGGAGAGGCCTATTGGAGCTAGCCGTAAGGACCGTGGACGGGCGGTGGCCCGGCGGTACCGGACCGGTACGCAAATAGAAGCTAGCACCATCCGGCAGGGGCTTACGGACCCCGGCAAGGCTAGGAGTCGCCGTGAATTTGTCAAAACCGTTAGCGAAGGGAACCACCTGGGTTTCCCAGCAGCCAAGTACCAACAGAAGGCAACCGTCCAACCGAGAGAGGGAAACACAGTCACCGCCAAGGCTAAAGTTCCCAGGGCCAGAGCCTGCGGGCAAAAAGGGCTCCTTCAGCAACCTTCAAGCTGGGGAGCGGGTTACCGGTGGGAACCCATTGGAACCGTTACACTACACAGGTGCAGGGAAAGGCAGTCACCATCAACCTGCCGGGAGGAGAAACACCGCAGCCGTCTGTGGGACCCGTCCATCCAGCCGTTTGTTTTACCGGAGACTCTGTGTACATCATTGGCTGAGTGAGTACCACCATGCCGTGCGGCACAGCGCTGCCCCCGCGACCCTGCACCTCACCAGGCCCCGTAACCCGCCTGCAATCCATCCCTACCCCATCCCCTGGCCCCGGGACAACCAACCCCCCTACCCACAGAGGGGAGAACTAACATCCAGGCTGCTCCCTGTCATCGCTCCCGGGATCCCCGTCCAGAGCAGCGGTGGTGTCACCAATCTTACCACAACCGTGGGTGGCGTCACGGACAATCTCAAATCCCCACAATCAATCCTCACCCTTTTCACTCACGGGCGAGGAACGCCGCTCGAGTCCCCGGGATCCGGCCCATCGCTCGAGCCACCACCGAGCAGCAGCCGCAGCAGCAGCTGCCGGACCCGAGCAGTGGGAGAGCGCCGCGTCCTCTCCTCCGCCCGCGACAACTTTGCGTCACGAACAGGATCTTACCGCTCTGCCGTCTGGTAGAGGTGCACCTTGTGACCGCCGGAGGTGTCCGGCCGAAAATTTGGAGAAGCCGCCATCTTGGGCGCGAAAAATTCCCGCTCGAGCGTCTCCTCGAGCAGTGGAGGCACGAAGGCCAAAACCCCGCCCCTGTAGAGGAGGAGCCGGAAAGAGACTAAAGCGGGCTTTACACGCTACGACATCGCTAATGCGGAGTCGTTGGGGTCACGGAATTCGTGACGCACATCCGGCCGCATTAGCGATGCCGTTGCGTGTGACACCGATAAGCGATTTTGCATCGTTGCAAAAACGTGCAAAATCGCTAATCGGCGACACGGGGGTCCATTCTCAAATCTCGTTACTGCAGCAGTAACGAGGTTGTTCCTCGTTCCTGCGGCAGCACACATCGCTGCGTGTGACGCCGCAGGAAAAAGGAAGCTCTCCTTACCTGCCTCCCGGCTGCTATGAGGAAGGAAGGAGGTGGGCGGGATGTTACGTCCCGCTCGTCTCCGCCCCTCCGCTGCTATTGGGCGGCGGTTCAGTGACGTTTCAGTGACGCCGCACGGACCGCCCCCTTAGAAAGGAGGCGGTTCGCCGGTCACAGTGACGTCGCCGGACAGGTATGTATGTGTGACGGGTCTGCGCGATGTTGTGCGACACGGGCAGCGATTTGCCCGTGTCGCGCAACAGATGGGGGCGGGTACCCACACTAGCGATATCGGGACCGATATCGCAGTGTGTAAAGTAGCCTTTAGGGGGACGGAAACAAGATGTCTGCGCCCGACGAAGCCGCTGGAGGAGCGGTGGTCGCAGCCGCGGGGGCACCCGTAGATGGGAATGGGCCCGCCCAGGTCCCGGCCGCGCTGGCGGGGGGCGCCGCGGCCCCAGCTCTCGCTCAGGTGATGCCGTTCTCCTTGCCCCATGTGCCCGGAGCTGCCTGGCTGCCGCAGTACGATGGGAAACCTGATGCCTTGCAGGTTTTCCGGAAGAAGCTTAGTCCGCTGCTGGAACTCTACCCCCTGACTGATAAGCAACGTGCAGCGCTAGTGCTAGGGCAGCTAACTGGCGCGGCTGAGCAGGAGGCAGAGACCTGGGCCGAGGCGGACCGGTCCTCTGTAGCCACCATCTTTGAGAAGCTGCAAACTGCCCTTGAGACCCGTACCGAGGCAGAGTTGCGGATGCAGTTCTATCAATGCCGGCAACGGCCCGCAGATAGCATTCGGGACTATGCCTTGCGCCTGCAAACCACACTCCGCACATTGAAGCGGGTGGACACCATCAACAGTGCGGACAGTAACAAAATGTTAAGTGAGCAGTTTGTGCAGGGGATGAGGTCCTCAGAGGACTGCAAACAACTTCGGCTGTGGTCCCTAGAACACACTGATGTGGACTTTGCCGTGTTAAAGGAACAGGCCATCAAAGCTCTGCAACCCCCCGCATCTGAAGCCCTTGAGCTAGCCCCATGGCGGTTGAGACTGCTCCCGTCATGGTGGCCCCTACCCCACAAGCACCTCCAGCACCTGCAGCCCCAAGCGGAACGATGGAAGAACTCGCTGCTCAGGTTTGCCGCATGGATGGCGACCTCGCTAAGATCCTCGCCGCACTCCAGCCTCCGACCAGATCCCAGGCCCCGGTAAAGATGCAGCTTGCCGACAGCCCTGAGGACGTCCCCTGGATGCAGCGGAGGAGGGCCAATGACTCACGGTATGGACCCCCAATCTGTTACAGGTGCAGCAAACCCGGCCACTACTCCCGACGGTGTCCGTTAAACGAGCAATCCCTGGGGCCACGGGCCAATCCTCAGGAGAAGAACCCCATGGCCCCCCAGACTGGCGGGACCGGTACATCGGAGCCCGGCCCATCATCCCCGTGGCCGTGGACGGCATACCGGTGATGGCTCTCCTGGACACTGGATCACAGGTAACCACTATACCATACACACTGTATCAACGGTATTGGGGAAAAGACGAACTGGCTCCCCCAGACGCCAGTATGACACCGATTGCTGCTGATGGACTCCCATTGACCCAAGTGGGGTACAAACAAGTGGCCATGACTGTGGGACAAGCTGAACTGCAACACCAGGGTATGATTGTGATAATGAATGAACCCAGTGATCATAACCCGAAGGTAGTGCTAGGGACTAACGTGATGGAGCACTGTATGAGTGACGTGCTGACCCTACTGCAGCAGCTGGCCGCCACGGCGGCGGGGAGCCGACAGAGAGAGGTGAGCGTGAGATCAGAGCCCTGATGTATCGCCAACATGTGAACTCGACAGGAGGAGAGATTGGTGGGGTGAGAGTGATGGATGTTGCCCCTTTGATTGTACCTCCTAGGAGCGAGATGATGATTTGGTGTAGGGCAGCGGTAGGGCCCCAGGGGCGTGACTACCCCGCCATGATAGAGCCCATGCCCTCTGAACACTGGCCCACAGTAATGGCCGCCCGAGGGGTGGTAGACGTAAAGAAGGGGAGAGTGCCCGTGAGGGTGCTGAACTGCGGGGAGGAAGAAGTCAGGCTTCCCCGGTACGCTACCCTTGCCAAGTTGCTCACTCTGGATCCCCACACCATCCGCGAGGCCGTTCCCCCAACCTCACCACCTACTGCCAGCACTCACCCATCCCAAGGGGAGTTAGACGAGTGGTGCCGACAGCTACACGTAGGCACTGACGATACCCCTACACATGACAAAGAAGGGGTATACCGGGTGGTACGGGAGTATGAGCGAGTTTTTAGCAAACATCCCCTAGACCAGGGGTCTCAAACTCGGCTGGGTGTATGGGCCGCACACAGGAAAAAAATAATTTGAGGGGCCGCATTCCTTTCAGGACAAAGTGACATTGGTAGTGGTACCATTTTTTCTTTCTATACACCCTTGAATCACTGTTTTTGAACATTTTTCATTTGTCCATTATAACAAATGTGTAGTGTATACATACATACATACATACATACACACCTTTTTTTTACATTTTTTCCCCTTTTTGTAAGTAATACAGTTTTACAATAACCACCGCATAGTAATTTTGGCCAACATCTTATAGTAATGTGCCCCATCTTGTTTCCCATTCTGTAAAAATGTGTGCATCCTTGTCCCCTTGTAGCAATGTGCCCCAGCCTCAGCTAACACACACACACACACACCCTGTGCAGCCTCAGCACACACACACCCCCCACCCTGTGCAGCCTCAGCTAACACACACACACACCCCCCCCACCCTGTGCAGCCTCAGCTAACACACACACACCCCACCCTGTGCAGCCTCAGCTAACATACACACACACACCCCCCACCCTGTGCAGCCTCAGCTAACACACACACACACACACACACACCACCCTGTGCAGCCTCAGCTAACACACACACACCCCCCCACCCTGTGCAGCCTCAGCTAACACACACACACACACCCCCACCCTGTGCAGCCTCAGCTAACACACCCCCCCACCCTGTGCAGCCTCAGCTAACACACACACACACACACCCCACCCTGTGCAGCCTCAGCTAACACACACACACACACACACACACACACCCCACCCTGTGCAGCCTCAGCTAACACCCCCCCCCCCTGTGCAGCCTCAGCTAACACACACACCCCCCCACCCTGTGCAGCCTCAGCTAACACACACACACACCCCCCCACCCTGTGCAGCCTCAGCTAACACACACACACACACACACACACACACACACACACACACACACACCCTGTGCAGCCTCAGCTAAAAGACACACACACCCCCCCACCCTGTGCAGCCTCAGCTAAAACACACACACCTCCACCCTGTGCAGCCTCAGCTAAAACACACACACCCCCACCCTGTGCAGCCTCAGCTAAAACACACACACCCCCCCCCACCCTGTGCAGCCTCAGCTAATACACATCCCCCCACCCTGTGCAGCCTCAGCTAATACACATCCCCCCACCCTGTGCAGCCTCAGCTAATACACATCCCCCACCCTGTGCAGCCTCAGCTAATACACATCCCCCCACCCTGTGCAGCCTCAGCTAATACACATCCCCCCACCCTGTGCAGCCTCAGCTAACACACATCCCCCACCCTGTGCAGCCTCAGCTAACACACATCCCCCCCACCCTGTGAAGCCTCAGCTAATACACATCCCCCCACCCTGTGCAGCCTCAGCTAATACACATCCCCCCACCCTGTGCAGCCTCAGCTAATACACATCCCCCCACCCTGTGCAGCCTCAGCTAATACACATCCCCCCACCCTGTGCAGCCTCAGCTAATACACATCCCCCCACCCTGTGCAGCCTCAACTAATACACATCCCCCCACCCTGTGCAGCCTCAGCTAATACACATCCCCCCACCCTGTGCAGCCTCAGCTAACACACATCCCCCCACCCTGTGCAGCCTCAGCTAATACACATCCCCCCACCCTGTGCAGCCTCAGCTAATACACATCCCCCCACCTTGTGCAGCCTCAGCTAATACACATCCCCCCACCCTGTGCAGCCTCAGCTAATACACATCCCCCCACCCTGTGTAGCCTCAGCTAACACACATCCCCCCACCCTGTGCAGCCTCAGCTAACACACACACACACACACAAAAACATTCTTCTCACCTGCTCTCAGCGGCATGCAGGCACGTGGACTCGGTGAAGCCTCAGCTACCACACACACACACACACAGTGCAGCCTCAGCCAGCAACAGAACCACACACAAACACACACACACACACACACACAGTGCAGCCTCAGCCAGCAACACAGAACCCCACACACACAAAAACATTCTTCTCACCTGCTGTCAGCGGCACGCAGGCACGTGGACCCGGTAATGATCACAGCTGCTGTCATCGCTGAACTTTCGGCCGGCGCGTGCAGAGCAGTTCTCACTGCACAACAGCCACTGGCCAATCACAGGCAATCATCTGAGGTCATATGCAGCAGGTGCTTGCCTCTGATTGGCAGGCGGCTGTTATTGCATTCTGCAGCGAGAACTTCACTGTGCGCGGCAAAGACAAAACTGTAGGCTGAAATAAATAACTGGCAGCTGCGGCCCCTGCACCGGTCGCCATCTTTAGCAGGTCCACGGGCCTGCGGGCCGCAAGAAGCCACCTGAAGGGCCGCAAGCGGCCCGCGGGCCGCGTGTTTGAGACCCCTGCCCTAGACTTTGGGCAGATTAAAGGGGTCCAACACCATATCCCCACCGGTGAGCACTCCCCTATCAAAGAGAGGTACAGGCCTATTCCCCCTGCACACTACCAATGTGCCAAGGACATGTTGAGGAACATGAAGGAGGCAGGGGTTATTAGGGACAGCTGTAGTCCCTGGGCCGCCCTGTTGGTACTGGTTAAGAAGAAGGATGGCACCATACGGATGTGTGTGGATTACCGAAAAATTAACCAGATAACGCATAAGGACGCTTACCCTCTGCCCCGCATTGAGGAATCCCTGGCTGCGCTGAGAACCGCTAACTACTTTTCCACCCTTGATCTCACCAGTTGGTACTGGCAGGTGGCTGTGGCGCCAGAAGACCGAGAGAAGACTGCATTTGCCACCCCTATGGGACTCTGCGAGTTTAATAGCATGCCGTTCGGGCTGTGCAATGCCCCTGGAACCTTCCAACGGCTGATGGAATGCTATCTGGGGCATCTAAATTTCGAGACCGTCTTGCTGTACCTGGATGATGTGATTGTGTACTCCCAGACATATGAAGCCCACCTGGAGCACCTAGCCGAGGTGTTCGCGTCCCTTGCTAAATATGGGATGAAGTTGAAGCCCTCAAAGTGTCATCTGCTGAAACCCAGAGTGCAGTACCTAGGGCATGTGGTTGGTGCAGAAGGTGTCGCCCCTGACCCCGAGAAAATCACCGCCATCTAGGACTGGCCGAGGCCGACCACGGTGAGGGAGGTGAGGCAGTTCTTGGGCCTGGTGGGGTATTACCGCCGCTTCATCAAGGGGTACACGAAGATGGCCGCCCCCATGCAAGATCTCCTCGTGGGACAGACCAAAGGTGGTAGACCCCTAGGAGCCCCACTGGTGTGGGAACAAAGGCATGAGGAATCCTTCCACCAGCTGAGAGCGGCCCTGACCGGAGAAAAAATCCTAGCAAACCCTGATTACAGCCACCCCTTCATCCTCTACACCGATGCCAGCAATGTAGGCTTGGGGACAGTCCTATCCCAGGTCCAAGACGGAAAGGAAAAAGTGATTGCTTATGCTTGCCGAAAGCTCCGACCGACTGAGAGGAACCCTGAGAGCTACAGCTCTTTCAAGCTTGAGCTCCTGGCACTGGTGTGGGCTATCACCGAGCGGTTCCGCCATTACCTGGCAGCAGCTAAGTTCACCGCTTTCACGGATAATAACCCGCTGACCCACCTGGACACAGCCAAGCTGGGCGCGTTGGAACAGCGGTGGGTGGCCAGGCTGGCCAACTACGATTTCACCATCAAGTACAGGGCCGGCCGTGCCAACGTTAATGCCGATACACTCTCTCGGATGCCCCACCGGTCGGAAGAAGGGCCCGAGGATGATGACCTCGAAGAGATTGAGTTGCCCGCATTTCATCGGCCGCCAACTGAGAAGGTGCATGTCCATCAACAACGGGTAAACCTGGACCCGCTGCCCAGCCAGGAGTGGCAAGAAGCTCAGGACCAGGCACCCGCTGTCCACCTAGGCAAGATCCTGGTGGAACAAGGCGCTGCTGGGATAGACCCTGCCGCCCCAGCCGAAGCCCAACACCTGTGGCGAGAACGGACCTGGCTGTACCACCAGGGGAAGTTGTACCGTGAGCTGATTAACCCAAAGACCCATGAGAAGATTCGCCAGTTGGTGATTCCCCAAGCTAATGTGCCCACCGTCCTGCAAGCATACCATGATGGTGCTGGACACTTCGGATGGAAGAAACTAGAGATGCTGTTGAGGGAGCGCTTCTATTGGAGTGGAATGCGGGAATCTGTAGAGGCCTGGTGCCGAGAATGTGGCCCTTGCACGCTGAGAAGGAAAGACGAGACCAGCCAGAAGGCGCCCCTACACCCGATTGTTACACATCAACCGCTGGAGCTGGTTGCCCTGGACCATGTAAAGCTCACCCCCAGCCGAAGTGGGTACACCTACGCTCTAACCATTGTGGACCACTATTCGAGGTTCATGGTGGTTGTCCCAGTCAAGGACCTAACCGGCCGTACCGCCGCTAGAGCATTCCAGGCTTATTTCTGCCGACCACATGGATACCCTGAGAAGGTGCTTACTGACCAAGGCCCGGCCTTTGAAGCGGAGGTATTCCAAGAATTTTGTCAGTTGTACGGCTGCAAGAAAATCTGGACCACGCCTTACCATGCCCAAATCAACAGCATGTGTGAAAAGATGAACCACCTGGTCCTGGGCCTCCTTAAGACGTTGCCGCTAGAAGAGCGGAACCTGTGGCCAGAAAAGCTACCTGACCTGGTTGATATGTACAACAATATCCCTTCCTGCTCAACGAAATGCACCCCAGCATACCTGATGAGGGCTCGCCCCGGCCGGCTACCGGTGGATCTGGACATGGGGTTGGAAGCCCCGGAAGCACTCCCATCGACAGCTGAATGGGACACTCAGCGGAGGGTGCAGTACCGACAAATCCAGGAGTACGTTGAAAAGAACTTGAGTCGGAGTCGGGAACAGCAGGGTGCAGCGCTTCAATCAGAAGGCGTCTGCTGGTCCTTTCCAGCCTGGAGATGTAGTGCTGAAGCGAAAAAGGAGGACTCACAAGCTGAATGATCAGTGGGAGCAAACCCCATATGTCATACAGCCCACAGGATGGGAGAATGGGAAGGCATACCAGATCAGTCGTGACCAGGGGGGAACTCTGGCCACGGTTTCCCGGGACCATCTAAAGAGGTGCCCACCAGCATTGAGGGTGGCAGCTGAAGCTCCGGTTCCCAGACCGGCGGAGAAGGCAAAAGAGGTAATCCACACCATGATGGGTGATTTTCCAGCAGACTGGCCTACACAGAACGGCGCGGTGATTCTTCCAGTGATACTGTTCCCACAACCAATGGCTGAGGAAGTTATGGAAGTAGTCAACCATGAGCCAGTGCCCAGGGATGAACCTGTACCCATCTCCCCTATGCCTCCGCCTGCCCCACACGATAGCAGGGAGGAGGAACTGATGGTTTCCTCTGCCGCACTGCCTGTCCCCACTGACACCGGGCCCCGGAGGTCCACTCGTCCCAACCTAGGTAGACCCCCACTTAGGTGCAGGGAAACTACTCTTTAGGGGGGGGGGAATTTGTGTGTGTTCAAAGTACCGTTTGAAAGTGTTAACCGATGATAAGAAGAGTGATCAACCGAAGTTTACCTGATTGAAACCTGATTGAACCGGTCATTGCCGGCAACTGTTGTCCCCGTTGGGACTGTTTGCAAATTATGCGTAGAAACTGCTACGGACAAGCCCGAGAACTGGCAGGGCAACCACGAACTTGTGGTATGTAAATAAAAATGTTTTTTTATGGCTAAACCGTTACCGCCTCCGGAGAGGCTGATTTGGAGGATGGGCCTGGAGGGAAGTGATGGCCCAGGCACGCCACTACCGCAACCGGTGGCGATCCTCCGGGGATTTCAGGGGCTCCCCATGGACGTGGGTCCCCTGAAAAGGACAGAACCCGCTCGGGTAACTTGTGCTGGACTGGGGTCAAGGGGTGCTGCCCATTTGCTTAGGGGAAGCATCAGGGCCAGGTTGCTTGGGTGGGAGAGAGCGGAAGCCGTTACCATTAGCAACGTTTAAGAATATGCCTCCCGATGTGGGAAGAAGTTAATATACTTGTAACCTGTTTTACCGTTTATCTTTTCAGTTGTGAAAATAAAACCGGTGATGGACGGGCAGCCCGCGGACAGTCTGCATTTTACTAAGGGGGAATGTGGCGCCCTGGACAAGCCAGGTCGTCACAGAACAACACCAACACACCCCACACTCCCGGTCAGGCACACCGAAGTCAGACAAAAACCCTTGTTGCCTCCCTCCAGGGGCTGATGTTCACACCATGGGGTAGGCCTAGCGGTTGGTCCCGCCCACCGAGGAGTTCACAGCCCTGGAGGCGGAAAAAGAGGAGAGATAGAGTTTTGGAAGTGAAAGTGGAAGGAGGGAAGTAGGAGTTGAGTAGCCTGAAAGTGGTCCGGGTGTGTGGCCCGGACGGATCAGCAAGGTTGGCAGACGGTGGTGACCGTCTGCAGGAGAGGCCTATTGGAGCTAGCCGTAAGGACCGTGGACGGGCGGTGGCCCGGCGGTACCAGACCGGTACGCAAAGAGAAGCCAGCACCATCCGGCAGGGGCTTACGGACCCCGGCAAGGCTAGGAGTCGCCGTGAATTTGTCAAATCCGTTAACGAAGGGAACCTCCTGGGTTTCCCAGCAGCCAAGTCCCGACAGAAGGCAACCGTCCAACCGAGAGAGGGAAACACAGTCACCGCCAAGGCTAAAGTTCCCAGGGCCAGAGCCTGCGGGCAAAAAGGGCTCCTTCAGCAACCTTCAAGCTGGGGAGCGGGTTACCGGTGGGAACCCATTGGAACCGTTACACTACACAGGTGCAGGGAAAGGCAGTCACCATCAACCTGCCGGGAGGAGAAACACCGCAGCCGTCTGTGGGACCCGTCCATCCAGCCGTTTGTTTTACCGGAGACTCTGTGTACATCATTGGCTGAGTGAGTACCACCATGCCGTGCGGCACAGCGCTGCCCCCGCGACCCTGCACCTCACCAGGCCCCGTAACCCGCCTGCCATCCATCCCTACCCCATCCCCGGGCCCCGGGACAACCAACCCCCCTACCCACGGAGGGGAGAACTAACATCCAGACTGCTCCCTGTCATCGCTCCCGAGAACCCCGTCCAGAGCAGCGGTGGTGTCACCAATCCCACCACAACCGTGGGTGGCGTCACGGACAATCTCAAATCTCCACAATCAATCCCCACCCTTTTCACTCACGGGCAAGGAACGCCGCTCGAGTCCCCGGGATCCGGCCCATCACTCGAGCCACCACCGAGCAGCAGCCGCAGCAGCAGCGGCCGGACCCGAGCAGTGGGAGAGCGCTGCGTCCCCTCCTCCGCCCGCGACACTCCCTCTAAGCAGCAGTGGTGCTCAGAACTCTGGTTTACAAGCTGTCGGTGTGGTTATTTCTGGACTGAGTGAGTACCCTGCAAACCCTTCTCCTATCCCCAACGGCACCTCAAACGCCAACTATCCAACGGGACTCGGGACACAAATCCCTTACCCACGGATGGGTTAAACATCCTGCTGCTTCACCATCGTCACCGGGCTCCCCCCAACAGCAGCCGTGGTCTCTCACATTACCACGCACCGTGGGTGGCGTCATGAACTTTTAATCCTCCTGTACATACTCCACCTTTTCTTTTGATATTCGAGTGTCCGTGCGAACCCCCCCCGGGTCCGGAGACCCCTCGAGCCACTGCGGCTCCGGATCCGAGCAGCTCGGCTGCTGGCACGGGGGTGGTACAATTGCTCGTGGCTCGAGGGTCTCCAGACCCGGGGGCTAGGGGCCACTCTCAAATGTGAAGAAGGGGGGGTTTATTTACAGGGGAGATATAGTTCCTGATGCCACCCGTGGTGTGCGGTAACGGGGAGTACCGCCGCTGACGGTGGGAGTACCTGGAGTGATGGAATAGGGCAGCTAGATGACGTTACCCTCCACAGGTACCTACACTCTCTAATATTAAAACCTTACCATGGGTCTAAATTAGGCCTCAATGTGACTAAGGGCTGAGAGTCTTATGGCCAGTGTGAACATGAGCTCACAAGCTCCATGTATACCATCTTATACGCCGGCTCACTTTTTTGTTTTGTTTTGTGTGGCCCTCCCTCTTAGTGAGCTGGGCATTTTATTCTGCGCATCCCCTGACTGTCTATCCTGTTGGGACCCGGTCACTCTCAACCCTTTGTCACATATTGTTATGTTATGGGTGTGTGACGCCCTGGACCCCAGGGGTCACAGGTAACAACACCTACCACATTACACACACACCTCCATCCCTTGTGAGGACACATCAGTCACCCGAAAGGGAGACCTGATGCCTCCCTCAGTGAGGTAGGGCACACCAGGTGGGCGGAGTCAGGCGGAAAGACACGTCCACCGAGGAGACTACTGTCCTGAGGCAGGAAGTACAGTAGAACAGTTTAGAGTGACAGTGAAAGTGACAGGAGGTGTGGAGGAGCTGAGCTGTTGTCGCGGGCGGAGGAGGGGACGCTGCGCTCTCCCACTGCTCGGGTCCGGCTGCTGCTGCTGCTCGGTAGTAGCGCGAGCGGTGGTCCGGATCCCGGGGACTCGAGCGGCGTTCCTCACCCGTGAGTGAAAAGGGGTTTGGTTTTGGGGATTTATATAGTCTGTGACGCCACCCACGGTTGTGGTGAGATTGGTGAGACCACCGCTGCTCTGGACGGGGATCCCGGGAGCGATGACAGGGAGCAGCTTGCATGTTGGTTCTCCCCTCCATGGGTAGGGGGTTGGTTGGTCCCGGGGCCCGGTGATGGGGTAGGGATGGATGGCAGGCGGGTTACGGGGCCTGGCGATGTGCAGGGTCGCGGGGGCAGCGCTGTGCCGCACGGCACGGTGGTACTCACTCAGCCAATGATGTACACAAAGTCTCCGGTAAAACAAACGGCTGGATGGACGGGTCCCACAGACGGCTGTGGTGTTTCTCCTCCCGGCAGGTTGATGGTGACTGCCTTTCCCTGCACCTCTGTAGTGTAAACGGTTCCAATGGGTTCCCACCGGTAACCCGCTCCCCAGCTTGAAGGTTGCTGAAGGAGCCCCTTTTGCCCGCAGTCTCTGGCCCTGGGAACTTTAGCCTTGGCGGTGACTGTGTTTCCCTCTCTCGGTTGGACTGTTGCCTTCTGTCGGGACTTGGCTGCTGGGAAACTCAGGAGGTTCCCTTCGCTAACGGATTTGACAAATTGCACGACGACTCCTAACCTTGCCGGGGTCCGTAAGCCCCTGCCGGATGGTGCTGGCTTCTCTTTTCGTACCGGTCCGGTACCGCCGGGCCACTGCCTGTCCACGGTCCTTATGGCTAGCTCCAATAGGCCTCTCCTGCAGACGGTCACCACCATCTGCCAACCTTGCTGTTCCGTCCGGGCCACACACCCGGACCACTTTCTGTCTGCTTCTTTACCACTTCACTCTCAAACCGAAACTGACTCTTTTTCCCGCCTTCAGGACTGTGAACTCCTCGGTGGGCGGGCCCAACCACCTGGCCCACCCCCTGGTGTGGACATCAGCCCCTGCAGGGAGGCAACAAGGGTTTTTGTCTGACTTAGGTGTGCCTGACCGGGAGCGTGGGGTGTGTTGGTGTAGTGCTTGTGACGTCCTGGCTTGCCCAGGACGCCACACTGTCAGGGACCCGGGTTGGAGCCTGGGATCCCCGTAACGTCAGGCAGGCAGGTGGTGGTGGCCGCCTGCAGAAGTACCGGTACAGCAACCGGCGGAACCGTAGGGACCGGGCCAGGGTTGGAGCCCGCCGGCCCTGAACCGGGGAGTCAACCACTTACCGGAGCACCAGAAACCGGGTACTCAGACCCCGTCCTAGCTTAGAAGCCACTGAGTGTAGGCAAATTAACTGATTGCAGTCTGGACCTCACGGGTTCATCCTCACCCAAAGTCCCGAAAGAAAGCAAAAGCCCACCGATACCGGGTAAGAGCCACCGCCAAGGGCCAAACATCTGACGGGCCAGTGCCTGCGGGCAACCGAGGGCTCCTCCAGCAGCTAAACGCCGGGGAGCGGGCTACCACTGTCCAGGCAGGGGAGCCGAAAATGACAACAAGAGGTGCAAGGGAAAGGGGCCACCATCAGCCTCACAAGGGACACAAGCAGCCGGCTGCGGGACCCGACCATCCCCGAACTTTGGTTTACCAGTGACTCCGAGTGTGAGTTAATAGTGAGTACACCAGTGCCATCCGGGCACGACATCGCACCGCAGCACAGCACCTTGCACCCCGACAACACCACTGTCGCCCGTCCCTCCGGGCCCCAGTATTTTTGATTGCCAGCTAGGAAAACCCAGACATCTGTTGGCTGTGATTCTCAGCGTGGTGAGGCTCATGCATATGTGCCCCCCCATGCTGAGAATCGCAGTCCGCAGTTGCCCAGATCTGACATACACATATGATACATTAGATCTGTAGCCTACCCGGCTCCTCCAGCTCTGCCCTGGTGCGTTCGCAGACTGGGTTATAAGGGGATAATATCAGCTGATTTTTGCCAGCTGACATTAAGGCCTGAATTGATAAATTTCAACTTCACTTGATACTGGATTTTATCAAAAAACTTGTAGTAAAGTGAAATAACATACACTGACAACACCTTTATTCCAAATAAAACACGGAGAAAATATTTTTACTTTAAATAAAGACAATAAAATAATCGTTTACCATTTCATTAAATACTAAAATGCCTCCAAAGAAGTCCAGTAATCAAACCACCAAACATTCAGCAGTTGCAGTCGCACTTATAGTTTTGATGTGCAGCATCACTATATAATAAATATGGTGCGAGATCAGTGGCCCAAAGCCATTTAACCCCTCAAAAACACCAGTTACTTATTCAAATCTGTGAAAACTGGGGTTTGCCCACTTTGATGCCAGTTCTGATGCCCAGAACCTGTTTGGCCCAGGTTGGAGTGATCTTAATTTGATGTGTGGCATCACTAGGTATGTAAAGGTAGTGTTAGATCAGTGGCCCAAAGCCATTTAACCCTTTCACTAACATACTTCGGTACCCACTTTGATGCCCATTTTTTTGCCAGTTCTATAATTTTTGCAGCTGATTTTGAGTGTATTTATATTAGGGCACATCAGTGCATTGTATTGTATTATTGTGATGTGTTATTTTTGTTGTTAAATGCATAGAAAACTGAAAAAACTAAATTGCCGAAAAAGAAACTGACGAATAAGAAACCAACTTCAGCCCCGAATAAGTAACTGGACGAATAGGAAACCAACTTCAGCATCGTCAATTTCCCCTGGTGTGTAGTGGAAACTGGGATTTTGGTGTGTGCGGATGTCACTGGCACTGGTGTTCCAGGTCCCTGGAGGTAGGTCCTGAATCTTGGTGAGGATGCAGTACCTAGTAGTGCCCTGAGTGATTCAGGGGCGCTACATCCTCATTCCCCTGCTGCTCCAGCGTGTGTTCTTAAGCTCTGCTCTGCGGGCGCAATGTAGTGATGTCATTTTGCTATGTCAGACACAAATAGAGAACGATGGAGGAGGGAGCTGACGGCTCCCTGTTCCATTATTGCTTTCAATTGTATCAACATCCAGGATACCAATTCTTTTTGAAAGTGCAATTCCAAGTGGGGGATGGAGCTGGTGCTGAGACCAGGCCCTCCCCAACTCACGGGCCCTATAGTGGCCACATGGTCTTCCACTATTAGCGGTACGCCAGTGAGGGGGGCCTGTCTGGCTGTGTCAAAGTAGAAAACGGAAACTAACATCTTTAGTGATTCATGTAATGTGAACCGAAAATTATCCAGCAACTTTCTAAAAATTCAACACAGATTTGGTTCATATTGAATTGATTTGCTCATAGCTCCAATATATGGAAAGTCAGACCTGCCATACATGCAACATTAAGATAGTGAACCAAAAAGAGTTACAGAGCTTGTTTTACCCATATGTTAATGTTGGTGGTTGTATAATGTTGTCAAAAAGTGACCTCTAGTGGTTATTTCACATACTGCAGATCCCAGAGTACAAACCTGTGTAATCTCAATGTACCACAATATTACAACTTTGCTTTTAATTCTGTATATCCTACAAACAAATATTTGCGAACAAAGGCTATAGTCGGGAAGGAGTACTATGTACCTATCCTGTTACACCTCTTGCTCCATTTAGGAGCCTCTTTATTTTAGTTCCACTATTTTTTTATATCGTTTGATTACTTTCCCATATACTTGTGTGTTATCGTTCCAATTGTAAAGCGCTGCAAAATATGCTGGTGCTTTATAAAGATTATTACTATCTTTGCCTGACAGAAAATAAACCCTACCATGGATACAAAATTTACACTGTGGCCATCAAAACAGTTCAGAAAAAGACTTCAACCCCTTCCCGCAAAAATTTGTTTTCACCTTCCTAACCAGGCTAAATTTTTCTATTCTGATTAGTGTCACTTTGATTCTTGTGATAATAACCCTGGAACGCTTCAACATATTCCAGTGATTCTGATAGTGTTTTAGGACACATTGTAATTTTATGATCGTAGTACATTTAGGTTGATATGATTTGCATTTATTAACCCTAGAACGCATACCTGGGGCCTCGCAGGCCTGCTAGGTCATTTGTTTTCTATGGTAGATTGAATTGCTTGCGCGTTCTAGGGTTAATATTATTAAGATTTACCAAAAATTTAGAAAAATTTGGAATTTTGCCTTTAACCGTAGAACGCATACCTGGGGCCTCGAAGGCCTGCTAGGTTACTTGTTTTCTATGGTAGATTTCTACAGTTGCGCGTTCTAGGGTTAAAACAAACATACCATACAAAATCATCAATATATATACATATATACAGTGTGTCGGAAAACCCCCAAACAAGACCCCATTGTAAAAGCTACACCCCTTAAGGTATTCAAAACCGCATTTTGGAAGTTTGTTAACCCTTCTGGTGCATCACAAGAATAATAGCAAAGTGGAAGAAAACAATGAAAAATTACATATTTTCATTAAAATATTCCTTTAGCTCCAAATATTTCATTTCACCTTCATGTAGTATACAGCCCCCATATAGCACAGTGCAGACCAAGATAGCATTAGGCACCTTTATGTACTATACAGCCCGCATATAGCACAATGCAGACCCAGATAGCATTAGGCATCCTCATGTAGTATATAGCCCCCATATAGCACAGTGCAGACCCAGGTAGCATTAGGAATCCTCATGTAGTATACAGCCCCCATATAGCACAGTGCAGACCCAGGTAACATTAGGCACCCTCATGTAGTATACAGCCCCCATATAGCACAGTGCAGACTCAGTTAGCCGTAGGCACCTTTATGTTGTATACAGCCCGCATATGGCCCAGTGCAGACCCAGATAGCATTATGCACCTTCATGTAGTATACAGCCCGCATATAGCACAGTGCAGACCCAGATAGCATTAGGCATCTTCATGTAGTATACAGCCGCCATATAGCACAATGCAGACCCAGATAGCATTAGGCACCTTTATGTAATATACAGCCCGCATATGGCACAGTGCAGACCCAGATGGCATTAGGCATCCTCATGTAGTATACAGCCCCCATATAACACAGTGCAGATCCAGATAGCATTAGGCACCTTCATGTAGTATACAGCTGCCATATAGCACGGTGCAGACCCAGATAGCATTAGGCACCTTTATGTAATATACAGCCCGTATATAGCACAGTGCAGACCCAGATGGCATTAGGCATCCTCATGTAGTATACAGCCCCCATATAACACAGTGCAGATCCAGATAGCATTAGGTACTTTCATGTAGTATACTGCTCCCATATCGTTTAATGCACAGTAGTCTAGCCACAATGATTGAATACATACTCACTTCCCCTTGTTCCCCTGCTGCTCTGGTGCTGAGCTGTAAGAACGCCGACCGACACAGCAGGAGAATGATGAGAGATCGAGCGCACCGCTCCATCTCATTGCTTTCAATTGTATTGGCAACTGCGATGCCGATACAGTTGAAAGTGCCATCTTCGGCGGAGGAAGAGGCCGGTGACAGCGCTGGCACCGGGCCCCACTGACTAGCAGTGACGTGGCCAGCTGCAATTGGTGGTACGCCACTCCTGCCACTGCAAGTGGGCCACCCGGCAGCCTAGGACCATGGCATTTGACCGGGTTTGCTAGGTGCTGATGCCGATCCTGGTTACAGGCACCAAAGAAAGTGGGGATGGGTGCTCCATCTTTCTCCTGTCTGTTCAACTATTTATCTCCTTGGTTAAGCTAACGGACCATCTCCATATAAATGAGAAAACTCCTAAAGCCTAAATTCCATCTGTGTCAGTGGACCTGCAACACTGACTCCTCCATCTGCCTGCGCTACTAACAGCAACGGGCCTAGTCAGGGGGTGCGCTCCTTTTTTCCTCTGGATTTACTCACTGTAGCTGTGAAGTTGTATTCTGCTTCTGTCTCCTTGATCTCTCCTGCACAATCTTTGCCTATTCTCCTCCACACCACACTGTTCCACTCTGCTGCATCTGCTACTTCCACTACTCTCTGTTGCTCTTCCCCATCTAACTAAAACCAGGGACTATTTCCTTCTATATCCACTTCACCGTGGGCCGGACCTATTCAGCTAACCCTATTAGTACTGCCATTATACCTTCTATCTGAGCCTCCCATCCCAAGTAATGAGCCCAGTGCCATCTAGTGGTAGCTGACAGAACTGCGACATAACCCACATGAGGATTTACACATATTTTACTCTACACCTGGAAACACACAGATAATTAAAATTTCACTTAATCACACACATATATATGTGTTATGACGTCTACAGGGGGCTGTAGGGCACTGGACACCCTCTTACATCTGCTTTCTACTCTATTTCCCTCCTTACTTTCTAAGGCCCCATTCACACATCCGTGAAAATCACGCACGTTTTTTATGGATGTGTCAAAGGTGCGGATTGTCCTCTGTGTGCCGTGTTTATAGCACACGTGTGTTCTCCGTGTGTTATCCGTGATAACGCGAGAACGGGACCTTTCTCTCACCTGTCCCTGGCGTTGCTGTCTGTGGTGCTGATCTTTGGTCTCCGGTCCTGCCGACTTCCCGCTGCTGCTTCTGGCCCACAGTGGAGTGAATATGCAATGAGCATAATGAGCGGGGATCGGAAGCAAGTGCCAGCAGAGACAGCAATGCTGGAGAAGGTGAGTATAAAAATATTTTTTTCACAGACACGTGTGTTTTCATCCGTGCAGTCCGTGTGAGGTCCGTGTGACATCCGTGCTGCTGGAGAAAAACGGACATGTCTACGTGTGGAGCACACGGGCACACGTATGCTCCACGCGGACACACGGTCCATGGCAAAACACGCACATGTGCGCAGACCCATTGATTTTAATGGGTCTACGTGTCCCCTTGTCTCCGGCACGTGAGGAAACGGACCAAACACGTACCGGAGACACGGACATGTGAAGGGGGCCTAATTGTGTTTCTTTCTTGCTCTATTCCTTTCTTTCGATCTATACCATGTGCAGAATTATTAGGCAAGTTGTATTTTAGAGGATTTTTTTATTATTGATCAACAACTATGTTCTCAATCAACCCAAAAGACTCATAAATATCAAAGCTTAATATTTTTGGAAGTTGGAGCGGTTTTTTTTTAGATTTGGCTATCTTAGGAGGATATCTGTTTGTGCAGGTAACTATTACTGTGCAGAATGTTTAGGCAACTTAATAAAAGCCAAATATATTCCCATCTCACTTGTTTATTTTCACCAGGTAAACCAATATAACTGCACAAAATTTAGAAATAAACATTTCTGACATGCAATAACAAAGCCCCAAAAAATTAATAATAATATAGCCACCTTTCTTTATGATGACACTCAGCAGCCTACCATCCATAGATTCTGTCAGTTGCTTGATCTGTTTACGATCAACATTGCGTG
This sequence comes from Anomaloglossus baeobatrachus, assembly GCF_048569485.1. NCBI lineage: Eukaryota > Metazoa > Chordata > Amphibia > Anura > Aromobatidae > Anomaloglossus > Anomaloglossus baeobatrachus. Next base: position 607,422,642 of record NC_134356.1, on the reverse strand, counting down.
CAGCAGCCACCAGAGTCCCAGACACTGATCCGAGAGATGTACTGTTTTCCCCCCCTGTAGATCTCACATTTTATGAGGGACCACAGGTTCTCTATGGGGTTCAGACCAGGTGAACAAGGCGGCCATGTCATTATTTTTTCATCCTTTAGACCTTTACTGGCCATCCACACTGTGGAGTAGTTGGATGCATGTGATGGAGCATTGTCCTGCATGAAAATCATGTTTTTCTTGAACGATACCAACTTCTTCCTGTACCACTGTTTGAAGAAGTTGTCTTCTAGAAACTGGCAGTAGGTCTGGGAGTTGAGGTTGTCCTTGAAACGTGTGTGTTTTATGCTTCTTCTTTTGTAACACAGGCGCGCCCAGTTTTTCCTTTTGTAACATAGTGGTTACTTCTTTTGTAACACAGACGTTACATACTAGCTACAAGTATTTTTCCTTGTCTGTTTTTACAGCCCTGAGTATCCAGGTGATATATCAGTGTTTTGGGTGCCCCGGGACGCCCTCAGAAGTGGGGGTGACTGAGTTTCATGTTTAACCTCTCGTCACCCTCTGGTTTCTAAATCTTCTTTTCCTCACACACTTGAAATTTGTGTTCCAAATGAATTTATTATTCTCTTTTATCTGGTATTGGGGTAATGGGTACCCCAAAATCAGTGAAAGGATTCTAATATTGCATTTAGTTTGTGTTCACCATTTGGGTTGTCTATGTGAAACTGGGTCACCCATTGGGGTACCCAAATTTAAAAGCTACGCATTACCTTTTTGGATTTATTCTCTTTTATCTGGTATTGGGGTACCCCATTTGTTCCACCTGAATGTCCTGGTGACATATCTGTCTTTGGCACATCATGGGTACCCCAAAATAAGTGAAAAGATTCTAATATTGCATTTACTTTGTGTTCACCATTTGGGGTGTCTATGTGAAACTGGGTCACCCATTGGGGTACCCAAATTTAAAAGCTACGCATTACCTTTTTGGATTTATTCTCTTTTATCTGGTATTGGGGTGCCATATCTTTTGCACCTGAATGTCCTGGTGACATGTCTGTCTTTGGCACATCATGGGGTACCTCAAAATTAGTGAAAAGATTGTAAAAATATTCTAATATTGCATTTACTTTGTGTTCACCATTTGGGGTGTCTATGAGAAACTGGGTCACCCATTGGGGTACCCAAATTTAAAAGCTACGCATTAGCTTTTTGGATTTATCCTCTTTTATCTGGTATTGGGGTGCCATATCTTTTGCACCTGAATGTCCTGGTGACATGTCTGTCTTTGGCACATCATGGGGTACCCCAAAATTAGTGAAAAGAGTCTAAAAATATTCTAATATTGCATTTACTTTGTGTTCACCATTTGGGGTGTCTATGTGAAACTGGGTCACCCATTGGGGTACCCAAATTTAAAAGCTACGCATTATTATTTTCGTAGGTATTAGTAAATGATGATGTGGTCTACACCTATAGGACCCATCCATCTCTTGGACTGTCACTAACAGTACTTGCTTGGCAACAACTACCTAATGACATCTCAATATTACTTTTAAAAATGAAGTCGGTCGGGCATATAAAGTTTAACGTTACATTTCCTGGCTTCCCTAGGGAACTCCAGTATTAATCTGCACAGATCCTCAGTATACCAGGTTTCTCCCTGGGCAGTCCGTGTCTGCACTGGGCCCACAAGGGATTGCACTTCAGCAGTTCCCATTGCGATCCCTGACTTTCATGATACCTCCGCCTGCCGGTCCCCTTTAGCTGCTCACTAACGTGTACTTAGTGGCTCCTCAGCTTCTTGATGCCATCCACCTGCGCTGCCTCTCCAATAAGATCCATCAGTTGTTCCCGGGCCTTCTGCTGCTGCCGCTCCGCTCACACAGCTCCGCACCACTTCAGGAGTCTTCATGCATCCGCTGATCCACAAGCAAAAGCTGCATGCAGTGTGCAACGTATATTCTTGGAGCCACCAATCCACCGCAACCAACACTGTGCAACCGCCAACCGTTCCTCCCGGACGACTGCTTGCACTCTAGCACTGTATGTGATGGGGGTACTCACTCTACTTGCTTCTCAGTTACATTGAGGTAGGCACAGGAGGCAGTTTGAATACAAAGTCCAGCCTGCTTTATTTAAACTGCATAAAGCATGCCACTAGTATACGAGATAAATAGCATTGCAGTGCAGGAAAACAACATATGCATTTTCCCCATGGCATTTTAGTTTTAGCTCAGTACGTCACAGGATCAAGTCTTCTCGCAGGAAGACCAAAGTCAGTATATTTAACCCCCCTCACAACACATACAGACCATGTGCCAAACAAACTGACACAATTTTAAAACCGAAACACACCCATGGGCAGAAGTATGTGGATAGCCAGACCCACCCATCTCTCTGGCTATCTGTAAAACCTGTCCTTGGAATGCCCTAATAAGACTTGTGGCACTACAAGTCTTAGAGCAGATATTCAATTCAGGCTTCCACAACTTTCGGAATACATACCCTCTGCCATGTTACATAGTACATAATGATGTGCTCGTCACCTATATGACCAATCCATCTTTTGGACTAGGTGTCATTAGTAGTACTTATATGGTCACAATTACGTATGTCATGATATTACTTTTAAAAAAGATAGTCAGGTATTTAAAGTTTTTTGAATGAATGTTAAGTCTGGCCAAGTCAGGAGCCTGGCAACTTATCCATACCAAAGGATCTGTAGAAGAATGTAACATGGTCAAATTTGACCCATGAAAACACATTTAAAAATCTGCATCACAATAAAATGCACTGATCATCTACTTTCCATAAATTATTAGCAAATTGGTTTAATTACACCTATCCAAAAAATTTAACAGCCTCCTCCATAGCCCCTCTAGCTGTCCTAACCATCGCCAAGATAGGGGTCTTTTCTACCATTGTAAGTAGAAGTCATCTTTAATCAATTTGCTCCTAATTTAGACAAAATAGCTGGAACGTTTATCACACAAACTGTACATGTGAGGTCTGCCTATTTTACAACAGGTGTAATATGTAGTTATGAAACGTCCATTTTTTTTATTTGCCTGGACTACACTACTTCTTTATTTTCGTAGGTATTAGTACATGATGATGTGGTCTACACCTATAGGACCCATCCATCTCTTGGACTCTCATTAACAGTACTTGTTTGGCAACAACTACCTAATGACATCTCAATATTACTTTTAAAAATAAAGTCGGTCCGGCATATAAAGTTTAAAGTTACATTTCCTGGCTTCCCAAGGGAACTCTAGTATCAATCTGCACAGATCCTCAGTATACCAGGTTTCTCCCTGGGCAGTCCATGTCTGCACTGGGCCCACAAGGGATTGCACTTCAGCAGTTCCCATTGCGATCCCTGATTCTCCTGAGACCTCCGCCTGCCGGTCCCCTTTAGCTGCTCACTTACCTGTACCAGCTGGCTCCTCAGCTTCTTGATGCCATCCACCTGCGCTGCCCTCTCCAATAAGATCCATCAGTTGTTCCCGGGCCTTCTGCTGCTGCCGCTCCGCTCACACATCTCCGCACCACTTCAGGAGTCTTCATGCATCCGCTGATCCACAAGCAAAAGCTGCATGCAGTGTGCAACGTATATTCTTGGAGCCGCCAATCCACCGTAACCAACACTGTGCAACCGCCAACCGTTCCTCCCGGACGACTGCTTGCACTCTAGCACCGTATGTGATGGGGGTACTCACTCTACTTGCTTCTCAGTTACATTGAGGTAGGCACAGGAGGCACTTTGAATACAAAGTCCAGCCTGCTTTATTTAAACTGCATAAAGCATGCCACCAGTATATGAGATAAATGGCATTTTAGTGCAGGAAAAATACATATGCATTTTCCCCATGGCATTTTAGTTTTAGCTCAGTACGTCACAGGATCAAGTCTTCTTGCAGAAAGACCAAAGTCAGTATATTTAACCCCCCTCACAACACATACAGACCATGTGCCAAACAAACTGACACAATTTTAAAAGCCTGAAACACACCCATGGGCAGAAGTATGTGGATAGCCAGACCCACCCATCTCTCTGGCTATCTGTAAAACCTGTCCCTGGAATGCCCTAATAAGACTTGTGGCACTACAAGTCTTAGAGCAGATATTCAGGCTTCCACAACTTTCGGAATACATACCCTCTGCCATGTTACATACATAATGATGTGCTCGTCACCTATATGACCAATCCATCTTTTGGACTGGGTGTCATTAGTAGTACTTATATGGTCACAGTTACGTATGTCATGATATTACTTTTAAAAAAGATAGTCAGGTATTTAAAGTTTTTTGAATGAATGTTAAGTCTGGCCAAGTCAGGAGCCTGGCAACTTATCCATACTAAAGGATCTGTAGAAGAATGTAACATGGTCAAATTTGACCCATGAAAACACATTTAAAAATCTGCATCACAATAAAATGCACTGATCATCTACTTTCCATAAATTATTAGCAAATTGGTTTAATTACACCTATCCAAAAAATTTAACAGCCTCCTCCATAGCCCCTCTAGCTGTCCTAACCATCGCCAAGATAGGTGTCTTTTCTACCATTGTAAGTAGAAGTCATCTTTAATCAATTTGCTCCTAATTTAGACAAAATAGCTGGAACGTTTATCACACAAACTGTACATGTGAGGTCTGCCTATTTTACAACAGGTGTAATATGTAGTTATGAAACGTCCATTTTTTTTTATTTGCCTGGACTACACTACTTCTTTATTTTCGTAGGTATTAGTACATGATGATGTGGTCTACACCTATAGGACCCATCCATCTCTTGGACTGTCACTAACAGTACTTGGTTGGCAACAACTACCTAATGACATCTCAATATTACTTTTAAAAATAAAGTCGGTCGGGCATATAAAGTGTAACGTTACATTTCCTGGCTTCCCTAGGGAACTCCAGTATCAATCTGCACAGATCCTCAGTATACCAGGTTCTCCCTGGGCAGTCCGTGTCTGCACTGGGTCCACAAGGGATTGCACTTCAGCAGTTCCCATTGCGATCCCTGACTTTCATGAGACCTCCGCCTGCCGGTCCCCTTTAGCTGCTCACTAACGTGTACCAGCTGGCTCCTCAGCTTCTTGATGCCATCCACCTGCGCTGCCCTCTCCAATAAGATCCATCAGTTGTTCCCGGGCCTTCTGCTGCTGCCGCTCCGCACACACAGCTCCGCACCACTTCAGGAGTCTTCATGCATCCGCTGATCCACAAGCAAAAGCTGCATGCAGTGTGCAACGTATATTCTTGGAGCCACCAAGCCACCGCAACCAACACTGTGCAACCGCCAACCGTTCCTCCCGGACGACTGCTTGCACTCTAGCACCGTATGTGATGGGGGTACTCACTCTACTTGCTTCTCAGTTACATTGAGGTAGGCACAGGAGGCACTTTGAATACAAAGTCCAGCCTGCTTTATTTAAACTGCATAAAGCATGCCACCAGTAAACGAGATAAATGGCATTTCAGTAGAGGAAAAAAACATATGCATTTTCCCCATGGCATTTTAGTTTTAGCTCAGTACGTCACAGGATCAAGTCTTCTCGCAGGAAGACCAAAGTCAGTATATTTAACCCCCCTCACAACACATACAGACCATGTGCCAAACAAACTGACACAATTTTAAAAGCCTGAGACACACCCATGGGCAGAAGTATGTGGATAGCCAGACCCACCCATCTCTCTGGCTATCTGTAAAACCTGTCCCTGGAATGCCCTAATAAGACTTGTGGCACTACAAGTCTTAGAGCAGATATTCTGGCTTCCACAACTTTCGGAATACATACCCTCTGCCATGTTACATAGTACATAATGATGTGCTCGTCACCTATATGACCAATCCATCTTTTGGACTGGGTGTCATTAGTAGTACTTATATGGTCACAGTTACGTATGTCATGATATTACTTTTAAAAAAGATAGTCAGGTATTTAAAGTTTTTTGAATGAATGTTAAGTCTGGCCAAGTCAGGAGCCTGGTAACTTATCCATACTAAAGGATCTGTAGAAGAATGTAACATGGTCAAATTTGACCCATGAAAACACATTTAAAAATCTGCATCACAATAAAATGCACTGATCATCTACTTTCCATAAATTATTAGCAAATTGGTTTAATTACACCTATCCAAAAAATTTAACAGCCTCCTCCATAGCCCTTCTAGCTGTCCTAACCATCGCCAAGATAGGTGTCTTTTCTACCATTGTAAGTAGAAGTCATCTTTAATCAATTTGCTCCTAATTTAGACAAAATAGCTGGAACGTTTATCACACAAACTGTACATGTGAGGTCTGCCTATTTTACAACAGGTGTAATATGTAGTTATGAAACGTCCATTTTTTTTTTATTTGCCTGGACTACACTACTTCTTTATTTTCGTAGGTATTAGTACATGATGATGTGGTCTACACCTATAGGACCCATCCATCTCTTGGACTGTCATTAACAGTACTTGTTTGGCAACAACTACCTAATGACATCTCAATATTACTTTTAAAAATAAAGTCGGTCGGGCATATAAAGTTTAAAGTTACATTTCCTGGCTTACCAAGGGAACTCCAGTATCAATCTGCACAGATCCTCAGTATACCAGGTTTCTCCCTGGGCAGTCCGTGTCTGCACTGGGCCCACAAGGGATTGCACTTCAGCAGTTCCCATTGCGATCCCTGACTCTCCTGAGACCTCCGCCTGCCGGTCCCCTTTAGCTGCTCACTTACCTGCACCAGCTGGCTCCTCAGCTTCTTAATGCCATCCACCTGCGCTGCCTCTCTGTTACGAACCGGCGCCGCCATAGCCGCAAGCAGCCTGCTGCGGTTCCTGTTGCACCCAGGCGCCGGCTGCCGTTCTTGGCCATGCCTCGGGTCGTCCAGTTGGCTGTTCCTTCCACCACGTCTAAGTGTGGAGAGGCGGCTAGTGCGCACTCATGCGCCGATTTACCCCAGCCAGAGTCTAAGACCGGTGTTTTGCCTAGTGAGCATGCTCAGCCTGTTTGTGTTATGTCTGAGACTAAGTCCTCAGTTCAGGCTACTGAGCATGCTCCCACAATTTACCCTAACAGCCTCTTTGCACAGGTACTTGGACTTCGTGCTGTGTCTAAGTTCTGGGATGTGCCTACTGAGCATGCTCAAACTGATAGTCTGCTTTCTAAGCCTGTGGCTCAGGCTACTGAGCATGCTCAGGCACTTAGTGCATCAGAGGCTAGGTCCGGTAAGGACCTCACTGAGCATGTCGTGAGGTGGCAGGCCCTGATAGGGCAGAGGGTGTCAGGTGTCCTGATGACGTGGCAACTCCGGACTGGCTTGCAGAGGCCCGCCCCTATGATCTGGCACCTCAGTATTGGTCGTCAGACGATGACTGGTGAAGTGTTTGGGGCGTGGCTGCCATGAGGTCATCAATAGAGATGAGCGAACAGGTCGCGGTTCGGCTCGAGGTCGGCTCGCCGAACGGGTGTCCCGTTCGAGTTCGGTTCGTCGAACGTTCGACGAACCGAACTCGAGCCAATAGGCTATAATGGGAGGCAATCACAAACACAGAAAAATGCATGATAAATGTACACAAACAGTTAATAAACATTGCCATAACACTTACCGGTCCTCGCGATCCCTTCTGCACTCTGTCTCCTGCCGCTATTCCATCCGATGATCGCTGAATCCTCCCGTGACCGGCACTGCCAGCAGAGATGCAGGACCTGTCATGACATCAGAATAGCCATGTGACCAGTCACGTGGCTATTATCTCATTGGCTACAGACTGGTCACATGACTATGACACGTCATGTAGGACCTGCGAGTGCATCTCTCCGGTACACGGTGCACATATGTGTATCGCCGTGTACCGGCGACATGCTCTAGCACACGGTCGACTCCCCGTTCCGTTAGGGACCGGCTGTCACAGCCGGTCATTAACGGAGATCACCGTTGCCATAGCAACGCAGTTAGCGGTGATGTCACCGCTAACCGCGGCTCCGAGAGCACCGTTGCTGTGGTAACGCGTCTGTCAGCGTTACCGCTGTTACCGCTGACAGCCAGCACTGATCACTCACGGAGTGAAGGCTGCACGATTGTAGTGAGCATTGTAGTGAGGATGGAGGTTCCTCAGCCCCAAGTGATGAGCTGGTGAATCTCATCCTCACTACAATCGTCACTACTACTACACTAGTGAGGATTGTAGTGAGCATTGTAGTGAGGATGGAGGTTCCCCAGCCCCAAGTGATAGGCTGGTGAATCTCATCCTCACTACAATCGTCACTACTACTACACTAGAAAGAAAGAAGACAGAAGAGCAGGATCGTGGAGGGCTGACAGGGGGTAATAAAGATGGAGTCTCTAATGTGTCTGTGTATTTATTTCTATTAAAGTATTTTTTTCTCTGTGTGGTGTTTTTTTTAACCCTTTATTGGAGATTCTTAATGGCCGGGTCAAACGTGCCTGACATTAAGAATCTCTGGCTTAATACTGGCTAGTAAAACAAAGCCAGTATTAACTCATGATTACCCAACAAGCCACCCGGCTCCAGGGCTGTTGGAAGAGTTGGATACAGCGCCAGATGATGGCGCTTCTATGAGAGCGCCATTTTCTGGGACGGCTGCGGACTGAAATCCGCAGTAGAGGCGCCCAGAAACCTCGGGCTAACCTGTGCTGCGGATTCCAATCCCCAGCTGCCTAGTTGTACCCGGCTGGACACAAAAATGGGGCGAAGCCCACGTCATTTGTTTTTTAATTATTTCATGAAATAAGTGAAATAATTAAAAAAAAACAGGCTTCCCTATATTTTTGGTTCCCAGCCGGGTACAAATAGGCAACTGGGGGTTGGAGGCAGCCCGTGGCTGCCTGCTGTACCTGGCTAGCATACAAAAATATGGCGAAGCTCACGTCCTTTTTTTTGTAGTTTTTTGGCAAAAAAAATAAAAAATGCTTCCCTGGATTTTTCATTGCCAGTGAAGGTAACACCAAGCAGTGGGGGTTAGCAGCCAGTAGCTGCTTGGATTACCCTTAGCTAGCAATACAAAAAATGCAGCGGGAGCCCATATATATTTTTTTTAATTATTTATTTAAATAACTAAAAATAAAATGGGCTTCCCTGTATTTTGATTGCTAGACATCACAGTGCTGTAAAAATAAATCTTTAAAAAAATGACGTAGCGCTCCGCGGTATTTTTGATTCTCAGCGCAGAGAAAGCAGACAGCTATGGGTTGCCACCCCCATCTGCCTGCCGTTACCTTGGTTGGCAATCAAAATACAGGGAAGCCCATTAATTTTTTCTATTTAAAAAATGGTTAAAAAAAAAAATGACGTTGGGTCCCCCCATTTTTGATGGCCAGCTAGGGTAAAGCAGACGGCTGTAGCCTGAAAACCACAGCTGGCAGCTTTACCGTGGTTGGGGATCCAATGTGGAGGTCCCCTCAGGCTCTTTTTTATAATTATTTTATAAATATTAATAATTACACAATAAAAGTAGGGTCCCCCCCAAATTGGATCACCAGCCAAGGTAAAGCGGACAGCTGTGGTCTGGTATTCTCAGGGTGGGAAGGTCCAGAGTTATTGGGCCTTCACAGCCTAAAAATAGCAGGCCGCAGGCACCCCAGACGTGGCGCATCCACTAGATGCGCCAATCCTGGCGCTTCACCCCAGCTCATCCCGTGCCCTGGTGCAGTGGCAAACGGGGTAATAAATCGGGTTGATACTAGCTGTAAAGTCACCTGAGATCAAGCCCAGCAGTTTGTGATGTCATGGCATCTATTAGATACCCAACATCATAAACTGTCAGTACTAACAAAAAAAAAAAATCGACAAAAGAAATTTATTTGAAAAAACAGTCCCCAAAACATTTCCTCTTTCACCAATTTATTGTAAGAAAAAAATAAAGGGGTCCCACGACGACTCTGGACCGTCTAGAATATGGGGGGGAGACACTCAGGGAATGTATCCCCCATTTTCTAGGAGTGCGGACCCTTCATGTGAGGAGTGTGGGTGCAATGAATCTGCACTCACTCTCCCCGGGTCCACAGCAGCAGAGTCCATGTCGTAATGGTTGCTACCAAAGCTGCAATGCCCTGCTCATGAGGTAAGGGCATGCCTAATCAGGAGAACTACTGTAGAGGAAGCTCTGCTCACTGGTATATAGGTGCTCAGAGGTAATAATAGATAAAATTAGTGAGTAACCTCGGCACTCTAAATCTCCCAGACTAAGTCAGTAAGTCACAACGGATAGTAATGCAAAATCACTCTTTATTGGTCCGTATTAAGAAAAAAAATTTTTTCATAAGCATATATGTTTTTGTCCAAAACAAGTTACAAATGACGTTTCAGCCTGAGCCTTCGTCAGATTGGACTTTTCTGCATGTAATCATGAAAAATGACAATAATCAGTATCACATAAGAGTGAGAGAACAATAACATAAACTCGAACAATGTAGAGGTACAATTGGGATGCAGCAAAAAAATTGCAACACAGCAAGAAATGAAACACATGATACAAATGTCATAATACAGTACAAGGACAATATAGTAATGACAAATATGGGGTCAGAGTAGACTTAGACAGCTCTGGTACGAAAGAGATGTCAATCATAAAGTAACATGTGCAGTAGGTGTAGAGCTACAGTATGCATGACAGAGCTAATGGGTAGACCGACCATAGAAAAAGAACGGAGAAAAAGTGGAGAAAAAGTGGAGAAAAAAATAGAGAATAAGTGGAGAAAAAGTGGAGAAAAAGTGGAGAAAAAGTGGAGAAAAAGTGGAGAATAAGTGGAGAAAAAGTGGAGAATAAGTGGAGAAAAAGTGGAGAAAAAGTGGAGAAAAAGTGGAGAAAAAAAGGAGAAAAAGTGGAGAAAAAGTGGAGAAAAAGTGGAGAAAAAAGTGGAGAAAAAATGGAGAAAAAGTGGAGAATAAGTGGAGAATAAGTGGAGAAAAAGTGGAGAAAAAGTGGAGAAAAAGTGGAGAAAAAGTGGAGAAAAAGTGGAGAAAACGTGGAGAAAAAGTGGAGAAAAAGTGGAAAATAAGTGGAGAAAAAGTGGAGAAAAAGTGGAGAAAAAGTGGATAAAAACTGGAGAATAAGTGGAGAAAAAGTGGAAAATAAGTGGAGAAAAAGTGGAGAAAAAGTGGAGAAAAAGTGGAGAAAAAGTGGAGAATAAGTGGAGAAAAAAATGGAGAAAAAGTGGAGAAAAAGTGGAGAAAAAGTGGAGAAAAAGTGGAGAAAAAAATGGAGAAAAAGTGGAGAAAAAGTGGAGAAAAAGTGGAGAAAAAAATGGAGAAAAAGTGGAGAAAAAGTGGAGAAAAAGTGGAGAAAAAAATGGAGAAAAAGTGGAGAAAAAGTGGAGTAAAAATGGAGAAAAAGTGGAGAAAAAGTGGAGAAAAAAATGTAGAAAAAGTGGAGAAAAAGTGGAGAAAAAAATGGGGAAAAAGTGGAGAAAAAGTGGAGAAAAAATGGAGAAAAAGTGGAGAAAAAGTGGAGAAAAAGTGGAGAAAAAATGGATAAAAAGTGGAGAAAAAGTGGAGAAAAAGTGGAGAAAAAGTGGAGAAAAAAATGGAGAAAAAGTGGAGAAAAAGTGGAGAAAAAGTGGAGAAAAAGTGGAGAAAAAAATGGAGAAAAAGTGGAGAAAAAGTGGAGAAAAAGTGGAGAAAAAAATGGAGAAAAAGTGGAGAAAAAGTGGAGTAAAAATGGAGAAAAAGTGGAGAAAAAGTGGAGAAAAAAATGTAGAAAAAGTGGAGAAAAAGTGGAGAAAAAAATGGATAAAAAGTGGAGAAAAAGTGGAGAAAAAGTGGAGAAAAAAATGGAGAAAAAGTGGAGAAAAAGTGGAGTAAAAATGGAGAAAAAGTGGAGAAAAAGTGGAGAAAAAAATGTAGAAAAAGTGGAGAAAAAGTGGAGAAAAAAATGGGGAAAAAGTGGAGAAAAAGTGGAGAAAAAATGGAGAAAAAGTGGAGAAAAAGTGGAGAAAAAGTGGAGAAAAAATGGATAAAAAGTGGAGAAAAAGTGGAGAAAAAGTGGAGAAAAAGTGGAGAAAAAAATGGAGAAAAAGTGGAGAAAAAGTGGAGAAAAAGTGGAGAAAAAGTGGAGAAAAAAATGGAGAAAAAGTGGAGAAAAAGTGGAGAAAAAGTGGAGAAAAAAATGGAGAAAAAGTGGAGAAAAAGTGGAGTAAAAATGGAGAAAAAGTGGAGAAAAAGTGGAGAAAAAAATGTAGAAAAAGTGGAGAAAAAGTGGAGAAAAAAATGGGGAAAAAGTGGAGAAAAAGTGGAGAAAAAGTGGAGAAAAAGTGGAGAAAAAGTGGAGAAAAAATGGATAAAAAGTGGAGAAAAAGTGGAGAAAAAGTAGAGAAAAAGTAGAGAAAAAAATGGAGAAAAAGTGGAGAAAAAAATGGAGAAAAAGTGGAGAAAAAATGGAGAAAAAAAATGGATAAAAAGTGGAGAAAAAGTGGAGAAAAAGTGAAGAAAAAGTGGAGAAAAAATGGATAAAAAGTGGAGAAAAAGTGGGGAATAAGTGGAGAAAAAGTGGAGAAAAAAATGGAGAAAAAGTGGAGAAAAAAATGGAGAAAAAGTGGAGAAAAAATGGATAAAAAGTGGAGAAAAAGTGGAGAAAAAGTGAAGAAAAAGTGGAGAAAAAATGGAGAAAAAATGGAGAAAAAAAATGTAGAAAAAGTGGAGAAAAAGTGGAGCACCCTTTGGTGCCTTTCATGTGGCACTAAGGGGTGCTTAGCTTTGTATTTAGCCAAAAAAATGAAAAAAAAAAATGACGTAGGGTTCCCCCTAGTTTTGTAGCCAGCTAGGGTAAAGCAGACGGCTGCAGCCTGCAGGCCACAGCTGGCAACCTCACCTTGGCTGGTAATCCAAAACTGAGGGCACCCCACGCTGTTATTTTAAATTAAATAAATAATTTAAAAAAAAAAAACACGTAGGGGTCCCCCAAAATTGGATCACCAGCCAAGGTAAAGCAGACAGCTGGGGCCTGATATTCTCAGACTAGGGAGGTCCATGGTTATTGGACTCTCCCCAGCCTAAAAATAGCAGGCCGCAGCCGCCCCAGAAGTGGCGCATCCATTAGATGCGCCAATCCTGGTGCTTCGCCCCAGCTCATCCCGCGCCCTGGTGCGGTGGCAAACGGGGTAATATATGGGGTTAATACCAGGTGTGTAATGTCACCTGGCATCAAGCCCTGGGGTTGGTGAGGTCAGGCGTCTATCAGATACCCGACATCACCAACCCAGTCAGTAATAAAAAAAATAGACGACAAACACATTTTTATTTGAAAAAACACTCCCCAAAACATTCCCTCTTTAACCAATTTATTAGAATGAAAAACAAATCCAGGTCTGGTGTAATCCAAGGGGTTGCCATGACGATCCACACTGTCCCAGTCAATGAAGAGCAGGATGTTCCCCATTGGCTGGGAGAGCAGTGCAGTGACCTGAGCTAACATCAATGGGTCAGCCCAGGTCACTGCAGGGCATGACAAGTGCTGCTGTCAGCGAGGTACATTACCTGCGCTGATCTCCAGCACTGCCGACAGCACCTGTCACTAAGTTCAATGACCGCCGCCTTCACAGCCAAGAATCGCGAGAGGCCCGTGACGTCACCGCTAGTCAGTCTCGGGTCGGAAGCGAGAGAAGGTGATGTGACAAGCGGCGACCATGGAGGACAGTGACAGCGCTGAGGTCGGGATGGCGGGACTTCATCACCGCAGGCAGGGCCGGCTCCAGGTTTTTGTGGGCCCCGGGCGGAAGGGTCTCAGTGGGTCCCATACACACGCAGACACACACACATACACAGATACATACACGTACATATACATATTTAAAGACAAACTCACAAAAATACATATAAACAGACACATCTATACAGTCATATACACTGACATACATAGATACACATCATACATGCATACATACAGAGACACACACTGCTATGCTGCATACATACATACAGACACACACATACTGCTCTGCATGCATACATACATATAGACAGACACACACACACTGCTCTGCTACATACATACATATAGACAGACACACACATACTGCTCTGCTGCATACATACATACAGAAACACACACACACACTGCTCTGCTGCATACATACATACAGACAGACACGCATACTGCTCTGCTGCATACATACATATAGACAGACACACACACACTGCTCTGCTACATACATACATATAGACAGACACACACATACTGCTCTGCTGCATACATACATACAGACACACACACACACTGCTCTGCTGCATACATACATACAGACACGCATACTGCTCTGCTGCATACATACATGCATACATACAGACACATATACTGCTCTGCTGCATACATACATGCATACATACAGACACGCATACTGCTCTGCTGCATATATACATGCATACATACAGACACGCATACTGCTCTGCTGCATACATACATGCATACATACAGACAGACACGCATATTGCTCTGCTGCATACATACATACATACATACATACAGACACGCACACTGCTCTGCTGCATATATACATACATACACGCATACTGCTCTGCTGCATATATACATACATACATACAGACACGCATACTGCTCTGCTGCATATATACATACATACATACAGACACGCATACTGCTCTGCTGCATATATACATACATACATACAGACACGTATACTGCTCTGCTGCATACATACATACATATAGACACGCATACTGCTCTGCTGCATATATACATACATACAGACACGTATACTGCTCTGCTGCATACATACATGCATACATACATACAGACACGCATATTGCTCTGCTGCATATATATACATACATACAGACATGCATACTACTTTGCTACATATATACATACATACATACAGACACGCATACTGCTCTGCTGCATATATACATACATACAGACACGCATACTGCTCTGCTGCATATATACATACATACAGACACACATACTGCTCTGCTGCATATATACATACATACAGACACGCATACTGCTCTGCTGCATATATACATACATACATACAGACACGCATACTGCTCTGCTGCATACATACATACATACATACAGACACGCATACTGCTCTGCTGCATATATACATACATACAGACACGCATACTGCTCTGCTGCATACATACATGAATACATACATACAGACACGCATATTGCTCTGCTGCATATATATATACATACATACAGACATGCATACTACTTTGCTACATATATACATACATACATACAGACACGCATACTGCTCTGCTGCATATATACATACATACAGACACGCATACTGCTCTGCTGCATATATACATACATACATACAGACACGCATACTGCTCTGCTGCATATATACATACATACATACAGACACGCATACTGCTCTGCTGCATACATACATACATATAGACACGCATACTGCTCTGCTGCATATATACATACATACAGACATGCATACTGCTCTGCTGCATATATACATACATACAGACACGCATACTGCTCTGCTGCATATATACATACATACAGACACGCATACTGCTCTGCTGCATATATACATACATACATACAGACACGCATACTGCTCTGCTGCATATATACATACATACATACAGACACGCATACTGCTCTGCTGCATACATACATACATATAGACACGCATACTGCTCTGCTGCATATATACATACATACAGACACGCATACTGCTCTGCTGCATATATACATACATACAGACACGCATACTGCTCTGCTGCCTATATACATACATACATACAGACACGCATACTGCTCTGCTGCACATATACATACATACATAGACACGCATACTGCTCTGCTGCATACATACATACATATAGACACGCATACTGCTCTGCTGCATATATACATACATACAGACACGCATACTGCTCTGCTGCATATATACATGCATACATACAGACAGACACGCATATTGCTCTGCTGCATATATATATACAGACACGCATACTACTCTGCTACATATATACATACATACAGACACGTATACTGCTCTGCTGCATACATACATGCATACATACATACAGACACGCATATTGCTCTGCTGCATATATATATACATACATACAGACATGCATACTACTTTGCTACATATATACATACATACATACAGACACACATACTGCTCTGCTGCATATATACATACATACATACAGACACACATACTGCTCTGCTGCATATATACATACTGTGAGACTGTGACCGGGGTTATCTATGACGGCCGGTATGTCTCGCCCCGGTTGTGCTCACTCCATGATAGAAAGTAAATCCACTCTAGGGTTAATGCTGTTTCCCTACAGGCTGAAGGAAGGGTTAAATGGAAACAGGAACGAGGGGCAGGTGTGCTGGGTGTGAGGGAGTGATCACAACTCCCTGAGTCTCTGCTGGAGAGACATGTATATTGCTGTGGATTTTTGTTTGGACATTAAACACCGTGTGCTGTGAACCTTGATGCCTGGATCCCGTGTCTTCTGCTGCGCAGCCGACCGCGCTACCTCACATATGGTGGAGAATCGGCGGGCATGCCAGCCCGGTGAGGTGTACTTCCTTTTCTGGTGATCCGGTAGCACATGTCCTGGATTCAAGCAGCTATACTACGGCCCAAACCCAGCGACGCCATGGAGGACATACTAAGGCATTTGGCTCAGGCTAATGCACAGCAGCAGCAGGCTAATGCACAACAACAAGAGGCTAATGCACAGCAACAACAGGTGAATACCCACCTGCTCCGGACGTTGGAGCAACAGCAGCAACAGCACCAGCAATCCTTGAAATTGCAGGAAAAAAGGCACCAAGAACAGATGGTTCTCCTGGCCAAGTCAATCCGTGCCGGACCGGCAGCAACAACCCCGGGACCGGGTGACGACGGCAGCGTCCGGAAAGCGGTGAGACAAGCGTTGCAAAAGATGACCCCGGGGGATGATGTGGAAGCGTTCCTGGCAGTGTTTGAGCGGGTGGCCGAGCGGGAAAAGCTGCCGACCCCCCAGTGGGCTGAGGTATTGTCGCCCTATCTGACGGGGGAACCCCAAAAAGCGTACCTGGACCTCGGTACCGAGGACGCCATTGACTATGTGACCCTGAAAGCCGAAATACTGGCTCGGTTGGGGGTGAATACCTATGTACGGGCTCAGCGGGTAAATCAGTGGTTCTATGAGGAAGCCAAACCCGTACGCTCCCAGGCCTATGACTTATTACATCTTGTAAAAAAGTGGTTGCAGCCTGACACTCTGAGCCTGGCGCAAATGGTGGAAAGGGTAGTAGTGGATCGTTTTGTGCGCACTTTACCCGTCACCGTTCAACGGTGGGTAGGACAGGGTGACCCGAGTACCCTGGACCAATTAGTGTCCCTGGTAGAGCGGCATGTGGCTACGCAGGACTTGATACGGGACACTGAGACTTTGCGTACCGCCCGTCGGTCCGGCCCCTCCAAGCCTAGGGCCAAGGACCCACCGCCGACACCGGTACAGGAGTCCGCTACCATCCTGGCTGAGGCCGCGCCCGCCGTTCCTGAGGTCCGGAAGGCCATGTACCCTAAACGACAACTTGTGAAGGGGGTTTCCTTCCCTATTAGATGTTGGCGGTGCCAGCGGGTGGGACATATGGAAGCCCAGTGTCCCCTGACCACGGAGCCCATGGATTGTGGGGTTACCCGGCGGGGTTCAATGTATGCTCAGGTGGTGTGTACCGCTGACCTGGTTCCCCCAGAGACTGAGCCCCACTTGTGCCAAATACAGGTGAATGGATGTCCGGTTACAGGATTGTTGGATTCCGGAAGCTTAGTGACCCTTGTGCGATCCACCTTGAGGGCTAAAGTAAAGGCCACAGGACGTACCGTGGGGGTGGTTTGCATACATGGGGACCGCCGAGACTATCCCACGGGGATTGTCACCATCACAGCACCTTGCGGTCAGGTGCAACATGAGGTGGGACTGCTTAACACTCTTCCTTATGACGTGATCCTAGGACGGGATCTGCCCTATTTTTGGACTTTATGGAAGGGAACCCCTAGGTCCCCTCCGATATTGGTCAGTCCGGGGCCTGAGCCCTACAATCCTGAATCCGGGACACCTGCCGTAGGGGTCCCCATGATAGGGACAGAATGTGAACCCGATAGGTCGCCCCTAGAGGTATTGGCAGGAGAGGCTGAGACGGTCGAGCCCATCCCGGACTTGGAGGCATCCCCGGATGCGTTTGGGACAGCCCAACTCCAGGACCCTACGTTAATACATGCCCGGAATAGGGTGTTAGTAATTGACGGGGTGGCCCAGCTGCCCGGTGCCCAGGTAAGGTACCCCCATTTCGCTCTTAAACAGGATTTACTCTACCGGGTAGATGAAATACGGGGCGTGGGGGTGGAGCAATTGGTGGTGCCCCAGCCGTATCGCCGGCGGGTCCTCGACTTGGCTCATAAACATCTGATGAGTGGCCACCTAGGGGTCAAGAAAACGCAGGAGCGAATATTGCAAAGGTTCTATTGGCCCGGGGTCTTTGGGGAGGTAAAACGGTTCTGCGAAACCTGCCCGGAGTGTCAGCTTACCGCACCACTGGTCCACTTTCGCAGTCCGTTGGTGCCGTTACCCATTATAGAAGTCCCTTTTGAACGGATAGGGATGGATCTGGTGGGGCCCCTCGTAAAGTCTGCTCGAGGGCACCAACACATCCTAGTGATCGTTGACTATGCCACCCGGTATCCAGAGGCGATACCTCTCAGACATACTGCGGCGAAGCTTATAGCTCGGGAGTTGTTTTCTGTGTTCTGCCGGGTGGGGTTGCCCAAGGAGATCCTTACGGATCAGGGGACCCCATTCATGTCTAAAGTGACCAAAGAACTATGCCGGCTACTCCAGATCAAGCAGTTGCGTACGTCTGTGTATCATCCTCAGACGGATGGGTTAGTAGAACGATTCAATAAAACCCTGAAAACCATGCTAAAAAGGGTGATCTCCAAAGACGGGAAGGACTGGGATATGATGCTTCCCTATTTGATGTTTGCCATCCGAGAGGTGCCACAGGCATCCACGGGGTTTTCGCCTTTTGAATTGTTATACGGGCGACATCCCCGGGGATTGTTGGACCTGGCAAAGGAAACATGGGAGCAAGAGCCCACCCCCCATAAAAGTGTGATTGAACACATTTTAGGAATGCAGAACCGCATAAGCGCGGTCATGCCAATTGTGAAGGAGCATTTACAGGAGGCTCAGGCCGCGCAAAGCGGCCGCTATAATAGACAAGCCACCGTGCGGACCTTTAAACCCGGGGATCGGGTGTTGGTATTAATCCCCACGGCGGACAGTAAATTCCTGGCTCAGTGGCAAGGCCCCTACGAGATAAAGGAAAAAGTCGGGGTGGTCAACTATAAAGTATTGCAGCCCGGTAGGCGGAAACCTGAACAAATATACCATGTCAACCTATTAAAACCGTGGCAGGAACGGGAAAGCCTGATGGTTGAGTTTCCCCCATCTCCCTCCTCTTCGGGTCGTTCACTCCCGGCTTCAGCGACCTCCGGAGAGGACGAACCGGAAGTAAGGATCGGAGAAGCCCTCACCAAGCAACAGAGGCGAGAGGCCAGATGGCTGGTTCAGCAGAACCCCGATGTCTTCTCCGAGTTGCCGGGTAGGACCAGTCTGATACGACATGACATTGTCACCGAGCCCCACCTGAAGGTACGCCTGAAGTCATACCGCGTGCCGGAGGCTCGAAGACAAGCCATATCAGAAGAAGTGAAGACAATGCTACGCCTGGGGGTCATCGAAAAATCCCGGAGTGAATGGGCTAGTCCCATTGTCCTAATACCAAAACCCGATGGCTCCTTAAGGTTCTGCAATGACTTCCGGAGATTGAACGAAATATCCAAGTTCGATCTCTACCCCATGCCCCGGGTGGATGAGCTGATTGATAGGCTGGGACAGGCGCGATATTTTACCACGCTCGACCTGACCAAGGGGTACTGGCAGGTGCCACTGACGGAGTCCGCCAAGGAGAAAACCGCTTTTGTTACGCCGGAGGGTCTCTTCCACTATGTTGTCTTGCCTTTTGGGTTACATGGCGCTCCGGCCACGTTCCAGAGGTTGATGGACTTGGTGCTGGAACCCCACCAGGCGTATGCATCAGCGTACCTTGATGACATCATTATTTACAGCTCCGATTGGCAGACCCACTTGGAACAGGTACAAGCGGTGGTAGACGCGCTTCGAACAGCCGGATTGACAGCCAATCCCAAGAAATGTGCGTTGGGACTCACGGAAGCCCGCTACTTGGGCTACGTGATAGGCCAAGGAGTGATTAAGCCCCAAATTAACAAGGTTGAGGCGATCCAGAAGTGGCCTAGACCCCTGACCACGAAGCAGGTTAGGGCCTTCCTGGGTATCGTGGGGTACTACAGGAGGTTTGTAAAGGATTTTGCGGGACTATCAGCCCCCTTGACGGACCTTCTCAAAGGCAAGAAGTCCGTCATGGTACGCTGGACTCCGCAGGCCGAGGACTCCTTCCGGGCCCTGAAGGGGGTCCTGTGCGGACAGCCCGTTCTCGTACACCCTGATTTCCGGAAGGAGTTCATAGTACAGACTGACGCCTCAGAGGTCGGCCTGGGGGCAGTGTTGTCTCAGGTGGTTCAGGGGAAGGAACACCCCGTCACCTTCTTAAGTAGGAAGCTCACCCCTCCCGAGCGGAATTATAGCGTAGTGGAGAAGGAGTGCCTGGCGATCAAGTGGGCCTTGGAGTCCCTACGCTATTACCTGCTGGGACGGCAGTTTCGCTTGGTGACGGATCACTCTCCACTGGTCTGGATGAGGTCCGCCAAGGAACGGAATGCCCGGGTTACCCGGTGGTTCCTTTCTCTGCAGAACTTCCGGTTTACGGTTGAACACCGGGCCGGTAGGTTGCAGGGCAACGCCGATGCCTTGTCCCGCGGCCCGTGTTTGCTGGCAGGAGTTCAACCCCGCTCGCTTGAACTGAGGGGGGGGTATGTGAGACTGTGACCGGGGTTATCTATGACGGCCGGTATGTCTCGCCCCGGTTGTGCTCACTCCATGATAGAAAGTAAATCCACTCTAGGGTTAATGCTGTTTCCCTACAGGCTGAAGGAAGGGTTAAATGGAAACAGGAACGAGGGGCAGGTGTGCTGGGTGTGAGGGAGTGATCACAACTCCCTGAGTCTCTGCTGGAGAGACATGTATATTGCTGTGGATTTTTGTTTGGACATTAAACACCGTGTGCTGTGAACCTTGATGCCTGGATCCCGTGTCTTCTGCTGCGCAGCCGACCGCGCTACCTCACAATACATACAGACACGCATACTGCTCTGCTGCATATATACATACATACAGACACGCATATTGCTCTGCTGCATATATACATACATACAGACACGCATACTGCTCTGCTGCATATATACATACATACAGACACGCATACTGCTCTGCTGCATATATACATACATACAGACACACATACTGCTCTGCTGCATATATACATACATACAGACACGCATACTGCTCTGCTGCATATATACATACATACAGACACGCATACTGCTCTGCTGCATATATATATACATATAGACACGCATACTGCTCTGCTGCATATATACATACATACATACAGACACGCATACTGCTCTGCTGCATATATACATACATATAGACACGCATACTGCTCTGCTGCATATATACATACATATAGACACGCATACTGCTCTGCTGCATATATACATACATACAGACACGCATACTGCTCTGCTGCATACATACATACATATAGACACGCATACTGCTCTGCTGCATACATACATACATACAGACACGCATACTGCTCTGCTGCATACATACATATAGACACGCATACTGCTCTGCTGCATATATACATACATACAGACACGCATACTGCTCTGCTGCATATATACATACATACATACAGACACGCATACTGCTCTGCTGCATATATACATACATACATACAGACACGCATACTGCTCTGCTGCATATATACATACATATAGACACGCATACTGCTCTGCTGCATGCATACATACAAACACACACCTTGCTCTGCGGGGCCCACACACGCGGCTCCGGGGGTCACACACACGGCTCTGCGGGGCCCACACACGCGGCTCCGGGGGTCACACACACGGCTCTGCGGGGCCCACACACGCGGCTCCGGGGGTCACACACACGGCTCTGCGGGGCCCACACACGCACGGGGGGACAGGGAGGGGCGGGGAGGGAGTGATGTCCCACATACTGATCAGGTCACGGTGCAGATGGGGCCCACACAGCGCCGGAGGGAAGCGATTTGCTGGGGGTCGCTGGCTGGCACTGTGACTCCTTCATCTGTGCGACCGAGCAGGACTCCGGGCGGTAGCTCCGCCCACAGATGATGCTCAATGCAGGAGAACACAGTGGCCTTAAAGGGCCGGCAGGCACAGTTTCCAGTGCCAAGGACTGCTGCCCCCGGGCCGATCGCAGGTAAGCCGAGCGGGACCGTCTGTGTGTGTGTGTGTGTGTGTGTGTGTGTCTGTGTGTGTGTGTGTGTGTGTACGTGTGTACGTGTGTACATGCCGCGGGCAGGAGGGGGCGGAGTCAGCTGAGCGGGGAAGTGTGGGCTTCCTGCACGTAACTAGGGTAAACATCGGGTTACTAACCAAAGCGCTTTGGTTGGATACCCGATGTTTATCTTGGTTACCAGCTTCTGGCAGGCTGCCAGCGATGGCTCCTGCACACTGTAGCTGTAAAAAGCCCTGCTTTTTGCTGCTAGAACTGTTCTCGAACTTATCTAGAACTATCGAGCTTTTGCAAAAAGCTCGAGTTCTAGTTCGATCTCGAACAACCCCAAAAATCACTCGAGCCTAGAACTGGAGAACCACGAACCGCGAACCGCGCTCAACTCTAGTCATCAATGACGTGGCGGTTCCGGATAGGTCGCATGTGACGTCACTGATGACATGGCACTCTGCTATTGGACCTTGGTGTTTCCACCCTGGGTTTGGGGCGGACCCAGGTTATAAAAGGGGCTGGAGACAACATGGAGGGGCACAGTCTTCACTTTTGCTCAGTCAGAGCACACCTCCATGTTAGAGCCTCATTGCGGCATAAGCCTATGTTGGGAAGCGGTAGGTAGGGTTAGGCGAACGGTGCCTGTCACGCCAAGATTCGTGGCTCGGCACATCAGGGTCAGGCGCCGTGCTTCCCTCCTGCCGTTCCAGTGTTGCTATAGCAGCCCAGTGGCGTTAACTGGGCTGCGGCTGCTGTGCTTCCTGTCCGATTGTGCTCCCTATGCACACGGACAATGCACCTGCTGCGCCACCTGTCCGATTGTGCCCCCTACGCACACGGACAACGCACCTGCTGCGCCACCTGTCCGATTGTGCCCCCTACGCACACAGACAACGCACCTGCTGCGCCACCTGTCCGGTTGTGCCCCCTACGCGCACGGACAGCGTACCCCAGGACCCCTGTGGAGTTAACAGGGTGTTCCTTATCCTTCTCGGCTTCCCGGTCAAGGCTACTGGTGTACCCATCTGGCCTGACGTGTCCTACACACACGTGGCCAGTCGAGAGGTGGCCAGAAATGCTAATCGGAGGACCGCTCGGCCTGACGTGTCCTACACACGTGGCCGACAGGGCGCTTTCGTGGCGGTCTTCCGGTCAACGCTACCTGGTTACCACCCGGCCTGACGTGTTTCCTGCACACATGGTTGGTGTAGCGCTAGGTGCACCAAAACGCTAATTGGGTTGTCGTCCGGTCTGACGTGTCCCAACACACGTGACCGGTTCCCAGAGTTCCTGGGTTATCTCAGAGCCATCCAGCTCTATAGTCTCCGCCTAACCCTCAGGTGCCAGCACCTCCTTTGTCATCTGGAGCACGGTGGGACCCGACTGGCGATTAGGATATATACCCCCTGGTCCTAATCTGCCAGTCCCCCCGTAACATGAGGTCTGCCTATTTTACAACAGGTGTAATATGTAGTTATGAAACGTCCATTTTTTTTTTATTTGCCTGGACTACACTACTTCTTTATTTTCGTAGCTATTAGTACATGATGATGTGGTCTACACCTATAGGACCCATCCATCTCTTGGACTGTCATTAACAGTACTTGTTTGGCAACAACTACCTAATGACATCTCAATATTACTTTTAAAAATAAAGTCGGTCGCGCATATAAAGTTTAAAGTTACATTTCCTGGCTTCCCAAGGGAACTCCAGTATCAATCTGCACAGATCCTCAGTATACCAGGTTTCTCCCTGGGCAGTCCGTGTCTGCACTGGGCCCACAAGGAATTGCACTTCACCAGTTCCCATTGCGATCCCTAACTCTCCTGAGACCTCCGCCTGCCGGTCCCCTTTAGCTGCTCACTTACCTGCACCAGCTGGCTCCTCAGCTTCTTGATGCCATCCACCTGTGGTGCCTCTCCAATAAGATCCATCAGTTGTTCCCGGGCCTTCTGCTGCTGCCGCTCCGCTCACACAGCTCCGCACCACTTCATGAGTCTTCATGCATCCGTTAATCCACAAGCAAAAGCTGCATGCAGTGTGCAACGTATATTCTTGGAGCCACCAATCCACCGCAACCAACACTGTGCAACCGCCAACTGTTCCTCCCGGACGACTGCTTGCACTCTAGCATCGTATGTGATGGGGGTACTCACTCTACTTGCTTCTCAGTTACATTGAGGTAGGCACAGGAGGCACTATGAATACAAAGTCCAGCCTGCTTTATTTAAACTGCATAAAGCATGCCACCAGTATACGAGATAAATGGCATTTCAGTGCAGGAAAACAACATATGCATATTCCCCATGGCATTTTAGTTTTAGCTCAGTACGTCACAGGATCAAGTCTTCTCGCAGGAAGACCAAAGTCAGTATATTTAACCCCCCTCAAAACACATACAGACCATGTGCCAAACAAACTGACACAATTTTAAAAGTCTGAGACACACCCATGGGCAGAAGTATGTGGATAGCCAGACCCACCCATCTCTCTGGCTATCTGTAAAACCTGTCCCTGGAATGCCCTAATAAGACTTGTGGCACTACAAGTCTTAGAGCAGATATTCAGGCTTCCACAACTTTCGGAATACATACCCTCTGCCATGTTACATAGTACATAATGATGTGCTCGTCACCTATATGACCAATCCATCTTTTGGACTGGGTGTCATTAGTAGTACTTATATGGTCAAAGTTACGTATGTCATGATATTACTTTTAAAAAAGATAGTCAGGTATTTAAAGTTTTTTGAATGAATGTTAAGTCTGGCCAAGTCAGGAGCCTGGCAACTTATCCATACTAAAGGATCTGTAGAAGAATGTAACATGGTCAAATTTGACCCATGAAAACACATTTAAAAATCTGCATCACAAAAAAATGCACTGATCATCTACTTTCCATAAATTATTAGCAAATTGGTTTAATTACACCTATCCAAAAAATTTACCAGCCTTCTCCATAGCCCCTCTAGCTGTCCTAACCATCGCCAAGATAGGTGTCTTTTCTACCATTGTAAGTAGAAGTCATCTTTAATCAATTTGCTCCTAATTTAGGCAAAATAGCTGGAACGTTTATCACACAAACTGTACATGTGAGGTCTGCCTATTTTACAACAGGTGTAACATGTAGTTATGAAACGTCCATTTTTTTTTTTATTTGCCTGGACTACACTACTTCTTTATTTTCGTAGGTATTAGTACATGATGATGTGGTCTACACCTATAGGACCCATCCATCTCTTGGACTGTCATTAACAGTACTTGTTTGGCAACAACTACTTAATGACATCTCAATATTACTTTTATAAATAAAGTCGGTCGGGCATATAAAGTTTAAAGTTACATTTCCTGGCTTCCCAAGGGAACTCCAGTATCAATCTGCACAGATCCTCAGTATACCAGGTTTCTCCCTGGGCAGTCCGTGTCTGCACTGGGCCCACAAGGGATTGCACTTCAGCAGTTCCCATTGCGATTCCTGACTCTCCTGAGACCTCCGCCTGCCGGTCCCCTTTAGCTGCTCACTTACCTGCACCAGCTGGCTCCTCAGCTTCTTGATGCCATCCACCTGCGCTGCCTCTCCAATAAGATCCATCAGTTGTTCCCGGGCCTTCTGCTGCTGCCGCTCCGCTCACACAGCTCCGCACCACTTCAGGAGTCTTCATGCATCCGCTGATCCACAAGCAAAAGCTGCATGCAGTGTGCAACGTATATTCTTGGAGCCGCCAATCCACCGCAACCAACACTGTGCAACCGCCAACCGTTCCTCCCGGACGACTGCTTGCACTCTAGAAGATTATCTCCGGCACACTAATAATTTCCAATAGGCCAAAAATGAACGCAGTAGTTGGATATCAAAATCTCTTTCTTTTATTTTGTTAGTGCAAAACGTGAAACAAGGTGCTGTACAATTGTCCGCCAGGTGTCGACGTTTCGGCTAACAAGCCTTCATCAGGTCGGACAGGCTTGACCTATACTGGAGTAATAGCTTGATGAATGTGTAAGATGGCTGCCGGGATATGAAGACCTCCGTGCGGAGACAACCTCTATAGGGTCCCTTGGTGATGCCGTTGTACAGGGTCAGGCCTTAGGAATATGTGTGGTTTTTAATGAGGAGATCCCGGTAGTAGTATATGTCTCTTGCTGGCGCGTCCAAGTATTTAGAAGGTATGGTGACCAACCAGAGGTCATGTAGCTCCGATTGACTTGGGTACTATAATCTGGTATGTGGTCCGTTGGACTCAAAAGATGTTGGTCTCTTGGGATTATCGAGGGCAGATCCTGTGGTTTGGAGGCAGGGTCCACAGCTCATGCTGGTGACTCCAGTGGTATAGCTAGGAAAAAGGTCCGTAGGACTAATAATCATGAGTGAGTCATGTAGGGTGCAGCTCCTGTAGTATAGGGACAGGGTCCAGGACTCACGTTTGTAATCAGGGTGATGAGTCTGATTGCTGCTTTAGCTAGTGCCCTCAGGGGTGTGGTCTGGAGGAAAAGTCCATGGGCATGGAGGGAATTAAGGTGGCTGGCATGAGTCTGTGGTGCAGAGGTGAATCGCTCGTCCTGTGGGATCCACAGGAGTCACCAGCATGAGCTGTGGACCCTGCCTCCAAACCACAGGATCTGCCCTCGATAATCCCAAGAGACCAACATCTTTTGAGTCCAACGGACCACATACCAGACCATAGTACCCAAGTCAATCGGAGCTACATTACCTCTGGTTGGTCACCATACCTTCTAAATACTTGGACGCGCCAGCAAGAGACATATACTACTACCGGGATCTCCTCATTAGAAACCACACATATTCCTAAGGCCTGACCCTGTACACCAGCATCACCAAGGGACCCTATAGAGGTTGTCTCCGCACGGAGGTCCTCATTTCCCGGCAGCCATCTTATACATTCATCAAGCTATTACTCCAGTATAGGTCAAGCCTGTCCGACCTGATGAAGGCTTGTTAGCCGAAACGTCGACACCTGGCGGACAATTGTACAGCACCTTGTTTCACGTTTTGCACTAACAAAATAAAAGAAAGAAATTTTGATATCCAACTACTGCGTTCATTTTTGGCCTATTGGAAATTATTAGTGTGCCGAAGATAATCTTCTAAGTGACTATTTAATTTCTCCTGAGCACCTATGGGAGGTGATGCGAGGTCTTTCCTTTTTCATCATCATGCTTGCACTCTAGCACCGTATGTGATGGGGGTACTCACTCTACTTGATTCTCAGTTACATTGAGGTAGGAACAGGAGGCACTTTGAATACAAAGTCCAGCCTGCTTTATTTAAACTGCATAAAGCATGCCACCAGTATACGAGATAAATGGCATTTCAGTGCAGGAAAACAACATATGCATTTTCCCCATGGCATTTTAGTTTTAGCTCAGTACGTCACAGGATCAAGTCTTCTCGCAGGAAGACCAAAGTCAGTATATTTAACCCCCCTCACAACACATACAGACCATGTGCCAAACAAACTGACACAATTTTAAAAGCCTGAGACACACCCATGGGCAGAAGTATGTGGATAGCCAGACCCACCCATCTCTCTGGCTATCTGTAAAACCTGTCCCTGGAATGCCCTAATAAGACTTGTGGCACTACAAGTCTTGGAGCAGATATTCAGGCTTCCACAACTTTCGGAATACATACCCTCTGCCATGTTACATAGTACATAATGATGTGCTCGTCACCTATATGACTAATCCATCTTTTGGACTGGGTGTCATTAGTAATACTTATATGGTCACAGTTACATATGTCATGATATTACTTTTAAAAAAGATAGTCAGGTATTTAAAGTTTTTTGAATGAATGTTAAGTCTAGCCAAGTCAGGAGCCTGGCAACTTATCCATACTAAAGGATCTGTAGAAGAATGTAACATGGTCAAATTTGACCCATGAAAACACATTTAAAAATCTGCATCACAATAAAATGCACTGATCATCTACTTTCCATAAATTATTAGCAAATTGGTTTAATTACACCTATCCAAAAAATTTAACAGACTCCTCCATAGCCCCTCTAGCTGTCCTAACCATCGCCAAGATAGGGGTCTTTTCTACCATTGTAAGTAGAAGTCATCTTTAATCAATTTGCTCCTAATTTAGACAAAATAGCTGGAACGTTTATCACACAAACTGTAAATGTGAGGTCTGCCTATTTTACAACAGATGTAATATGTAGTTATGAAACGTCCATTTATTTTATTTGCCTGGACTACACTACTTCTTTATTTTCGTAGGTATTAGTACATGATGATGTGGTCTACACCTATAGGACCCATCCATCTCTTGGACTGTCATTAACAGTACTTGTTTGGCAACAACTATCTAATCACATCTCAATATTACTTTTAAAAATAAAGTCGGTCGGGCATATAAAGTTTAACGTTACATTTCCTGGCTTCCCAAGGGAACTCCAGTATCAATCTGCACAGAGCCTCAGTATACCAGGTTTCTCCCTGGGCAGTCCGTGTCTGCACTGGGCCCACAAGGGATTGCACTTCAGCAGTTCCCATTGCGATCCCTGACTCTCCTGAGACCTCCGCCTGCCGGTCCCCTTTAGCTGCTCACTAACCTGCACCAGCTGGCTCCTCAGCTTCTTGATGCCATCCACCTGTGCTGCCTCTCCAATAAGATCCATCAGTTGTTCCCGGGCCTTCTGCTGCTGCCGCTCCGCTCACACTGCTCCGCACCACTTCAGGAGTCTTCATGCATCCGCTGATCCACAAGCAAAAGCTGCATGCAGTGTGCAACGTATATTCTTGGAGCCGCCAATCCACCGCAACCAACACTGTGCAACCGCCAACCGTTCCTCCCGGATGACTGCTTGCACTCTAGCACCGTATGTGATGGGGGTACTCACTCTACTTGCTTCTCAGTTACATTGAGGTAGGCACAGGCGGCACTTTGAATACAAAGTCCAGCCTTCTTTATTTAAACTGCATAAAGCATGCCACCAGTATACGAGATAAATGGCATTTCAGTGCAGGAAAACAACATATGCATTTTCCCCATGGCATTTTAGTTTTAGCTCAGTACGTCGCAGGATCAAGTCTTCTTGCAAGAAGACCAAAGTCAGTATATTTAACCCCCTCACAACACATACAGACCATGTGCCAAACAAACTGACACAATTTTAAAAGCCTGAGACACACCCATGGGCAGAAGTATGTGGATAGCCAGACCCACCCATCTCTCTGGCTATCTGTAAAACCTGTCCCTGGAATGCCCTAATAAGACTTGTGGCACTACAAGTCTTAGAGCAGATATTCAGGCTTCCACAACTTTCGGAATACATACCCTCTGCCATGTTACATAGTACAAAATGATGTGCTCGTCACCTATATGACCAATCCATCTTTTGGACTGGGTGTCATTAGTAGTACTTATATGGTCACAGTTATGTATGTCATGATATTACTTTTAAAAAAGATAGTCAGGTATTTAAAGTTTTTTGAATGAATGTTAAGTCTGCCAAGTCAGGAGCTTGGCAACTTATCCATACACAAGGATCTGTAGAAGAATGTAACATGGTCAAATTTGACCCATGAAAACACATTTAAAAATCTGCATCACAATAAAATGCACTGATCATCTACTTTCCATAAATTATTAGCAAATTGGTTTAATTACACCTATCCAAAAAATTTACCAGCCTCCTCCATAGCCCCTCTAGCTGTCCTAACCATCGCCAAGATAGGTGTCTTTTCTACCATTGTAAGTAGAAGTCATCTTTAATCAATTTGCTCCTAATTTAGACAAAATAGCTGGAACGTTTATCACACAAACTGTACATGTGAGGTCTGCCTATTTTACAACAGGTGTAATATGTAGTTATGAAACATCCATTTTTTTTATTTGCCTGGACTACACTACTTCTTTATTTTCGTAGGTATTAGTACATGATGATGTGGTCTACACCTATAGGACCCATCCATCTCTTGGACTGTCATTAACAGTACTTGTTTGGCAACAACTATCTAATCACATCTCAATATTACTTTTAAAAATAAAGTCGGTCGGGCATATAAAGTTTAACGTTACATTTCCTGGCTTCCCAAGGGAACTCCAGTATCAATCTGCACAGAGCCTCAGTATACCAGGTTTCTCCCTGGGCAGTCCGTGTCTGCACTGGGCCCACAAGGGATTGCACTTCAGCAGTTCCCATTGCGATCCCTGACTCTCCTGAGACCTCCGCCTGCCGGTCCCCTTTAGCTGCTCACTAACCTGCACCAGCTGGCTCCTCAGCTTCTTGATGCCATCCACCTGTGCTGCCTCTCCAATAAGATCCATCAGTTGTTCCCGGGCCTTCTGCTGCTGCCGCTCCACTCACACTGCTCCGCACCACTTCAGGAGTCTTCATGCATCCGCTGATCCACAAGCAAAAGCTGCATGCAGTGTGCAACGTATATTCTTGGAGCCGCCAATCCACCGCAACCAACACTGTGCAACCGCCAACCGTTCCTCCCGGACGACTGCTTACACTATAGCACCGTATGTGATGGGGTACTCACTCTACTTGCTTCTTAGTTACATTGAGGTAGGCACAGGCGGCACTTTGAGTACAAAGTCCAGCCTGCTTTATTTAAACTGCATAAAGCATGCCACCAGTATACGAGATAAATGGCATTTCAGTGCAGGAAAACAACATATGCATTTTCCCCATGGCATTTTAGTTTTAGCTCAGTACGTCGCAGGATCAAGTCTTCTTGCAAGAAGACCAAAGTCAGTATATTTAACCCCCCTCACAACACATACAGACCATGTGCCAAACAAACTGACACAATTTTAAAAGCCTGAGACACACCCATGGGCAGAAGTATGTGGATAGCCAGACCCACCTATCTCTCTGGCTATCTGTAAAACCTGTCCCTGGAATGCCCTAATAAGACTTGTGGCACTACAAGTCTTAGAGCAGATATTCAGGCTTCCACAACTTTCGGAATACATACCCTCTGCCATGTTACATAGTACATAATGATGTGCTCGTCACCTATATGACCAATCCATCTTTTGGACTGGGTGTCATTAGTAGTACTTATATGGTCACAGTTACGTATGTCATGATATTACTTTTAAAAAAGATAGTCAGGTATTTAAAGTTTTTTGAATGAATGTTAAGTCTGCCAAGTCAGGAGCTTGGCAACTTATCCATACACAAGGATCTGTAGAAGAATGTAACATGGTCAAATTTGACCCATGAAAACACATTTAAAAATCTGCATCACAATAAAATGCACTGATCATCTACTTTCCATAAATTATTAGCAAATTGGTTTAATTACACCTATCCAAAAAATTTACCAGCCTCCTCCATAGCCCCTCTAGCTGTCCTAACCATCGCCAAGATAGGTGTCTTTTCTACCATTGTAAGTAGAAGTCATCTTTAATCAATTTGCTCCTAATTTAGACAAAATAGCTGGAACGTTTATCACACAAACTGTACATGTGAGGTCTGCCTATTTTACAACAGGTGTAATATGTAGTTATGAAACATCCATTTTTTTTATTTGCCTGGACTACACTACTTCTTTATTTTCGTAGGTATTAGTACATGATGATGTGGTCTACACCTATAGGACCCATCCATCTCTTGGACTGTCATTAACAGTACTTGTTTGGCAACAACTATCTAATCACATCTCAATATTACTTTTAAAAATAAAGTCGGTTGGGCATATAAAGTTTAACGTTACATTTCCTGGCTTCCCAAGGGAACTCCAGTATCAATCTGCACAGAGCCTCAGTATACCAGGTTTCTCCCTGGGCAGTCCGTGTCTGCACTGGGCCCACAAGGGATTGCACTTCAGCAGTTCCCATTGCGATCCCTGACTCTCCTGAGACCTCCGCCTGCCGGTCCCCTTTAGCTGTTCACTAACCTGCACCAGCTGGCTCCTCAGCTTCTTGATGCCATCCACCTGTGCTGCCTCTCCAATAAGATCCATCAGTTGTTCCCGGGCCTTCTGCTGCTGCCGCTCCGCTCACACTACTCTGCACCACTTCAGGAGTCTTCATGCATCCGCTGATCCACAAGCAAAAGCTGCATGCAGTGTGCAACGTATATTCTTGGAGCCGCCAATCCACCGCAACCAACACTGTGCAACCGCCAACCGTTCCTCCCGGACGACTGCTTGCACTCTAGCACCGTATGTGATGGGGGTACTCACTCTACTTGCTTCTCAGTTACATTGAGGTAGGCACAGGCGGCACTTTGAATACAAAGTCCAGCCTGCTTTATTTAAACTGCATAAAGCATGCCACCAGTATACGAGATAAATGGCATTTCAGTGCAGGAAAACAACATATGCATTTTCCCCATGGCATTTTAGCTTTAGCTCAGTACGTCGCAGGATCAAGTCTTCTTGCAAGAAGACCAAAGTCAGTATATTTAACCCCCCTCACAACACATACAGACCATGTGCCAAACAAACTGACACAATTTTAAAAGCCTGAGACACACCCATGGGCAGAAGTATGTGGATAGCCAGACCCACCTATCTCTCTGGCTATCTGTAAAACCTGTCCCTGGAATGCCCTAATAAGACTTGTGGCACTACAAGTCTTAGAGCAGATATTCAGGCTTCCACAACTTTCGGAATACATACCCTCTGCCATGTTACATAGTACATAATGATGTGCTCGTCACCTATATGACCAATCCATCTTTTGGACTGGGTGTCATTAGTAGTACTTATATGGTCACAGTTACGTATGTCATGATATTACTTTTAAAAAAGATAGTCAGGTATTTAAAGTTTTTTGAATGAATGTTAAGTCTGCCAAGTCAGGAGCTTGGCAACTTATCCATACACAAGGATCTGTAGAAGAATGTAACATGGTCAAATTTGACCCATGAAAACACATTTAAAAATCTGCATCACAATAAAATGCACTGATCATCTACTTTCCATAAATTATTAGCAAATTGGTTTAATTACACCTATCCAAAAAATTTACCAGCCTCCTCCATAGCCCCTCTAGCTGTCCTAACCATCGCCAAGACAGGTGTCTTTTCTACCATTGTAAGTAGAAGTCATCTTTAATCAATTTGCTCCTAATTTAGACAAAATAGCTGGAACGTTTATCACACAAACTGTACATGTGAGGTCTGCCTATTTTACAACAGGTGTAATATGTAGTTATGAAACATCCATTTTTTTTATTTGCCTGGACTACACTACTTCTTTATTTTCGTAGGTATTAGTACATGATGATGTGGTCTACACCTATAGGACCCATCCATCTCTTGGACTGTCATTAACAGTACTTGTTTGGCAACAACTATCTAATCACATCTCAATATTACTTTTAAAAATAAAGTCGGTCGGGCATATAAAGTTTAACGTTACATTTCCTGGCTTCCCAAGGGAACTCCAGTATCAATCTGCACAGAGCCTCAGTATACCAGGTTTCTCCCTGGGCAGTCCGTGTCTGCACTGGGCCCACAAGGGATTGCACTTCAGCAGTTCCCATTGCGATCCCTGACTCTCCTGAGACCTCCGCCTTTTGGTCCCCTTTAGCTGTTCACTAACCTGCACCAGCTGGCTCCTCAGCTTCTTGATGCCATCCACCTGTGCTGCCTCTCCAATAAGATCCATCAGTTGTTCCCGGGCCTTCTGCTGCTGCCGCTCCGCTCACACTACTCCGCACCACTTCAGGAGTCTTCATGCATCCGCTGATCCACAAGCAAAAGCTGCATGCAGTGTGCAACGTATATTCTTGGAGCCGCCAATCCACCGCAACCAACACTGTGCAACCGCCAACAGTTCCTCCCGGACGACTGCTTGCACTCTAGCACCGTATGTGATGGGGGTACTCACTCTACTTGCTTCTCAGTTACATTGAGGTAGGCACAGGCGGCACTTTGAATACAAAGTCCAGCCTGCTTTATTTAAACTGCATAAAGCATGCCACCAGTATACGAGATAAATGGCATTTCAGTGCAGGAAAACAACATATGCATTTTCCCCATGGCATTTTAGTTTTAGCTCAGTACGTCGCAGGATCAAGTCTTCTTGCAAGAAGACCAAAGTCAGTATATTTAACCCCCCTCACAACACATACAGACCATGTGCCAAACAAACTGACACAATTTTAAAAGCCTGAGACACACCCATGGGCAGAAGTATGTGGATAGCCAGACCCACCTATCTCTCTGGCTATCTGTAAAACCTGTCCCTGGAATGCCCTAATAAGACTTGTGGCACTACAAGTCTTAGAGCAGATATTCAGGCTTCCACAACTTTCGGAATACATACCCTCTGCCATGTTACATAGTACATAATGATGTGCTCGTCACCTATATGACCAATCCATCTTTTGGACTGGGTGTCATTAGTAGTACTTATATGGTCACAGTTACGTATGTCATGATATTACTTTTAAAAAAGATAGTCAGGTATTTAAAGTTTTTTGAATAAATGTTAAGTCTGCCAAGTCAGGAGCTTGGCAACTTATCCATACTAAAGGATCTGTAGAAGAATGTAACATGGTCAAATTTGACCCATGAAAAGACATTTAAAAATCTGCATCACAATAAAATGCACTGATCATCTACTTTCCATAAATTATTAGCAAATTGGTTTAATTACACCTATCCAAAAAATTTACCAGCCTCCTCCATAGCCCCTCTAGCTGTCCTAACCATCGCCAAGATAGGTGTCTTTTCTACCATTGTAAGTAGAAGTCATCTTTAATCAATTTGCTCCTAATTTAGACAAAATAGCTGGAACGTTTATCACACAAACTGTACATGTGAGGTCTGCCTATTTTACAACAGGTGTAATATGTAGTTATGAAACATCCATTTTTTTATTTGCCTGGACTACACTACTTCTTTATTTTCGTAGGTATTAGTACATGATGATGTGGTCTACACCTATAGGACCCATCCATCTCTTGGACTGTCATTAACAGTACTTGTTTGGCAACAACTATCTAATCACATCTCAATATTACTTTTAAAAATAAAGTCGGTCGAGCATATAAAGTTTAACGTTACATTTCCTGGCTTCCCAAGGGAACTCCAGTATCAATCTGCACAGATCCTCAGTATACCAGGTTTCTCCCTGGGCAGTCCGTGTCTGCACTGGGCCCACAAGGGATTGCACTTCAGCAGTTCCCATTGCGATCCCTGACTCTCCTGAGACCTCCGCCTGCCGGTCCCCTTTAGCTGCTCACTAACCTGCACCAGCTGGCTCCTCAGCTTCTTGATGCCATCCACCTGTGCTGCCTCTCCAATAAGATCCATCAGTTGTTCCCGGGCCTTCTGCTGCTGCCGCTCCGCTCACACAGCACCGCACCACTTCAGGAGTCTTCATGCATCTGCTGATCCACAAGCAGAAGCTGCATGCAGTGTGCAACGTATATTCTTGGAGCCGCCAATCCACCGCAACCAACACTGTGCAACCGCCAACCGTTCCTCCCGGACGACTGTTTGCACTCTAGCACCGTATGTGATGGGGTACTCACTCTACTTGGTTCTCAGTTACATTGAGGTAGGCACAGGCGGCACTTTGAATACAAAGTCCAGCCTGCTTTATTTAAACTGCATAAAGCATGCCACCAGTATACGAGATAAATGACATTTCAGTGCAGGAAAACAACATATGCATTTTCCCCATGGCATTTTAGTTTTAGCTCAGTACGTCGCAGGATCAAGTCTTCTTGCAAGAAGACCAAAGTCAGTATATTTAACCCCCCTCACAACACATACAGACCATGTGCCAAACAAACTGACACAATTTTAAAAGCCTGAGACACACCCATGGGCAGAAGTATGTGGATAGCCAGACCCACCTATCTCTCTGGCTATCTGTAAAACCTGTCCTTGGAATGCCCTAATAAGACTTGTGGCACTACAAGTCTTAGAGCAGATATTCAGGCTTCCACAACTTTCGGAATACATACCCTCTGCAATGTTACATAGTACATAATGATGTGCTCGTCACCTATATGACCAATCCATCTTTTGGACTGGGTGTCATTAGTAGTACTTATATGGTCACAGTTACGTATGTCATGATATTACTTTTAAAAAAGATAGTCAGGTATTTAAAGTTTTTTGAATGAATGTTAAGTCTGCCAAGTCAGGAGCTTGGCAACTTATCCATACACAAGGATCTGTAGAAGAATGTAACATGGTCAAATTTGACCCATGAAAACACATTTAAAAATCTGCATCACAATAAAATGCACTGATCATCTACTTTCCATAAATTATTAGCAAATTGGTTTAATTACACCTATCCAAAAAATTTACCAGCCTCCTCCATAGCCCCTCTAGCTGTCCTAACCATCGCCAAGACAGGTGTCTTTTCTACCATTGTAAGTAGAAGTCATCTTTAATCAATTTGCTCCTAATTTAGACAAAATAGCTGGAACGTTTATCACACAAACTGTACATGTGAGGTCTGCCTATTTTACAACAGGTGTAATATGTAGTTATGAAACATCCATTTTTTTTATTTGCCTGGACTACACTACTTCTTTATTTTCGTAGGTATTAGTACATGATGATGTGGTCTACACCTATAGGACCCATCCATCTCTTGGACTGTCATTAACAGTACTTGTTTGGCAACAACTATCTAATCACATCTCAATATTACTTTTAAAAATAAAGTCGGTCGGGCATATAAAGTTTAACGTTACATTTCCTGGCTTCCCAAGGGAACTCCAGTATCAATCTGCACAGAGCCTCAGTATACCAGGTTTCTCCCTGGGCAGTCCGTGTCTGCACTGGGCCCACAAGGGATTGCACTTCAGCAGTTCCCATTGCGATCCCTGACTCTCCTGAGACCTCCGCCTTTTGGTCCCCTTTAGCTGCTCACTAACCTGCACCAGCTGGCTCCTCAGCTTCTTGATGCCATCCACCTGTGCTGCCTCTCCAATAAGATCCATCAGTTGTTCCCGGGCCTTCTGCTGCTGCCGCTCCACTCACACTGCTCCGCACCACTTCAGGAGTCTTCATGCATCCACTGATCCACAAGCAAAAGCTGCATGCAGTGTGCAACGTATATTCTTGGAGCCGCCAATCCACCGCAACCAACACTGTGCAACCGCCAACCGTTCCTCCCGGACGACTGCTTGCACTCTAGCACCGTATGTGATGGGGGTACTCACTCTACTTGCTTCTCAGTTACATTGAGGTAGGCACAGGCGGCACTTTGAATACAAAGTCCAGCCTGCTTTATTTAAACTGCATAAAGCATGCCACCAGTATACGAGATAAATGGCATTTCAGTGCAGGAAAACAACATATGCATTTTCCCCATGGCATTTTAGTTTTAGCTCAGTACATCGCAGGATCAAGTCTTCTTGCAAGAAGACCAAAGTCAGTATATTTAACCCCCTCACAACACATACAGACCATGTGCCAAACAAACTGACACAATTTTAAAAGCCTGAGACACACCCATGGGCAGAAGTATGTGGATAGCCAGACCCACCCATCTCTCTGGCTATCTGTAAAACCTGTCCCTGGAATGCCCTAATAAGACTTGTGGCACTACAAGTCTTAGAGCAGATATTCAGGCTTCCACAACTTTCGGAATACATACCCTCTGCCATGTTACATAGTACATAATGATGTGCTCGTCACCTATATGACCAATCCATCTTTTGGACTGGGTGTCATTAGTAGTACTTATATGGTCACAGTTACGTATGTCATGATATTACTTTTAAAAAAGATAGTCAGGTATTTAAAGTTTTTTGAATGAATGTTAAGTCTGCCAAGTCAGGAGCTTGGCAACTTATCCATACACAAGGATCTGTAGAAGAATGTAACATGGTCAAATTTGACCCATGAAAACACATTTAAAAATCTGCATCACAATAAAATGCACTGATCATCTACTTTCCATAAATTATTAGCAAATTGGTTTAATTACACCTATCCAAAAAATTTACCAGCCTCCTCCATAGCCCCTCTAGCTGTCCTAACCATCGCCAAGATAGGTGTCTTTTCTACCATTGTAAGTAGAAGTCATCTTTAATCAATTTGCTCCTAATTTAGACAAAATAGCTGGAACGTTTATCACACAAACTGTACATGTGAGGTCTGCCTATTTTACAACAGGTGTAATATGTAGTTATGAAACATCCATTTTTTTTATTTGCCTGGACTACACTACTTCTTTATTTTCGTAGGTATTAGTAAATGATGATGTGGTCTACACCTATAGGACCCATCCATCTCTTGGACTGTCATTAACAGTACTTGTTTGGCAACAACTATCTAATCACATCTCAATATTACTTTTAAAAATAAAGTCGGTCGGGCATATAAAGTTTAACGTTACATTTCCTGGCTTCCCAAGGGAACTCCAGTATCAATCTGCACAGAGCCTCAGTATACCAGGTTTCTCCCTGGGCAGTCCGTGTCTGCACTGGGCCCACAAGGGATTGCACTTCAGCAGTTCCCATTGCGATCCCTGACTCTCCTGAGACCTCCGCCTGCCGGTCCCCTTTAGCTGCTCACTAACCTGCACCAGCTGGCTCCTCAGCTTCTTGATGCCATCCACCTGTGCTGCCTCTCCAATAAGATCCATCAGTTGTTCCCGGGCCTTCTGCTGCTGCCGCTCCGCTCACACTGCTCCGCACCACTTCAGGAGTCTTCATGCATCCGCTGATCCACAAGCAAAAGCTGCATGCAGTGTGCAACGTATATTCTTGGAGCCGCCAATCCACCGCAACCAACACTGTCCAACCGCCAACCGTTCCTCCCGGACGACTGCTTGCACTCTAGCACCGTATGTGATGGGGTACTCACTCTACTTGCTTCTCAGTTACATTGAGGTAGGCACAGGCGGCACTTTGAATACAAAGTCCAGCCTGCTTTATTTAAACTGCATAAAGCATGCCACCAGTATACGAGATAAATGGCATTTCAGTGCAGGAAAACAACATATGCATTTTCCCCATGGCATTTTAGTTTTAGCTCAGTACGTCGCAGGATCAAGTCTTCTTGCAAGAAGACCAAAGTCAGTATATTTAACCCCCTCACAACACATACAGACCATGTGCCAAACAAACTGACACAATTTTAAAAGCCTGAGACACACCCATGGGCAGAAGTATGTGGATAGCCAGACCCACCCATCTCTCTGGCTATCTGTAAAACCTGTCCCTGGAATGCCCTAATAAGACTTGTGGCACTACAAGTCTTAGAGCAGATATTCAGGCTTCCACAACTTTCGGAATACATACCCTCTGCCATGTTACATAGTACATAATGATGTGCTCGTCACCTATATGACCAATCTATCTTTTGGACTGGGTGTCATTGGTAGTACTTATATGGTCACAGTTACGTATGTCATGATATTACTTTTAAAAAAGATAGTCAGGTATTTAAACTTTTTTGAATGAATGTTAAGTCTGCCAAGTCAGGAGCTTGGCAACTTATCCATACACAAGGATCTGTAGAAGAATGTAACATGGTCAAATTTGACCCATGAAAACACATTTAAAAATCTGCATCACAATAAAATGCACTGATCATCTACTTTCCATAAATTATTAGCAAATTGGTTTAATTACACCTATCCAAAAAATTTACCAGCCTCCTCCATAGCCCCTCTAGCTGTCCTAACCATCGCCAAGATAGGTGTCTTTTCTACCATTGTAAGTAGAAGTCATCTTTAATCAATTTGCTCCTAATTTAGACAAAATAGCTGGAACGTTTATCACACAAACTGTACATGTGAGGTCTGCCTATTTTACAACAGGTGTAATATGTAGTTATGAAACATCCATTTTTTTTATTTGCCTGGACTACACTACTTCTTTATTTTCGTAGGTATTAGTACATGATGATGTGGTCTACACCTATAGGACCCATCCATCTCTTGGACTGTCATTAACAGTACTTGTTTGGCAACAACTATCTAATCACATCTCAATATTACTTTTAAAAATAAAGTCGGTCGGGCATATAAAGTTTAACGTTACATTTCCTGGCTTCCCAAGGGAACTCCAGTATCAATCTGCACAGAGCCTCAGTATACCAGGTTTCTCCCTGGGCAGTCCGTGTCTGCACTGGGCCCACAAGGGATTGCACTTCAGCAGTTCCCATTGTGATCCCTGACTCTCCTGAGACCTCCGCCTGCCGGTCCCCTTTAGCTGCTCACTAACCTGCACCAGCTGGCTCCTCAGCTTCTTGATGCCATCCACCTGTGCTGCCTCTCCAATAAGATCCATCAGTTGTTCCCGGGCCTTCTGCTGCTGCCGCTCCGCTCACACTGCTCCGCACCACTTCAGGAGTCTTCATGCATCCGCTGATCCACAAGCAAAAGCTGCATGCAGTGTGCAACGTATATACTTGGAGCCGCCAATCCACCGCAACCAACACTGTGCAACCGCCAACCGTTCCTCCCGGACGACTGCTTGCACTCTAGCACCGTATGTGATGGGGGTACTCACTCTACTTGCTTCTCAGTTACATTGAGGTAGGCACAGGCGGCACTTTGAATACAAAGTCCAGCCTGCTTTATTTAAAATGCATAAAGCATGCCACCAGTATACGAGATAAATGGCATTTCAGTGCAGGAAAACAACATATGCATTTTCCCCATGGCATTTTAGTTTTAGCTCAGTACGTCGCAGGATCAAGTCTTCTTGCAAGAAGACCAAAGTCAGTATATTTAACCCCCTCACAACACATACAGACCATGTGCCAAACAAACTGACACAATTTTAAAAGCCTGAGACACACCCATGGGCAGAAGTATGTGGATAGCCAGACCCACCCATCTCTCTGGCTATCTGTAAAACCTGTCCCTGGAATGCCCTAATAAGACTTGTGGCACTACAAGTCTTAGAGCAGATATTCAGGCTTCCACAACTTTCGGAATACATACCCTCTGCCATGTTACATAGTACATAATGATGTGCTCGTCACCTATATGACCAATCCATCTTTTGGACTGGGTGTCATTAGTAGTACTTATATGGTCACAGTTACGTATGTCATGATATTACTTTTAAAAAAGATAGTCAGGTATTTAAAGTTTTTTGAATGAATGTTAAGTCTGCCAAGTCAGGAGCTTGGCAACTTATCCATACACAAGGATCTGTAGAAGAATGTAACATGGTCAAATTTGACCCATGAAAACACATTTAAAAATCTGCATCACAATAAAATGCACTGATCATATACTTTCCATAAATTATTAGTAAATTGGTTTAATTACACCTATCCAAAAAATTTACCAGCCTCCTCCATAGCCCCTCTAGCTGTCCTAACCATCGCCAAGATAGGTGTCTTTTCTACCATTGTAAGTAGAAGTCATCTTTAATCAATTTGCTCCTAATTTAGACAAAATAGCTGGAACGTTTATCACACAAACTGTACATGTGAGGTCTGCCTATTTTACAACAGGTGTAATATGTAGTTATGAAACATCCATTTTTTTTATTTGCCTGGACTACACTACTTCTTTATTTTCGTAGGTATTAGTACATGATGATGTGGTCTACACCTATAGGACCCATCCATCTCTTGGACTGTCATTAACAGTACTTGTTTGGCAACAACTATCTAATCACATCTCAATATTACTTTTAAAAATAAAGTCGGTCGAGCATATAAAGTTTAACGTTACATTTCCTGGCTTCCCAAGGGAACTCCAGTATCAATCTGCACAGATCCTCAGTATACCAGGTTTCTCCCTGGGCAGTCCGTGTCTGCAATGGGCCCACAAGGGATTGCACTTCAGCAGTTCCCATTGCGATCCCTGACTCTCCTGAGACCTCCGCCTGCCGGTCCCCTTTAGCTGCTCACTAACCTGCACCAGCTGGCTCCTCAGCTTCTTGATGCCATCCACCTGTGCTGCCTCTCCAATAAGATCCATCAGTTGTTCCCGGGCCTTCTGCTGCTGCCGCTCCGCTCACACAGTTCCGCACCACTTCAGGAGTCTTTATGCATCTGCTGATCCACAAGCAAAAGCTGCATGCAGTGTGCAACGTATATTCTTGGAGCCGCCAATCCACCGCAACCAACACTGTGCAACCGCCAACCGTTCCTCCCGGACGACTGCTTGCACTCTAGCTCCGAATGTGATGGGGTACTCACTCTACTTGCTTCTCAGTTACATTGAGGTAGGCACAGGCGGCACTTTGAATACAAAGTCCAGCCTGCTTTATTTAAACTGCATAAAGCATGCCACCAGTATACGAGATAAATGGCATTTCAGTGCAGAAAAACAACATATGCATTTTCCCCATGGCATTTTAGTTTTAGCTCAGTACGTCGCAGGATCAAGTCCTCTTGCAAGAAGACCAAAGTCAGTATATTTAACCCCCCTCACAGCACATACAGACCATGTGCCAAACAAACTGACACAATTTTAAAAGCCTGAGACACACCCATGGCCAGAAGTATGTGGATAGCCAGACCCACCTATCTCTCTGGCTATCTGTAAAACCTGTCCCTGGAATGCCCTAATAAGACTTGTGGCACTACAAGTCTTAGAGCAGATATTCAGGCTTCCACAACTTTCGGAATACATACCCTCTGCCATGTTACATAGTACATAATGATGTGCTCGTCACCTATATGACCAATCCATCTTTTGGACTGGGTGTCATTATTAGTACTTATATGGTCACAGTTACGTATGTCATGATATTACTTTTAAAAAAGATAGTCAGGTATTTAAAGTTTTTTGAATGAATGTTAAGTCTGCCAAGTCAGGAGCTTGGCAACTTATCCATACACAAGGATCTGTAGAAGAATGTAACATGGTCAAATTTGACCCATGAAAACACATTTAAAAATCTGTATCACAATAAAAAGCACTGATCATCTACTTTCCATAAATTATTAGCAAATTGGTTTAATTACACCTATCCAAAAAATTTACCAGCCTCCTCCATAGCCCCTCTAGCTGTCCTAACCATCGCCAAGATAGGTGTCTTTTCTACCATTGTAAGTAGAAGTCATCTTTAATCAATTTGCTCCTAATTTAGACAAAATAGCTGGAACGTTTATCACACAAACTGTACATGTGAGGTCTGCCTATTTTACAACAGGTGTAATATGTAGTTATGAAACATCCATTTTTTTAATTTGCCTGGACTACACTACTTCTTTATTTTCGTAGGTATTAGTACATGATGATGTGGTCTACACCTATAGGACCCATCCATCTCTTGGACTGTCATTAACAGTACTTGTTTGGCAACAACTATCTAATCACATCTCAATATTACTTTTAAAAATAAAGTCGGTCGGGCATATAAAGTTTAACGTTACATTTCCTGGCTTCCCAAGGGAACTCCAGTATCAATCTGCACAGAGCCTCAGTATACCAGGTTTCTCCCTGGGCAGTCCGTGTCTGCACTGGGCCCACAAGGGATTGCACTTCAGCAGTTCCCATTGCGATCCCTGACTCTCCTGAGACCTCCGCCTGCCGGTCCCCTTTAGCTGCTCACTAACCTGCACCAGCTGGCTCCTCAGCTTCTTGATGCCATCCACCTGTGCTCCCTCTCCAATAAGATCCATCAGTTGTTCCCGGGCCTTCTGCTGCTGCCGCTCCGCTCACACTGCTCCGCACCACTTCAGGAGTCTTCATGCATCCGCTGATCCACAAGCAAAAGCTGCATGCAGTGTGCAACGTATATTCTTGGAGCCGCCAATCCACCGCAACCAACACTGTGCAACCGCCAACCGTTCCTCCCGGACGACTGCTTGCACTCTAGCACCGTATGTGATGGGGGTACTCACTCTACTTGCTTCTCAGTTACATTGAGGTAGGCACAGGCGGCACTTTGAATACAAAGTCCAGCCTGCTTTATTTAAACTGCATAAAGCATGCCACCAGTATACGAGATAAATGGCATTTCAGTGCAGGAAAACAACATATGCATTTTCCCCATGGCATTTTAGTTTTAGCTCAGTACGTCGCAGGATCAAGTCTTCTTGCAAGAAGACCAAAGTCAGTATATTTAACCCCCTCACAACACATACAGACCATGTGCCAAACAAACTGACACAATTTTAAAAGCCTGAGACACACCCATGGGCAGAAGTATGTGGATAGCCAGACCCACCCATCTCTCTGGCTATCTGTAAAACCTGTCCCTGGAATGCCCTAATAAGACTTGTGGCACTACAAGTCTTAGAGCAGATATTCAGGCTTCCACAACTTTCGGAATACATACCCTCTGCCATGTTACATAGTACATAATGATGTGCTCGTCACCTATA
Organism: Anomaloglossus baeobatrachus; assembly: GCF_048569485.1. Classification (NCBI taxonomy): domain Eukaryota; kingdom Metazoa; phylum Chordata; class Amphibia; order Anura; family Aromobatidae; genus Anomaloglossus; species Anomaloglossus baeobatrachus. Next base: position 607,377,917 of record NC_134356.1, on the reverse strand, counting down.
TGACCAATCCATCTTTTAGACTGGGTGTCATTAGTAGTACTTATATGGTCACAGTTACGTATATCATGATATTACTTTTAAAAAAGATAGTCAGGTATTTAAACTTTTTTGAATGAATGTTAAGTCTGCCAAGTCAGGAGCTTGGCAACTTATCCATACACAAGGATCTGTAGAAGAATGTAACATGGTCAAATTTGACCCATGAAAACACATTTAAAAATCTGCATCACAATAAAATGCACTGATCATCTACTTTCCATAAATTATTAGCAAATTGGTTTAATTACACCTATCCAAAAAATTTACCAGCCTCCTCCATAGCCCCTCTAGCTGTCCTAACCATCGCCAAGATAGGTGTCTTTTCTACCATTGTAAGTAGAAGTCATCTTTAATCAATTTGCTCCTAATTTAGACAAAATAGCTGGAACGTTTATCACACAAACTGTACATGTGAGGTCTGCCTATTTTACAACAGGTGTAATATGTAGTTATGAAACATCCATTTTTTTTATTTGCCTGGACTACACTACTTCTTTATTTTCGTAGGTATTAGTACATGATGATGTGGTCTACACCTATAGGACCCATCCATCTCTTGGACTGTCATTAACAGTACTTGTTTGGCAACAACTATCTAATCACATCTCAATATTACTTTTAAAAATAAAGTCGGTCGAGCATATAAAGTTTAACGTTACATTTCCTGGCTTCCCAAGGGAACTCCAGTATCAATCTGCACAGATCCTCAGTATACCAGGTTTCTCCCTGGGCAGTCCGTGTCTGCACTGGGCCCACAAGGGATTGCACTTCAGCAGTTCCCATTGCGATCCCTGACTCTCCTGAGACCTCCGCCTGCCGGTCCCCTTTAGCTGCTCACTAACCTGCACCAGCTGGCTCCTCAGCTTCTTGATGCCATCCACCTGTGCTGCCTCTCCAATAAGATCCATCAGTTGTTCCCGGGCCTTCTGCTGCTGCCGCTCCGCTCACACAGTTCCGCACCACTTCAGGAGTCTTTATGCATCTGCTGATCCACAAGCAAAAGCTGCATGCAGTGTGCAACGTATATTCTTGGAGCCGCCAATCCACCGCAACCAACACTGTGCAACCGCCAACCGTTCCTCCCGGACGACTGCTTGCACTCTAGCTCCGAATGTGATGGGGTACTCACTCTACTTGCTTCTCAGTTACATTGAGGTAGGCACAGGCGGCACTTTGAATACAAAGTCCAGCCTGCTTTATTTAAACTGCATAAAGCATGCCACCAGTATACGAGATAAATGGCATTTCAGTGCAGGAAAACAACATATGCATTTTCCCCATGGCATTTTAGTTTTAGCTCAGTACGTCGCAGGATCAAGTCCTCTTGCAAGAAGACCAAAGTCAGTATATTTAACCCCCCTCACAGCACATACAGACCATGTGCCAAACAAACTGACACAATTTTAAAAGCCTGAGACACACCCATGGGCAGAAGTATGTGGATAGCCAGACCCACCTATCTCTCTGGCTATCTGTAAAACCTGTCCCTGGAATGCCCTAATAAGACTTGTGGCACTACAAGTCTTAGAGCAGATATTCAGGCTTCCACAACTTTCGGAATACATACCCTCTGCCATGTTACATAGTACATAATGATGTGCTCGTCACCTATATGACCAATCCATCTTTTGGACTGGGTGTCATTATTAGTACTTATATGGTCACAGTTACGTATGTCATGATATTACTTTTAAAAAAGATAGTCAGGTATTTAAAGTTTTTTGAATGAATGTTAAGTCTGCCAAGTCAGGAGCTTGGCAACTTATCCATACACAAGGATCTGTAGAAGAATGTAACATGGTCAAATTTGACCCATGAAAACACATTTAAAAATCTGCATCACAATAAAAAGCACTGATCATCTACTTTCCATAAATTATTAGCAAATTGGTTTAATTACACCTATCCAAAAAATTTACCAGCCTCCTCCATAGCCCCTCTAGCTGTCCTAACCATCGCCAAGATAGGTGTCTTTTCTACCATTGTAAGTAGAAGTCATCTTTAATCAATTTGCTCCTAATTTAGACAAAATAGCTGGAACGTTTATCACACAAACTGTACATGTGAGGTCTGCCTATTTTACAACAGGTGTAATATGTAGTTATGAAACATCCATTTTTTTAATTTGCTTGGACTACACTACTTCTTTATTTTCGTAGGTATTAGTACATGATGATGTGGTCTACACCTATAGGACCCATCCATCTCTTGGACTGTCATTAACAGTACTTGTTTGGCAACAACTATCTAATCACATCTCAATATTACTTTTAAAAATAAAGTCGGTCGGGCATATAAAGTTTAACGTTACATTTCCTGGCTTCCCAAGGGAACTCCAGTATCAATCTGCACAGAGCCTCAGTATACCAGGTTTCTCCCTGGGCAGTCCGTGTCTGCACTGGGCCCACAAGGGATTGCACTTCAGCAGTTCCCATTGCGATTCCTGACTCTCCTGAGACCTCCGCCTGCCGGTCCCCTTTAGCTGCTCACTAACCTGCACCAGCTGGCTTCTCAGCTTCTTGATGCCATCCACCTGTGCTCCCTCTCCAATAGGATCCATCAGTTGTTCCCGGGCCTTCTGCTGCTGCCGCTCCGCTCACACTGCTCCGCACCACTTCAGGAGTCTTCATGCATCCGCTGATCCACAAGCAAAAGCTGCATGCAGTGTGCAATGTATATTCTTGGAGCCGCCAATCCACCGCAACCAACACTGTGCAACCGCCAACCGTTCCTCCCGGACGACTGCTTGCACTCTAGCACCGTATGTGATGGGGGTACTCACTCTACTTGCTTCTCAGTTACATTGAGGTAGGCACAGGCGGCACTTTGAATACAAAGTCCAGCCTGCTTTATTTAAACTGCATAAAGCATGCCACCAGTATACGAGATAAATGGCATTTCAGTGCAGGAAAACAACATATGCATTTTCCCCATGGCATTTTAGTTTTAGCTCAGTACGTCGCAGGATCAAGTCTTCTTGCAAGAAGACCAAAGTCAGTATATTTAACCCCCTCACAACACATACAGACCATGTGCCAAACAAACTGACACAATTTTAAAAGCCTGAGACACACCCATGGGCAGAAGTATGTGGATAGCCAGACCCACCCATCTCTCTGGCTATCTGTAAAACCTGTCCCTGGAATGCCCTAATAAGACTTGTAGCACTACAAGTCTTAGAGCAGATATTCAGGCTTCCACAGCTTTCGGAATACATACCCTCTGCCATGTTACATAGTACATAATGATGTGCTCGTCACCTATATGACCAATCCATCTTTTGGACTGGGTGTCATTAGTAGTACTTATATGGTCACAGTTACGTATGTCATGATATTACTTTTAAAAAAGATAGTCAGGTATTTAAACTTTTTTGAATGAATGTTAAGTCTGCCAAGTCAGGAGCTTGGCAACTTATCCATACACAAGGATCTGTAGAAGAATGTAACATGGTCAAATTTGACCCATGAAAACACATTTAAAAATCTGCATCACAATAAAATGCACTGATCATCTACTTTCCATAAATTATTAGCAAATTGGTTTAATTACACCTATCCAAAAAATTTACCAGCCTCCTCCATAGCCCCTCTAGCTGTCCTAACCATCGCCAAGATAGGTGTCTTTTCTACCATTGTAAGTAGAAGTCATCTTTAATCAATTTGCTCCTAATTTAGACAAAATAGCTGGAACGTTTATCACACAAACTGTACATGTGAGGTCTGCCTATTTTACAACAGGTGTAATATGTAGTTATGAAACATCCATTTTTTTTATTTGCCTGGACTACACTACTTCTTTATTTTCGTAGGTATTAGTACATGATGATGTGGTCTACACCTATAGGACCCATCCATCTCTTGGACTGTCATTAACAGTACTTGTTTGGCAACAACTATCTAATCACATCTCAATATTACTTTTAAAAATAAAGTCGGTCGGGCATATAAAGTTTAACGTTACATTTCCTGGCTTCCCAAGGGAACTCCAGTATCAATCTGCACAGAGCCTCAGTATACCAGGTTTCTCCCTGGGCAGTCCGTGTCTGCACTGGGCCCACAAGGGATTGCACTTCAGCAGTTCCCATTGCGATCCCTGACTCTCCTGAGACCTCCGCCTGCCGGTCCCCTTTAGCTGCTCACTAACCTGCACCAGCTGGCTCCTCAGCTTCTTGATGCCATCCACCTGTGCTGCCTCTCCAATAAGATCCATCAGTTGTTCCCGGGCCTTCTGCTGCTGCCGCTCCGCTCACACTGCTCCGCACCACTTCAGGAGTCTTCATACATCCGCTGATCCACAAGCAAAAGCTGCATGCAGTGTGCAACGTATATTCTTGGAGCCGCCAATCCACCGCAACCAACACTGTGCAACCGCCAACCGTTCCTCCCGGACGACTGCTTGCACTCTAGCACCGTATGTGATGGGGGTACTCACTCTACTTGCTTCTCAGTTACATTGAGGTAGGCACAGGCGGCACTTTTAATACAAAGTCCAGCCTGCTTTATTTAAACTGCATAAAGCATGCCACCAGTATACGAGATAAATGGCATTTCAGTGCAGGAAAACAACATATGCATTTTCCCCATGGCATTTTAGTTTTAGCTCAGTACGTCGCAGGATCAAGTCTTCTTGCAAGAAGACCAAAGTCAGTATATTTAACCCCCTCACAACACATACAGACCATGTGCCAAACAAACTGACACAATTTTAAAAGCCTGAGACACACCCATGGGCAGAAGTATGTGGATAGCCAGACCCACCCATCTCTCTGGCTATCTGTAAAACCTGTCCCTGGAATGCCCTAATAAGACTTGTGGCACTACAAGTCTTAGAGCAGATATTCAGGCTTCCACAACTTTCGGAATACATACCCTCTGCCATGTTACATAGTACATAGTGATGTGCTCGTCACCTATATGACCAATCCATCTTTTGGACTGGGTGTCATTAGTAGTACTTATATGGTCACAGTTACGTATGTCATGATATTACTTTTAAAAAAGATAGTCAGGTATTTAAACTTTTTTGAATGAATGTTAAGTCTGCCAAGTCAGGAGCTTGGCAACTTATCCATACACAAGGATCTGTAGAAGAATGTAACATGGTCAAATTTGACCCATGAAAACACATTTAAAAATCTGCATCACAATAAAATGCACTGATCATCTACTTTCCATAAATTATTAGCAAATTGGTTTAATTACACCTATCCAAAAAATTTACCAGCCTCCTCCATAGCCCCTCTAGCTGTCCTAACCATCGCCAAGATAGGTGTCTTTTCTACCATTGTAAGTAGAAGTCATCTTTAATCAATTTGCTCCTAATTTAGACAAAATAGCTGGAACGTTTATCACACAAACTGTACATGTGAGGTCTGCCTATTTTACAACAGGTGTAATATGTAGTTATGAAACATCCATTTTTTTTATTTGCCTGGACTACACTACTTCTTTATTTTCGTAGGTATTAGTACATGATGATGTGGTCTACACCTATAGGACCCATCCATCTCTTGGACTGTCATTAACAGTACTTGTTTGGCAACAACTATCTAATCACATCTCAATATTACTTTTAAAAATAAAGTCGGTCGGGCATATAAAGTTTAACGTTACATTTCCTGGCTTCCCAAGGGAACTCCAGTATCAATCTGCACAGAGCCTCAGTATACCAGGTTTCTCCCTGGGCAGTCCGTGTCTGCACTGGGCCCACAAGGGATTGCACTTCAGCAGTTCCCATTGCGATCCCTGACTCTCCTGAGACCTCCGCCTGCCGGTCCCCTTTAGCTGCTCACTAACCTGCACCAGCTGGCTCCTCAGCTTCTTGATGCCATCCACCTGTGCTGCCTCTCCAATAAGATCCATCAGTTGTTCCCGGGCCTTCTGCTGCTGCCGCTCCGCTCACACTGCTCCGCACCACTTCAGGAGTCTTCATACATCCGCTGATCCACAAGCAAAAGCTGCATGCAGTGTGCAACGTATATTCTTGGAGCCGCCAATCCACCGCAACCAACACTGTGCAACCGCCAACCGTTCCTCCCGGACGACTGCTTGCACTCTAGCACCGTATGTGATGGGGGTACTCACTCTACTTGCTTCTCAGTTACATTGAGGTAGGCACAGGCGGCACTTTTAATACAAAGTCCAGCCTGCTTTATTTAAACTGCATAAAGCATGCCACCAGTATACGAGATAAATGGCATTTCAGTGCAGGAAAACAACATATGCATTTTCCCCATGGCATTTTAGTTTTAGCTCAGTACGTCGCAGGATCAAGTCTTCTTGCAAGAAGACCAAAGTCAGTATATTTAACCCCCTCACAACACATACAGACCATGTGCCAAACAAACTGACACAATTTTAAAAGCCTGAGACACACCCATGGGCAGAAGTATGTGGATAGCCAGACCCACCCATCTCTCTGGCTATCTGTAAAACCTGTCCCTGGAATGCCCTAATAAGACTTGTGGCACTACAAGTCTTAGAGCAGATATTCAGGCTTCCACAACTTTCGGAATACATACCCTCTGCCATGTTACATAGTACATAATGATGTGCTCGTCACCTATATGACTAATCCATCTTTTGGACTGGGTGTCATTAGTAGTACTTATATGGTCACAGTTACGTATGTCATGATATTACTTTTAAAAAAGATAGTCAGGTATTTAAACTTTTTTGAATGAATGTTAAGTCTGCCAAGTCAGGAGCTTGGCAACTTATCCATACACAAGGATCTGTAGAAGAATGTAACATGGTCAAATTTGACCCATGAAAACACATTTAAAAATCTACATCACAATAAAATGCACTGATCATCTACTTTCCATAAATTATTAGCAAATTGGTTTAATTACACCTATCCAAAAAATTTACCAGCCTCCTCCATAGCCCCTCTAGCTGTCCTAACCATCGCCAAGATAGGTGTCTTTTCTACCATTGTAAGTAGAAGTCATCTTTAATCAATTTGCTCCTAATTTAGACAAAATAGCTGGAACGTTTATCACACAAACTGTACATGTGAGGTCTGCCTATTTTACAACAGGTGTAATATGTAGTTATGAAACATCCATTTTTTTTATTTGCCTGGACTACACTACTTCTTTATTTTCGTAGGTATTAGTACATGATGATGTGGTCTACACCTATAGGACCCATCCATCTCTTGGACTGTCATTAACAGTACTTGTTTGGCAACAACTATCTAATCACATCTCAATATTACTTTTAAAAATAAAGTCGGTCGGGCATATAAAGTTTAACGTTACATTTCCTGGCTTCCCAAGGGAACTCCAGTATCAATCTGCACAGAGCCTCAGTATACCAGGTTTCTCCCTGGGCAGTCCGTGTCTGCACTGGGCCCACAAGTGATTGCACTTCAGCAGTTCCCATTGCGATCCCTGACTCTCCTGAGACCTCCGCCTGCCGGTCCCCTTTAGCTGCTCACTAACCTGCACCAGCTGGCTCCTCAGCTTCTTGATGCCATCCACCTGTGCTGCCTCTCCAATAAGATCCATCAGTTGTTCCCGGGCCTTCTGCTGCTGCCGCTCCGCTCACACAGCTCCGCACCACTTCAGGAGTCTTTATGCATCTGCTGATCCACAAGCAAAAGCTGCATGCAGTGTGCAACGTATATTCTTGGAGCCGCCAATCCACCGCAACCAACACTGTGCAACCGCCAACCGTTCCTCCCGGACGACTGCTTGCACTCTAGCACCGTATGTGATGGGGGTACTCACTCTACTTGCTTCTCAGTTACATTGAGGTAGGCACAGGCGGCACTTTGAATACAAAGTCCAGCCTGCTTTATTTAAACTGCATAAAGCATGCCACCAGTATACGAGATAAATGGTATTTCAGTGCAGGAAAACAACATATGCATTTTCCCCATGGCATTTTAGTTTTAGCTCAGTACGTCGCAGGATCAAGTCTTCTTGCAAGAAGACCAAAGTCAGTATATTTAACCCCCCTCACAACACATACAGACCATGTGCCAAACAAACTGACACAATTTTAAAAGCCTGAGACACACCCATGGGCAGAAGTATGTGGATAGCCAGACCCACCTATCTCTCTGGCTATCTGTAAAACCTGTCCCTGGAATGCCCTAATAAGACTTGTGGCACTACAAGTCTTAGAGAAGATATTCAGGCTTCCACAACTTTCGGAATACATACCCTCTGCCATGTTACATAGTACATAATGATGTGCTCGTCACCTATATGACCAATCCATCTTTTGGACTGGGTGTCATTAGTAGTACTTATATGGTCACAGTTACGTATGTCATGATATTACTTTTAAAAAAGATAGTCAGGTATTTAAAGTTTTTTGAATGAATGTTAAGTCTGCCAAGTCAGGAGCTTGGCAACTTATCCATACACAAGGACCTGTAGAAGAATGTAACATGGTCAAATTTGACCCATGAAAACACATTTAAAAATCTGCATCACAATAAAATGCACTGATCATCTACTTTCCATAAATTATTAGCAAATTGGTTTAATTACACCTATCCAAAAAATTTACCAGCCTCCTCCATAGCCCCTCTAGCTGTCCTAACCATCGCCAAGATAGGTGTCTTTTCTACCATTGTAAGTAGAAGTCATCTTTAATCAATTTGCTCCTAATTTAGACAAAATAGCTGGAACGTTTATCACACAAACTGTACATGTGAGGTCTGCCTATTTTACAACAGGTGTAATATGTAGTTATGAAACATCCATTTTTTTAATTTGCCTGGACTACACTACTTCTTTATTTTCGTAGGTATTAGTACATGATGATGTGGTCTACACCTATAGGACCCATCCATCTCTTGGACTGTCATTAACAGTACTTGTTTGGCAACAACTATCTAATCACATCTCAATATTACTTTTAAAAATAAAGTCGGTCGGGCATATAAAGTTTAACGTTACATTTCCTGGCTTCCCAAGGGAACTCCAGTATCAATCTGCACAGAGCCTCAGTATACCAGGTTTCTCCCTGGGCAGTCCGTGTCTGCACTGGGCCCACAAGGGATTGCACTTCAGCAGTTCCCATTGCGATCCCTGACTCTCCTGAGACCTCCGCCTGCCGGTCCCCTTTAGCTGCTCACTAACCTGCACCAGCTGGATCCTCAGCTTCTTGATGCCATCCACCTGTGCTGCCTCTCCAATAAGATCCATCAGTTGTTCCCGGGCCTTCTGCTGCTGCCGCTCCGCTCACACTGCTCCGCACCACTTCAGGAGTCTTCATACATCCGCTGATCCACAAGCAAAAGCTGCATGCAGTGTGCAACGTATATTCTTGGAGCCGCCAATCCACCGCAACCAACACTGTGCAACCGCCAACCGTTCCTCCCGGACGACTGCTTGCACTCTAGCACCGTATGTGATGGGGGTACTCACTCTACTTGCTTCTCAGTTACATTGAGGTAGGCACAGGCGGCACTTTGAATACAAAGTCCAGCCTGCTTTATTTAAACTGCATAAAGCATGCCACCAGTATACGAGATAAATGGCATTTCAGTGCAGGAAAACAACATATGCATTTTCCCCATGGCATTTTAGTTTTAGCTCAGTACGTCGCAGGATCAAGTCTTCTTGCAAGAAGACCAAAGTCAGTATATTTAACCCCCTCACAACACATACAGACCATGTGCCAAACAAACTGACACAATTTTAAAAGCCTGAGACACACCCATGGGCAGAAGTATGTGGATAGCCAGACCCACCCATCTCTCTGGCTATCTGTAAAACCTGTCCCTGGAATGCCCTAATAAGACTTGTGGCACTACAAGTCTTAGAGCAGATATTCAGGCTTCCACAACTTTCGGAATACATACCCTCTGCCATGTTACATAGTACATAATGATGTGCTCGTCACCTATATGACCAATCCATCTTTTGGACTGGGTGTCATTAGTAGTACTTATATGGTCACAGTTACGTATGTCATGATATTACTTTTAAAAAAGATAGTCAGGTATTTAAAGTTTTTTGAATGAATGTTAAGTCTGCCAAGTCAGGAGCTTGGCAACTTATCCATACACAAGGATCTGTAGAAGAATGTAACATGGTCAAATTTGACCCATGAAAACACATTTAAAAATCTGCATCACAATAAAATGCACTGATCATCTACTTTCCATAAATTATTAGCAAATTGGTTTAATTACACCTATCCAAAAAATTTACCAGCCTCCTCCATAGCCCCTCTAGCTGTCCTAACCATCGCCAAGATAGGTGTCTTTTCTACCATTGTAAGTAGAAGTCATCTTTAATCAATTTGCTCCTAATTTAGACAAAATAGCTGGAACGTTTATCACACAAACTGTACATGTGAGGTCTGCCTATTTTACAACAGGTGTAATATGTAGTTATGAAACATCCATTTTTTTTATTTGCCTGGACTACACTACTTCTTTATTTTCGTAGGTATTAGTACATGATGATGTGGTCTACACCTATAGGACCCATCCATCTCTTGGACTGTCATTAACAGTACTTGTTTGGCAACAACTATCTAATCACATCTCAATATTACTTTTAAAAATAAAGTCGGTCGGGCATATAAAGTTTAACGTTACATCTCCTGGCTTCCCAAGGGAACTCCAGTATCAATCTGCACAGATCCTCAGTATACCAGGTTTCTCCCTGGGCAGTCCGTGTCTGCACTGGGCCCACAAGGGATTGCACTTCAGCAGTTCCCATTGCGATCCCTGACTCTCCTGAGACCTCCGCCTGCCGGTCCCCTTTAGCTGCTCACTAACCTGCACCAGCTGGCTCCTCAGCTTCTTGATGCCATCCACCTGTGCTGCCTCTCCAATAAGATCCATCAGTTGTTCCCGGGCCTTCTGCTGCTGCCGCTCCGCTCACACTGCTCCGCACCACTTCAGGAGTCTTCATGCATCCGCTGATCCACAAGCAAAAGCTGCATGCAGTGCGCAACGTATATTCTTGGAGCCGCCAATCCACCGCAACCAACACTGTGCAACCGCCAAACGTTCCTCCCGGACGACTGCTTGCACTCTAGCACCGTATGTGATGGGGGTACTCACTCTACTTGCTTCTCAGTTACATTGAGGTAGGCACAGGCGGCACTTTGAATACAAAGTCCAGCCTGCTTTATTTAAACTGCATAAAGCATGCCACCAGTATACGAGATAAATGGCATTTCAGTGCAGGAAAACAACATATGCATTTTCCCCATGGCATTTTAGTTTTAGCTCAGTACGTCGCAGGATCAAGTCTTCTTGCAAGAAGACCAAAGTCAGTATATTTAACCCCCTCACAACACATACAGACCATGTGCCAAACAAACTGACACAATTTTAAAAGCCTGAGACACACCCATGGGCAGAAGTATGTGGATAGCCAGACCCACCCATCTCTCTGGCTATCTGTAAAACCTGTCCCTGGAATGCCCTAATAAGACTTGTGGCACTACAAGTCTTAGAGCAGATATTCAGGCTTCCACAACTTTCGGAATACATACCCTCTGCCATGTTACATAGTACATAATGATGTGCTCGTCACCTATATGACCAATCCATCTTTTGGACTGGGTGTAATTAGTAGTACTTATATGGTCACAGTTACGTATGTCATGATATTACTTTTAAAAAAGATAGTCAGGTATTTAAAGTTTTTTGAATGAATGTTAAGTCTGCCAAGTCAGGAGCTTGGCAACTTATCCATACACAAGGATCTGTAGAAGAATGTAACATGGTCAAATTTGACCCATGAAAACACATTTAAAAATCTGCATCACAATAAAATGCACTGATCATCTACTTTCCATAAATTATTAGCAAATTGGTTTAATTACACCTATCCAAAAAATTTACCAGCCTCCTCCATAGCCCCTCTAGCTGTCCTAACCATCGCCAAGATAGGTGTCTTTTCTACCATTGTAAGTAGAAGTCATCTTTAATCAATTTGCTCCTAATTTAGACAAAATAGCTGGAACGTTTATCACACAAACTGTACATGTGAGGTCTGCCTATTTTACAACAGGTGTAATATGTAGTTATGAAACATCCATTTTTTTTATTTGCCTGGACTACACTACTTCTTTATTTTCGTAGGTATTAGTACATGATGATGTGGTCTACACCTATAGGACCCATCCATCTCTTGGACTGTCATTAACAGTACTTGTTTGGCAACAACTATCTAATCACATCTCAATATTACTTTTAAAAATAAAGTCGGTCGGGCATATAAAGTTTAACGTTACATTTCCTGGCTTCCCAAGGGAACTCCAGTATCAATCTGCACAGAGCCTCAGTATACCAGGTTTCTCCCTGGGCAGTCCGTGTCTGCACTGGGCCCACAAGTGATTGCACTTCAGCAGTTCCCATTGCGATCCCTGACTCTCCTGAGACCTCCGCCTGCCGGTCCCCTTTAGCTGCTCACTAACCTGCACCAGCTGGCTCCTCAGCTTCTTGATGCCATCCACCTGTGCTGCCTCTCCAATAAGATCCATCAGTTGTTCCCGGGCCTTCTGCTGCTGCCGCTCCGCTCACACAGCTCCGCACCACTTCAGGAGTCTTTATGCATCTGCTGATCCACAAGCAAAAGCTGCATGCAGTGTGCAACGTATATTCTTGGAGCCGCCAATCCACCGCAACCAACACTGTGCAACCGCCAACCGTTCCTCCCGGACGACTGCTTGCACTCTAGCACCGTATGTGATGGGGGTACTCACTCTACTTGCTTCTCAGTTACATTGAGGTAGGCACAGGCGGCACTTTGAATACAAAGTCCAGCCTGCTTTATTTAAACTGCATAAAGCATGCCACCAGTATACGAGATAAATGGTATTTCAGTGCAGGAAAACAACATATGCATTTTCCCCATGGCATTTTAGTTTTAGCTCAGTACGTCGCAGGATCAAGTCTTCTTGCAAGAAGACCAAAGTCAGTATATTTAACCCCCCTCACAACACATACAGACCATGTGCCAAACAAACTGACACAATTTTAAAAGCCTGAGACACACCCATGGGCAGAAGTATGTGGATAGCCAGACCCACCTATCTCTCTGGCTATCTGTAAAACCTGTCCCTGGAATGCCCTAATAAGACTTGTGGCACTACAAGTCTTAGAGCAGATATTCAGGCTTCCACAACTTTCGGAATACATACCCTCTGCCATGTTACATAGTACATAATGATGTGCTCGTCACCTATATGACCAATCCATCTTTTGGACTGGGTGTCATTAGTAGTACTTATATGGTCACAGTTACGTATGTCATGATATTACTTTTAAAAAAGATAGTCAGGTATTTAAAGTTTTTTGAATGAATGTTAAGTCTGCCAAGTCAGGAGCTTGGCAACTTATCCATACACAAGGATCTGTAGAAGAATGTAACATGGTCAAATTTGACCCATGAAAACACATTTAAAAATCTGCATCACAATAAAATGCACTGATCATCTACTTTCCATAAATTATTAGCAAATTGGTTTAATTACACCTATCCAAAAAATTTACCAGCCTCCTCCATAGCCCCTCTAGCTGTCCTAACCATCGCCAAGATAGGTGTCTTTTCTACCATTGTAAGTAGAAGTCATCTTTAATCAATTTGCTCCTAATTTAGACAAAATAGCTGGAACGTTTATCACACAAACTGTACATGTGAGGTCTGCCTATTTTACAACAGGTGTAATATGTAGTTATGAAACATCCATTTTTTTTATTTGCCTGGACTACACTACTTCTTTATTTTCGTAGGTATTAGTACATGATGATGTGGTCTACACCTATAGGACCCATCCATCTATTGGACTGTCATTAACAGTACTTGTTTGGCAACAACTATCTAATCACATCTCAATATTACTTTTAAAAATAAAGTCGGTCGAGCATATAAAGTTTAACGTTACATTTCCTGGCTTCCCAAGGGAACTCCAGTATCAATCTGCACAGATCCTCAGTATACCAGGTTTCTCCCTGGGCAGTCCGTGTCTGCACTGGGCCCACAAGGGATTGCACTTCAGCAGTTCCCATTGCGATCCCTGACTCTCCTGAGACCTCCGCCTGCCGGTCCCCTTTAGCTGCTCACTAACCTGCACCAGCTGGCTCCTCAGCTTCTTGATGCCATCCACCTGTGCTGCCTCTCCAATAAGATCCATCAGTTGTTCCCGGGCCTTCTGCCGCTCCGCTCACACAGCTCCGCACCACTTCAGGAGTCTTCATGCATCTGCTGATCCACAAGCAAAAGCTGCATGCAGTGTGCAACGTATATTCTTGGAGCCGCCAATCCACCGCAACCAACACTGTGCAACCGCCAACCATTCCTCCCGGACGACTGCTTGCACTCTAGCACCGTATGTGATGGGGTACTCACTCTACTTGCTTTTCAGTTACATTGAGATAGGCACAGGCGGCACTTTGAATACAAAGTCCAGCCTGCTTTATTTAAACTGCATAAAGCATGCCACCAGTATACGAGATAAATGGCATTTCAGTGCAGGAAAACAACATATGCATTTTCCCCATGGCATTTTAGTTTTAGCTCAGTACGTCGCAGGATCAAGTCTTCTTGCAAGAAGACCAAAGTCAGTATATTTAACCCCCTCACAACACATACAGACCATGTGCCAAACAAACTGACACAATTTTAAAAGCCTGAGACACACCCATGGGCAGAAGTATGTGGATAGCCAGACCCACCCATCTCTCTGGCTATCTGTAAAACCTGTCCCTGGAATGCCCTAATAAGACTTGTGGCACTACAAGTCTTAGAGCAGATATTCAGGCTTCCACAACTTTCGGAATACATACCCTCTGCCATGTTACATAGTACATAATGATGTGCTCGTCACCTATATGACCAATCCATCTTTTGGACTGGGTGTCATTAGTAGTACTTATATGGTCACAGTTACGTATGTCATGATATTACTTTTAAAAAAGATAGTCAGGTATTTAAAGTTTTTTGAATGAATGTTAAGTCTGCCAAGTCAGGAGCTTGGCAACTTATCCATACTAAAGGATCTGTAGAAGAATGTAACATGGTCAAATTTGACCCATGAAAACACATTTAAAAATCTGCATCACAATAAAATGCACTGATCATCTACTTTCCATAAATTATTAGCAAATTGGTTTAATTACACCTATCCAAAAAATTTACCAGCGTCCTCCATAGCCCCTCTAGCTGTCCTAACCATCGCCAAGATAGGTGTCTTTTCTACCATTGTAAGTAGAAGTCATCTTTAATCAATTTGCTCCTAATTTAGACAAAATAGCTGGAACGTTTATCACACAAACAGTATATGTGAGGTCTGCCTATTTTACAACAGGTGTAATATGTAGTTATAAAACATCCATTTTTTTTATTTGCCTGGACTACACTACTTCTTTATTTTCGTAGGTATTAGTACATGATGATGTGGTCTACACCTATAGGACCCATCCATCTCTTGGACTGTCATTAACAGTACTTGTTTGGCAACAACTATCTAATCACATCTCAATATTACTTTTAAAAATAAAGTCGGTCGGGCATATAAAGTTTAACGTTACATTTCCTGGCTTCCCAAGGGAACTCCAGTATCAATCTGCACAGATCCTCAGTATACCAGGTTTCTCCCTGGGCAGTCCGTGTCTGCACTGGGCCCACAAGGGATTGCACTTCAGCAGTTCCAATTGCGATCCCTGACTCTCCTGAGACCTCCGCCTGCCGGTCCCCTTTAGCTGCTCACTAACCTGCACCAGCTGGCTCCTCAGCTTCTTGATGCCATCCACCTGTGCTGCCTCTCCAATAAGATCCATCAGTTGTTCCCGGGCCTTCTGCTGCTGCCGCTCCGCTCACACAGCTCCGCACCACTTCAGGAGTCTTCATGCATCCGCTGATCCACAAGCAAAAGCTGCATGCAGTGTGCAACGTATATTCTTGGAGCCGCCAATCCACCGCAACCAACACTGTGCAACCGCCAACCGTTCCTCCCGGACGACTGCTTGCACTCTAGCACCGAATGTGATGGGGGTACTCACTCTACTTGCTTCTCAGTTACATTGAGGTAGGCACAGGCGGCACTTTGAATACAAAGTCCAGCCTGCTTTATTTAAACTGCATAAAGCATGCCACCAGTATACGAGATAAATGGCATTTCAGTGCAGGAAAACAACATATGCATTTTCCCCATGGCATTTTAGTTTTAGCTCAGTACGTCGCAGGATCAAGTCTTCTTGCAAGAAGACCAAAGTCAGTATATTTAACCCCCCTCACAACACATACAGACCATGTGCCAAACAAACTGACACAATTTTAAAAGGCTGAGACACACCCATGGGCAGAAGTATGTGGATAGCCAGACCCACCTATCTCTCTGGCTATCTGTAAAACCTGTCCCTTTAATGCCCTAATAAGACTTGTGGCACTACAAGTCTTAGAGCAGATATTCAGGCTTCCACAACTTTCGGAATACATACCCTCTGCCATGTTACATAGTACATAATGATGTGCTCGTCACCTATATGACCAATCCATCTTTTGGACTGGGTGTCATTAGTAGTACTTATATGGTCACAGTTACGTATGTCATGATAATACTTTTAAAAAAGATAGTCAGGTATTTAAAGTTTTTTGAATGAATGTTAAGTCTGCCAAGTCAGGAGCTTGGCAACTTATCCATACACAAGGATCTGTAGAAGAATGTAACATGGTCAAATTTGACCCATGAAAACACATTTAAAAATCTGCATCACAATAAAATGCACTGATCATCTACTTTCCATAAATTATTAGCAAATTGGTTTAATTACACCTATCCAAAAAATTTACCAGCCTCCTCCATAGCGCATCTAGCTGTCCTAACCATCGCCAAGATAGGTGTCTTTTCTACCATTGTAAGTAGAAGTCATCTTTAATCAATTTGCTCCTAATTTAGACAAAATAGCTGGAACATTTATCACACAAACTGTACATGTGAGGTCTGCCTATTTTACAACAGGTGTAATATGTAGTTATGAAACATCCATTTTTTTTATTTGCCTGGACTACACTACTTCTTTATTTTCGTAGGTATTAGTACATGATGATGTGGTCTACACCTATAGGACCCATCCATCTCTTGCACTGTCATTAACAGTACTTGTTTGGCAACAACTATCTAATCACATCTCAATATTACTTTTAAAAATAAAGTCGGTCGAGCATATAAAGTTTAACGTTACATTTCCTGGCTTCCCAAGGGAACTCCAGTATCAATCTGCACAGATCCTCAGTATACCAGGTTTCTCCCTGGGCAGTCCGTGTCTGCACTGGGCCCACAAGAGATTGCACTTCAGCAGTTCCCATTGCGATCCCTGACTCTCCTGAGACCTCCGCCTGCCGGTCCCCTTTAGCTGCTCACTAACCTGCACCAGCTGGCTCCTCAGCTTCTTGATGCCATCCACCTGTGCTGCCTCTCCAATAAGATCCATCAGTTGTTCCCGGGCCTTCTGCTGCTGCCGCTCCGCTCACACTACTCCGCACCACTTCAGGAGTCTTCAGGCATCCGCTGATCCACAAGCAAAAGCTGCATGCAGTGTGCAACGTATATTCTTGGAGCCGCCAGTCCACCGCAACCAACACTGTGCAACCGCCAACCGTTCCTCCCGGACGACTGCTTGCACACTAGCACCGTATGTGATGGGGGTACTCACTCTACTTGCTTCTCAGTTACATTGAGGTAGGCACAGGCGGCACTTTGAATACAAAGTCCAGCCTGCTTTATTTAAACTGCATAAAGCATGCCACCAGTATACGAGATAAATGGCATTTCAGTGCAGGAAAACAACATATGCATTTTCCCCATGGCATTTTAGTTTTAGCTCAGTACGTCGCAGGATCAAGTCTTCTTGCAAGACCAAAGTCAGTATATTTAACCCCCCTTACAACACATACAGACCATGTGCCAAACAAACTGACACAATTTTAAAAGCCTGAGACACACCCATGGGCAGAAGTATGTGGATAGCCAGACCCACCTATCTCTCTGGCTATCTGTAAAACCTGTCCCTGGAATGCCCTAATAAGACTTGTGGCACTACAAGTCTTAGAGCAGATATTCAGGCTTCCACAACTTTCGGAATACATACCCTCTGCCATGTTACATAGTACATAATGATGTGCTCGTCACCTATATGACCAATCCATCTTTTGGACTGGGTGTCATTAGTAGTACTTATATGGTCACAGTTACGTATGTCATGATATTACTTTTAAAAAAGATAGTCAGGTATTTAAAGTTTTTTGAATGAATGTTAAGTCTGCCAAGTCAGGAGCTTGGCAACTTATCCATACTAAAGGATCTGTAGAAGAATGTAACATGGTCAAATTTGACCCATGAAAACACATTTAAAAATCTGCATCACAATAAAATGCACTGATCATCTACTTTCCATAAATTATTAGCAAATTGGTTTAATTACACCTATCCAAAAAATTTACCAGCCTCCTCCATAGCCCCTCTAGCTGTCCTAACCATCGCCAAGATAGGTGTCTTTTCTACCATTGTAAGTAGAAGTCATCTTTAATCAATTTGCTCCTAATTTAGACAAAATAGCTGGAACGTTTATCACACAAACTGTACATGTGAGGTCTGCCTATTTTACAACAGGTGTAATATGTAGTTATGAAACATCCATTTTTTTTATTTGCCTGGACTACACTACTTCTTTATTTTCGTAGGTATTAGTACATGATGATGTGGTCTACACCTATAGGACCCATCCATCTCTTGGACTGTCATTAACAGTACTTGTTTGGCAACAACTATCTAATCACATCTCAATATTACTTTTAAAAATAAAGTCGGTCGAGCATATAAAGTTTAACGTTACATTTCCTGGCTTCCCAAGGGAACTCCAGTATCAATCTGCACAGATCCTCAGTATACCAGGTTTCTCCCTGGGCAGTCCGTGTCTGCACTGGGCCCACAAGGGATTGCACTTCAGCAGTTCCCATTGCGATCCCTGACTCTCCTGAGACCTCCGCCTGCCGGTCCCCTTTAGCTGCTCACTAACCTGCACCAGCTGGCTCCTCAGCTTCTTGATGCCATCCACCTGTGCTGCCTCTCCAATAAGATCCATCAGTTGTTCCCGGGCCTTCTGCTGCTGCCGCTCCGCTCACACTACTCCGCACCACTTCAGGAGTCTTCATGCATCCGCTGATCCACAAGCAAAAGCTGCATGCAGTGTGCAACGTATATTCTTGGAGCCGCCAATCCACCGCAACCAACACTGTGCAACCGCCAACCATTCCTCCCGGACGACTGCTTGCACTCTAGCACCGTATGTGATGGGGGTACTCACTCTACTTGCTTCTCAGTTACATTGAGGTAGGCACAGGCGGCACTTTGAATACAAAGTCCAGCCTGCTTTATTTAAACTGCATAAAGCATGCCACCAGTATACGAGATAAATGGCATTTCAGTGCAGGAAAACAACATATGCATTTTCCCCATGGCATTTTAGTTTTAGCTCAGTACGTCGCAGGATCAAGTCTTCTTGCAAGAAGACCAAAGTCAGTATATTTAACCCCCCTCACAACACATACAGACCATGTGCCAAACAAACTGACACAATTTTAAAAGCCTGAGACACACCCATGGGCAGAAGTATGTGGATAGCCAGACCCACCTATCTCTCGGGCTATCTGTAAAACCTGTCCCTGGAATGCCCTAATAAGACTTGTGGCACTACAAGTCTTAGAGCAGATATTCAGGCTTCCACAACTTTCGGAATACATACCCTCTGCCATGTTACATAGTACATAATGATGTGCTCGTCACCTATATGACCAATCCATCTTTTGGACTGGGTGTCATTAGTAGTACTTATATGGTCACAGTTACGTATGTCATGATATTACTTTTAAAAAAGATAGTCAGGTATTTAAAGTTTTTTGAATGAATGTTAAGTCTGCCAAGTCAGGAGCTTGGCAACTTATCCATACTAAAGGATCTGTAGAAGAATGTAACATGGTCAAATTTGACCCATGAAAACACATTTAAAAATCTGCATCACAATAAAATGCACTGATCATCTACTTTCCATAAATTATTAGCAAATTGGTTTAATTACACCTATCCAAAAAATTTACCAGCCTCCTCCATAGCCCCTCTAGCTGTCCTAACCATCGCCAAGATAGGTGTCTTTTCTACCATTGTAAGTAGAAGTCATCTTTAATCAATTTGCTCCTAATTTAGACAAAATAGCTGGAACGTTTATCACACAAAATGTACATGTGAGGTCTGCCTATTTTACAACAGGTGTAATATGTAGTTATGAAACATCCATTTTTTTTATTTGCCTGGACTACACTACTTCTTTATTTTCGTAGGTATTAGTACATGATGATGTGGTCTACACCTATAGGACCCATCCATCTCTTGGACTGTCATTAACAGTACTTGTTTGGCAACAACTATCTAATCACATCTCAATATTACTTTTAAAAATAAAGTCGGTCGAGCATATAAAGTTTAACGTTACATTTCCTGGCTTCCCAAGGGAACTCCAGTATCAATCTGCACAGATCCTCAGTATACCAGGTTTCTCCCTGGGCAGTCCGTGTCTGCACTGGGCCCACAAGGGATTGCACTTCAGCAGTTCCCATTGCGATCCCTGACTCTCCTGAGACCTCCGCCTGCCGGTCCCCTTTAGCTGCTCACTAACCTGCACCAGCTGGCTCCTCAGCTTCTTGATGCTATCCACCTGTGCTGCCTCTCCAATAAGATCCATCAGTTGTTCCCGGGCCTTCTGCTGCTGCCGCTCCGCTCACACTACTCCGCACCACTTCAGGAGTCTTCATGCATCCGCTGATCCACAAGCAAAAGCTGCATGCAGTGTGCAACGTATATTCTTGGAGCCGCCAATCCACCGCAACCAACACTGTGCAACCGCCAACCGTTCCTCCCGGACGACTGCTTGCACTCTAGCACCGTATGTGATGGGGGTACTCACTCTACTTGCTTCTCAGTTACATTGAGGTAGGCACAGGCGGCACTTTGAATACAAAGTCCAGCCTGCTTTATTTAAACTGCATAAAGCATGCCACCAGTATACGAGATAAATGGCATTTCAGTGCAGGAAAACAACATATGCATTTTCCCCATGGCATTTTAGTTTTAGCTCAGTACGTCACAGGATCAAGTCTTTTTGCAAGAAGACCAAAGTCAGTATATTTAACCCCCCTCACAACACATACAGACCATGTGCCAAACAAACTGACACAATTTTAAAAGCCTGAGACACACCCATGGGCAGAAGTATGTGGATAGCCAGACCCACCTATCTCTCTGGCTATCTGTAAAACCTGTCCCTGGAATGCCCTAATAAGACTTGTGGCACTACAAGTCTTAGAGCAGATATTCAGGCTTCCACAACTTTCGGAATACATACCCTCTGCCATGTTACATAGTACATAATGATGTGCTCGTCACCTATATGACCAATCCATCTTTTGGACTGGGTGTCATTAGTAGTACTTATATGGTCACAGTTACGTATGTCATGATATTACTTTTAAAAAAGATAGTCAGGTATTTAAAGTTTTTTGAATGAATGTTAAGTCTGCCAAGTCAGGAGCTTGGCAACTTATCCATACTAAAGGATCTGTAGAAGAATGTAACATGGTCAAATTTGACCCATGAAAACACATTTAAAAATCTGCATCACAATAAAATGCACTGATCATCTACTTTCCATAAATTATTAGCAAATTGGTTTAATTACACCTATCCAAAAAGTTTACCAGCCTCCTCCATAGCCCCTCTAGCTGTCCTAACCATCGCCAAGATAGGTGTCTTTTCTACCATTGTAAGTAGAAGTCATCTTTAATCAATTTGCTCCTAATTTAGACAAAATAACTGGAACGTTTATCACACAAACTGTACATGTGAGGTCTGCCTATTTTACAACAGGTGTAATATGTAGTTATGAAACATCCATTTTTTTTATTTGCCTGGACTACACTACTTCTTTATTTTCGTAGGTATTAGTACCTGATGATGTGGTCTACACCTATAGGACCCATCCATCTCTTGGACTGTCATTAACAGTACTTGTTTGGCAACAACTATCTAATCACATCTCAATATTACTTTTAAAAATAAAGTCGGTCGAGCATATAAAGTTTAACGTTACATTTCCTGGCTTCCCAAGGGAACACCAGTATCAATCTGCACAGATCCTCAGTATACCAGGTTTCTCCCTGGGCAGTCCGTGTCTGCACTGGGCCCACAAGGGATTGCACTTCAGCAGTTCCCATTGCGATCCCTGACTCTCCTGAGACCTCCGCCTGCCGGTCCCCTTTAGCTGCTCACTAACCTGCACCAGCTGGCTCCTCAGCTTCTTGATGCCATCCACCTGTGCTGCCTCTCCAATAAGATCCATCAGTTGTTCCCGGGCCTTCTGCTGCAGCCACTCCGCTCACACAGCTCCGCACCACTTCAGGAGTCTTTATGCATCTGCTGATCCACAAGCAAAAGCTGCATGCAGTGTGCAACGTATATTCTTGGAGCCGCCAATCCACCGCAACCAACACTGTGCAACCGCCAACCGTTCCTCCCGGACGACTGCTTGCACTCTAGCATCGTATGTGATGGGGAACTCACTCTACTTGCTTCTCAGTTACATTGAGGTAGGCACAGGCGGCACTTTGAATACAAAGTCCAGCCTGCTTTATTTAAACTGCATAAAGCATGCCACCAGTATACGAGATAAATGGCATTTCAGTGCAGGAAAACAACATATGCATTTTCCCCATGGCATTTTAGTTTTAGCTCAGTACGTCGCAGGATCAAGTCTTCTTGCAAGAAGACCAAAGTCAGTATATTTAACCCCCTCACAACACATACAGACCATGTGCCAAACAAACTGACACAATTTTAAAAGCCTGAGACACACCCATGGGCAGAAGTATGTGGATAGCCAGACCCACCCATCTCTCTGGCTATCTGTAAAACCTGTCCCTGGAATGCCCTAATAAGACTTGTGGCACTACAAGTCTTAGAGCAGATATTCAGGCTTCCACAACTTTCGGAATACATACCCTCTGCCATGTTACATAGTACATAATGATGTGCTCGTCACCTATATGACCAATCCATCTTTTGGACTGGGTGTCATTAGTAGTACTTTTATGGTCACAGTTACGTATGTCATGATATTACTTTTAAAAAAGATAGTCAGGTATTTAAAGTTTTTTGAATGAATGTTAAGTCTGCCAAGTCAGGAGCTTGGCAACTTATCCATACTAAAGGATCTGTAGAAGAATGTAACATGGTCAAATTTGACCCATGAAAACACATTTAAAAATCTGCATCACAATAAAATGCACTGATCATCTACTTTCCATAAATTATTAGCAAATTGGTTTAATTACACCTATCCAAAAAGTTTACCAGCCTCCTCCATAGCCCCTCTAGCTGTCCTAACCATCGCCAAGATAGGTGTCTTTTCTACCATTGTAAGTAGAAGTCATCTTTAATCAATTTGCTCCTAATTTAGACAAAATAACTGGAACGTTTATCACACAAACTGTACATGTGAGGTCTGCCTATTTTACAACAGGTGTAATATGTAGTTATGAAACATCCATTTTTTTTATTTGCCTGGACTACACTACTTCTTTATTTTCGTAGGTATTAGTACCTGATGATGTGGTCTACACCTATAGGACCCATCCATCTCTTGGACTGTCATTAACAGTACTTGTTTGGCAACAACTATCTAATCACATCTCAATATTACTTTTAAAAATAAAGTCGGTCGAGCATATAAAGTTTAACGTTACATTTCCTGGCTTCCCAAGGGAACACCAGTATCAATCTGCACAGATCCTCAGTATACCAGGTTTCTCCCTGGGCAGTCCGTGTCTGCACTGGGCCCACAAGGGATTGCACTTCAGCAGTTCCCATTGCGATCCCTGACTCTCCTGAGACCTCCGCCTGCCGGTCCCCTTTAGCTGCTCACTAACCTGCACCAGCTGGCTCCTCAGCTTCTTGATGCCATCCACCTGTGCTGCCTCTCCAATAAGATCCATCAGTTGTTCCCGGGCCTTCTGCTGCAGCCACTCCGCTCACACAGCTCCGCACCACTTCAGGAGTCTTTATGCATCTGCTGATCCACAAGCAAAAGCTGCATGCAGTGTGCAACGTATATTCTTGGAGCCGCCAATCCACCGCAACCAACACTGTGCAACCGCCAACCGTTCCTCCCGGACGACTGCTTGCACTCTAGCACCGTATGTGATGGGGAACTCACTCTACTTGCTTCTCAGTTACATTGAGGTAGGCACAGGCGGCACTTTGAATACAAAGTCCAGCCTGCTTTATTTAAACTGCATAAAGCATGCCACCAGTATACGAGATAAATGGCATTTCAGTGCAGGAAAACAACATATGCATTTTCCCCATGGCATTTTAGTTTTAGCTCAGTACGTCGCAGGATCAAGTCTTCTTGCAAGAAGACCAAAGTCAGTATATTTAACCCCCTCACAACACATACAGACCATGTGCCAAACAAACTGACACAATTTTAAAAGCCTGAGACACACCCATGGGCAGAAGTATGTGGATAGCCAGACCCACCCATCTCTCTGGCTATCTGTAAAACCTGTCCCTGGAATGCCCTAATAAGACTTGTGGCACTACAAGTCTTAGAGCAGATATTCAGGCTTCCACAACTTTCGGAATACATACCCTCTGCCATGTTACATAGTACATAATGATGTGCTCGTCACCTATATGACCAATCCATCTTTTGGACTGGGTGTCATTAGTAGTACTTATATGGTCACAGTTACGTATGTCATGATATTACTTTTAAAAAAGATAGTCAGGTATTTAAAGTTTTTTGAATGAATGTTAAGTCTGCCAAGTCAGGAGCTTGGCAACTTATCCATACACAAGGATCTGTAGAAGAATGTAACATGGTCAAATTTGACCCATGAAAACACATTTAAAAATCTGCATCACAATAAAATGCACTGATCATCTACTTTCCATAAATTATTAGCAAATTGGTTTAATTACACCTATCCAAAAAATTTACCAGCCTCCTCCATAGCCCCTCTAGCTGTCCTAACCATCGCCAAGATAGGTGTCTTTTCTACCATTGTAAGTAGAAGTCATCTTTAATCAATTTGCTCCTAATTTAGACAAAATAGCTGGAACGTTTATCACACAAACTGTACATGTGAGGTCTGCCTATTTTACAACAGGTGTAATATGTAGTTATGAAACATCCATTTTTTTTATTTGCCTGGACTACACTACTTCTTTATTTTCGTAGGTATTAGTACATGATGATGTGGTCTACACCTATAGGACCCATCCATCTCTTGGACTGTCATTAACAGTACTTGTTTGGCAACAACTATCTAATCACATCTCAATATTACTTTTAAAAATAAAGTCGGTCGAGCATATAAAGTTTAACGTTACATTTCCTGGCTTCCCAAGGGAACTCCAGTATCAATCTGCACAGATCCTCAGTATACCAGGTTTCTCCCTGGGCAGTCCGTGTCTGCACTGGGCCCACAAGGGATTGCACTTCAGCAGTTCCCATTGCGATCCCTGACTCTCCTGAGACCTCCGCCTGCCGGTCCCCTTTAGCTGCTCACTAACCTGCACCAGCTGGCTCCTCAGCTTCTTGATGCCATCCACCTGTGCTGCCTCTCCAATAAGATCCATCAGTTGTTCCCGGGCCTTCTGCTGCTGCCGCTCCGCTCACACAGCTCCGCACCACTTCAGGAGTCTTCATGCATCCGCTGATCCACAAGCAAAAGCTGCATGCAGTGTGCAACGTATATTCTTGGAGCCGCCAATCCACCGCAACCAACACTGTGCAACCGCCAACCGTTCCTCCCGGACGACTGCTTGCACTCTAGCACCGTATGTGATGGGGTACTCACTCTACTTGTTTCTCAGTTACATTGAGGTAGGCACAGGCGGCACTTTGAATACAAAGTCCAGCCTGCTTTATTTAAACTGCATAAAGCATGCCACCAGTATACGAGATAAATGGCATTTCAGTGCAGGAAAACAACATATGCATTTTCCCCATGGCATTTTAGTTTTAGCTCAGTACGTCGCAGGATCAAGTCTTCTTGCAAGAAGACCAAAGTCAGTATATTTAACCCCCCTCACAACACATACAGACCATGTGCCAAACAAACTGACACAATTTTAAAAGCCTGAGACACACCCATGGGCAGAAGTATGTGGATAGCCAGACCCACCTATCTCTCTGGCTATCTGTAAAACCTGTCCCTGGAATGCCCTAATAAGACTTGTGGCACTACAAGTCTTAGAGCAGATATTCAGGCTTCCACAACTTTCGGAATACATACCCTCTGCCATGTTACATAGTACATAATGATGTGCTCGTCACCTATATGACCAATCCATCTTTTGGACTGGGTGTCATTAGTAGTACTTATATGGTCACAGTTACGTATGTCATGATATTACTTTTAAAAAAGATAGTCAGGTATTTAAACTTTTTTGAATGAATGTTAAGTCTGCCAAGTCAGGAGCTTGGCAACTTATCCATACTAAAGGATCTATAGAAGAATGTAACATGGTCAAATTTGACCCATGAAAACACATTTAAAAATCTGCATCACAATAAAATGCACTGATCATCTACTTTCCATAAATTATTAGCAAATTGGTTTAATTACACCTATCCAAAAAATTTACCAGCCTCCTCCATAGCCCCTCTAGCTGTCCTAACCATCGCCAAGATAGGTGTCTTTTCTACCATTGTAAGTAGAAGTCATCTTTAATCAATTTGCTCCTAATTTAGACAAAATAGCTGGAACGTTTATCACACAAACTGTACATGTGAGGTCTGCCTATTTTACAACAGGTGTAATATGTAGTTATGAAACATCCATTTTTTTTATTTGCCTGGACTACACTACTTCTTTATTTTCGTAGGTATTAGTACATGATGATGTGGTCTACACCTATAGGACCCATCCATCTCTTGGACTGTCATTAACAGTACTTGTTTGGCAACAACTATCTAATCACATCTCAATATTACTTTTAAAAATAAAGTCGGTCGGGCATATAAAGTTTAACGTTACATTTCCTGGCTTCCCAAGGGAACTCCAGTATCAATCTGCACAGAGCCTCAGTATACCAGGTTTCTCCCTGGGCAGTCCGTGTCTGCACTGGGCCCACAAGGGATTGCACTTCAGCAGTTCCCATTGCGATCCCTGACTCTCCTGAGACCTCCGCCTGCCGGTCCCCTTTAGCTGCTCACTAACCTGCACCAGCTGGCTCCTCAGCTTCTTGATGCCATCCACCTGTGCTGCCTCTCCAATAAGATCCATCAGTTGTTCCCGGGCCTTCTGCTGCTGCCGCTCCGCTCACACTGCTCCGCACCACTTCAGGAGTCTTCATGCATCCGCTGATCCACAAGCAAAAGCTGCAGGCAGTGTGCAACGTATATTCTTGGAGCCGCCAATCCACCGCAACCAACACTGTGCAACCGCCAACCGTTCCTCCCGGACGACTGCTTGCACTCTAGCACCGTATGTGATGGGGTACTCACTCTACTTGTTTCTCAGTTACATTGAGGTAGGCACAGGCGGCACTTTGAATACAAAGTCCAGCCTGCTTTATTTAAACTGCATAAAGCATGCCACCAGTATACGAGATAAATGGCATTTCAGTGCAGGAAAACAACATATGCATTTTCCCCATGGCATTTTAGTTTTAGCTCAGTACGTCGCAGGATCAAGTCTTCTTGCAAGAAGACCAAAGTCAGTATATTTAACCCCCCTCACAACACATACAGACCATGTGCCAAACAAACTGACACAATTTTAAAAGCCTGAGACACACCCATGGGCAGAAGTATGTGGATAGCCAGACCCACCTATCTCTCTGGCTATCTGTAAAACCTGTCCCTGGAATGCCCTAATAAGACTTGTGGCACTACAAGTCTTAGAGCAGATATTCAGGCTTCCACAACTTTCGGAATACATACCCTCTGCCATGTTACATAGTACATAATGATGTGCTCGTCACCTATATGACCAATCCATCTTTTGGACTGGGTGTCATTAGCAGTACTTATATGGTCACAGTTACGTATGTCATGATATTACTTTTAAAAAAGATAGTCAGGTATTTAAACTTTTTTGAATGAATGTTAAGTCTGCCAAGTCAGGAGCTTGGCAACTTATCCATACTAAAGGATCTGTAGAAGAATGTAACATGGTCAAATTTGACCCATGAAAACACATTTAAAAATCTGCATCACAATAAAATGCACTGATCATCTACTTTCCATAAATTATTAGCAAATTGGTTTAATTACACCTATCCAAAAAAATTACCAGCCTCCTCCATAGCCCCTCTAGCTGTCCTAACCATCGCCAAGATAGGTGTCTTTTCTACCATTGTAAGTAGAAGTCATCTTTAATCAATTTGCTCCTAATTTAGACAAAATAGCTGGAACGTTTATCACACAAACTGTACATGTGAGGTCTGCCTATTTTACAACAGGTGTAATATGTAGTTATGAAACATCCATTTTTTTTATTTGCCTGGACTACACTACTTCTTTATTTTCGTAGGTATTAGTACATGATGATGTGGTCTACACCTATAGGACCCATCCATCTCTTGGACTGTCATTAACAGTACTTGTTTGGCAACAACTATCTAATCACATCTCAATATTACTTTTAAAAAAAAAATCGGTCGGGCATATAAAGTTTAACGTTACATTTCCTGGCTTCCCAAGGGAACTCCAGTATCAATCTGCACAGAGCCTCAGTATACCAGGTTTCTCCCTGGGCAGTCCGTGTCTGCACTGGGCCCACAAGGGATTGCACTTCAGCAGTTCCCATTGCGATCCCTGACTCTCCTGAGACCTCCGCCTGCCGGTCCCCTTTAGCTGCTCACTAACCTGCACCAGCTGGCTCCTCAGCTTCTTGATGCCATCCACCTGTGCTGCCTCTCCAATAAGATCCATCAGTTGTTCCTGGGCCTTCTGCTGCTGCCGCTCCGCTCACACTGCTCCGCACCACTTCAGGAGTCTTCATGCATCCGCTGATCCACAAGCAAAAGCTGCAGGCAGTGTGCAACGTATATTCTTGGAGCCGCCAATCCACCGCAACCAACACTGTGCAACCGCCAACCGTTCCTCCCGGACGACTGCTTGCACTCTAGCACCGTATGTGATGGGGTACTCACTCTACTTGTTTCTCAGTTACATTGAGGTAGGCACAGGCGGCACTTTGAATACAAAGTCCAGCCTGCTTTATTTAAACTGCATAAAGCATGCCACCAGTATACGAGATAAATGGCATTTCAGTGCAGGAAAACAACATATGCATTTTCCCCATGGCATTTTAGTTTTAGCTCAGTACGTCGCAGGATCAAGTCTTCTTGCAAGAAGACCAAAGTCAGTATATTTAACCCCCCTCACAACACATACAGACCATGTGCCAAACAAACTGACACAATTTTAAAAGCCTGAGACACACCCATGGGCAGAAGTATGTGGATAGCCAGACCCACCTATCTCTCTGGCTATCTGTAAAACCTGTCCCTGGAATGCCCTAATAAGACTTGTGGCACTACAAGTCTTAGAGCAGATATTCAGGCTTCCACAACTTTCGGAATACATACCCTCTGCCATGTTACATAGTACATAATGATGTGCTCGTCACCTATATGACCAATCCATCTTTTGGACTGGGTGTCATTAGTAGTACTTATATGGTCACAGTTACGTATGTCATGATATTACTTTTAAAAAAGATAGTCAGGTATTTAAACTTTTTTGAATGAATGTTAAGTCTGCCAAGTCAGAAGCTTGGCAACTTATCCATACTAAAGGATCTGTAGAAGAATGTAACATGGTCAAATTTGACCCATGAAAACACATTTAAAAATCTGCATCACAATAAAATGCACTGATCATCTACTTTCCATAAATTATTAGCAAATTGGTTTAATTACACCTATCCAAAAAATTTACCAGCCTCCTCCATAGGCCCTCTAGCTGTCCTAACCATCGCCAAGATAGGTGTCTTTTCTACCATTGTAAGTAGAAGTCATCTTTAATCAATTTGCTCCTAATTTAGACAAAATAGCTGTAACGTTTATCACACAAACTGTACATGTGAGGTCTGCCTATTTTACAACAGGTGTAATATGTAGTTATGAAACATCCATTTTTTTTATTTGCCTGGACTACACTACTTCTTTATTTTTGTAGGTATTAGTACATGATGATGTGGTCTACACCTATAGGACCCATCCATCTCTTGGACTGTCATTAACAGTATTTGTTTGGCAACAACTATCTAATCACATCTCAATATTACTTTTAAAAATAAAGTCGGTCGGGCATATAAAGTTTAACGTTACATTTCCTGGCTTCCCAGGGGAACTCCAGTATCAATCTGCACAGATCCTCAGTATACCAGGTTTCTCCCTGGGCAGTCCGTGTCTGCACTGGGCCCACAAGGGATTGCACTTCAGCAGTTCCCATTGTGATCCCTGACTCTCCTGAGACCTCCGCCTGCCGGTCCCCTTTAGCTGCTCACTAACCTGCACCAGCTGGCTCCTCAGCTTCTTGATGCCATCCACCTGTGCTGCCTCTCCAATAAGATCCATCAGTTGTTCCCGGGCCTTCTGCTGCTGCCGCTCCGCTCACACAGCTCCGCACCACTTCAGGAGTCTTCATGCATCCGCTGATCCACAAGCAAAAGCTGCATGCAGTGTGCAACGTATATTCTTGGAGCCGCCAATCCACCGCAACCAACACTGTGCAACCGCCAACCATTCCTCCCGGACGACTGCTTGCACTCTAGCACCGTATGTGATGGGGTACTCACTCTACTTGCTTTTCAGTTACATTGAGGTAGGCACAGGCAGCACTTTGAATACAAAGTCCAGCCAGCTTTATTTAAACTGCATAAAGCATGCCACCAGTATACGAGATAAATGGCATTTCTGTGCAGGAAAACAACATATGCATTTTCCCCATGGCATTTTAGTTTTAGCTCAGTACGTCGCAGGATCAAGTCTTCTTGCAAGAAGACCAAAGTCAGTATATTTAACCCCCCTCACAACACATACAGACCATGTGCCAAACAAACTGACACAATTTTAAAAGCCTGAGACACACCCATGGGCAGAAGTATGTGGATAGCCAGACCCACCTATCTCTCTGGCTATCTGTAAAACCTGTCCCTGGAATGCCCTAATAAGACTTGTGGCACTACAAGTCTTAGAGCAGATATTCAGGCTTCCACAACTTTCGGAATACATACCCTCTGCCATGTTACATAGTACATAATGATGTGCTCGTCACCTATATGACCAATCCATCTTTTGGACTGGGTGTCATTAGTAGTACTTATATGGTCACAGTTACGTATGTCATGATATTACTTTTAAAAAAGATAGTCAGGTATTTAAAGTTTTTTGAATGAATGTTAAGTCTGCCAAGTCAGGAGCTTGGCAACTTATCCATACACAAGGATCTGTAGAAGAATGTAACATGGTCAAATTTGACCCATGAAAACACATTTAAAAATCTGCATCACAATAAAATGCACTGATCATCTACTTTCCATAAATTATTAGCAAATTGGTTTAATTACACCTATCCAAAAAATTTACCAGCCTCCTCCATAGCCCCTCTAGCTGTCCTAACCATCGCCAAGATAGGTGTCTTTTCTACCATTGTAAGTAGAAGTCATCTTTAATCAATTTGCTCCTAATTTAGACAAAATAGCTGGAACGTTTATCACACAAACTGTACATGTGAGGTCTGCCTATTTTACAACAGGTGTAATATGTAGTTATGAAACATCCATTTTTTTTATTTGCCTGGACTACACTACTTCTTTATTTTCGTAGGTATTAGTACATGATGATGTGGTCTACACCTATAGGACCCATCCATCTCTTGGACTGTCATTAACAGTACTTGTTTGGCAACAACTATCTAATCACATCTCAATATTACTTTTAAAAATAAAGTCGGTCGGGCATATAAAGTTTAACGTTACATTTCCTGGCTTCCCAAGGGAACTCCAGTATCAATCTGCACAGAGCCTCAGTATACCAGGTTTCTCCCTGGGCAGTCCGTGTCTGCACTGGGCCCACAAGGGATTGCACTTCAGCAGTTCCCATTGCGATCCCTGACTCTCCTGAGAGCTCCGCCTGCCGGTCCCCTTTAGCTGCTCACTAACCTGCACCAGCTGGCTCCTCAGCTTCTTGATGCCATCCACCTGTGCTGCCTCTCCAATAAGATCCATCAGTTGTTCCCGGGCCTTCTGCTGCTGCCGCTCCGCTCACACTACTCCGCACCACTTCAGGAGTCTTCATGCATCCGCTGATCCACAAGCAAAAGCTGCATGCAGTGTGCAACGTATATTCTTGGAGCCGCCAATCCACCGCAACCAACACTGTGCAACCGCCAACCGTTCCTCCCGGACGACTGCTTGCACTCTAGCACCGTATGTGATGGGGGTACTCACTCTACTTGCTTCTCAGTTACATTGAGGTAGGCACAGGCGGCACTTTGAATACAAAGTCCAGCCTGCTTTATTTAAACTGCATAAAGCATGCCACCAGTATACGAGATAAATGGCATTTCAGTGCAGGAAAACAACATATGCATTTTCCCCATGGCATTTTAGTTTTAGCTCAGTACGTCGCAGGATCAAGTATTCTTGCAAGAAGACCAAAGTCAGTATATTTAACCCCCTCACAACACATACAGACCATGTGCCAAACAAACTGACACAATTTTAAAAGCCTGAGACACACCCATGGGCAGAAGTATGTGGATAGCCAGACCCACCCATCTCTCTGGCTATCTGTAAAACCTGTCCCTGCAATGCCCTAATAAGACTTGTGGCACTACAAGTCTTAGAGCAGATATTCAGGCTTCCACAACTTTCGGAATACATACCCTCTGCCATGTTACATAGTACATAATGATGTGCTCGTCACCTATATGACCAATCCATCTTTTGGACTGGGTGTCATTAGTAGTACTTATATGGTCACAGTTACGTATGTCATGATATTACTTTTAAAAAAGATAGTCAGGTATTTAAAGTTTTTTGAATGAATGTTAAGTCTGCCAAGTCAGGAGCTTGGCAACTTATCCATACTAAAGGATCTGTAGAAGAATGTAACATGGTCAAATTTGACCCATGAAAACACATTTAAAAATCTGCATCACAATAAAATGCACTGATCATCTACTTTCCATAAATTATTAGCAAATTGGTTTAATTACACCTATCCAAAAAATTTACCAGCCTCCTCCATAGCCCCTCTAGCTGTCCTAACCATCGCCAAGATAGGTGTCTTTTCTACCATTGTAAGTAGAAGTCATCTTTAATCAATTTGCTCCTAATTTAGACAAAATAGCTGGAACGTTTATCACACAAACTGTACATGTGAGGTCTGCCTATTTTACAACAGGTGTAATATGTAGTTATGAAACATCCATTTTTTTTATTTGCCTGGACTACACTACTTCTTTATTTTCGTAGGTATTAGTACATGATGATGTGGTCTACACCTATAGGACCCATCCATCTCTTGGACTGTCATTAACAGTACTTGTTTGGCAACAACTATCTAATCACATCTCAATATTACTTTTAAAAATAAAGTCGGTCGGGCATATAAAGTTTAACGTTACATTTCCTGGCTTCCCAAGGGAACTCCAGTATCAATCTGCACAGAGCCTCAGTATACCAGGTTTCTCCCTGGGCAGTCCGTGTCTGCACTGGGCCCACAAGGGATTGCACTTCAGCAGTTCCCATTGCGATCCCTGACTCTCCTGAGACCTCCGCCTGCCGGTCCCCTTTAGCTGCTCACTAACCTGCACCAGCTGGCTCCTCAGCTTCTTGATGCCATCCATCTGTGCTGCCTCTCCAATAAGATCCATCAGTTGTTCCCGGGCCTTCTGCTGCTGCCGCTCCGTTCACACTGCTCCGCACCACTTCAGGAGTCTTCATGCAACCGCTGATCCACAAGCAAAAGCTGCATGCAGTGTGCAACGTATATTCTTGGAGCCGCCAATCCACCGCAACCAACACTGTGCAACCGCCAACCGTTCCTCCCGGACGACTGCTTGCACTCTAGCACCGTATGTGATGGGGTACTCACTCTACTTGTTTCTCAGTTACATTGAGGTAGGCACAGGCGGCACTTTGAATACAAAGTCCAGCCTGCTTTATTTAAACTGCATAAAGCATGCCACCAGTATACGAGATAAATGGCATTTCAGTGCAGGAAAACAACATATGCATTTTCCCCATGGCATTTTAGTTTTAGCTCAGTACGTCGCAGGATCAAGTCTTCTTGCAAGAAGACCAAAGTCAGTATATTTAACCCCCCTCACAACACATACAGACCATGTGCCAAACAAACTGACACAATTTTAAAAGCCTGAGACACACCCATGGGCAGAAGTATGTGGATAGCCAGACCCACCTATCTCTCTGGCTATCTGTAAAACCTGTCCCTGGAATGCCCTAATAAGACTTGTGGCACTACAAGTCTTAGAGCAGATATTCAGGCTTCCACAACTTTCGGAATACATACCCTCTGCCATGTTACATAGTACATAATGATGTGCTCGTCACCTATATGACCAATCCATCTTTTGGACTGGGTGTCATTAGTAGTACTTATATGGTCACAGTTACGTATGTCATGATATTACTTTTAAAAAAGATAGTCAGTAGTGATGAGCGAGCATGCTTGTCACTACTCGGTACTCGCACGAGTATCACTGTACTCGGGCTGCTCGGCGGGGACCGAGTAATCTCGCGATACTCGTGCTTTACTCGTGGTCTTCATTTCTGCATGTTGGCGCTCTTTTGAGAGCCAGCCCTCATGCAGGGATTGGCTGGCAGACCACTGCAATGCCACAGCCCTGTTAGTTGTGGAATTGCAGTGATTGGCCGGCCTGCACAGCGTCACCGAGCCTTTATATAGGCCGGCGCGCTGTGCTCTGCTCACAGCTATTCTGACAGTGAGTGTAGGGAGAGTGTCGCTGATTCAGGGAAAGCTTTGCGGCCCTTTATAGTTAGTTCCGGAGCAGGGCTGCAAACAGTGTGACCAGAAGTCCTTCTCAGGACTATTCTAGTTGTATACAGGCAGGCAGGGTATAGCCAGGTCGGAGTACAGTAGCAGAGTCCTTCTCAGGACTATTGTTGCTATATACAGGCAGGGTATAGCCAGGTCGGAATACAGGCTAGTGACCAGAAGAGTCCTTGTCAGGACTATTGTAGCAGTATACAGGCAGGCAGGCAGGGTATATATAGCCATTCCTAGTGGTGACCGTATACCAGCCTTCATCATATCTGGGGCTGGTGTACACAGTGTAAAACAGTCCAGATAGTGTCAGACTTCTCAGTAATTGTCGCTCCTAAAAACCAGTTAGGTTCTTATTGCGTCCGTGCTTGCATTTAAAAACAGCACGTGTGTGGCAGTCGGTGGCAGCGTACAGGTGCGCGTTTTGCACAAACTATTATATAACGCACAAGTCTAGTGTATAATACACGTCAGTCAGCAGTGTGTGATAGTGTCAGACTTCTCAGTAATTGTCGCTCCTAAAAACCAGTTAGGTTCTTATTGCGTCCGTGCTTGCATTTAAAAACAGCACGTGTGTGGCAGTCGGTGGCAGGGTACAGGTGCGCGTTTTGCACAAACTATTATATAACGCACAAGTCTAGTGTATAATACACGTCAGTCAGCAGTGTCTGATAGTGTCAGACTTCTCAGTAATTGTCGCTCCTAAAAACCAGTTAGGTTCTTATTGCGTCCGTGCTTGCATTTAAAAACAGCACGTGTGTGGCAGTCGGTGGCAGGGTACAGGTGCGCGTTTTGCACAAACTATTATATAACGCACAAGTCTAGTGTATAATACACGTCAGTCAGCAGTGTCTGATAGTGTCAGACTTCTCAGTAATTGTCGCTCCTAAAAACCAGTTAGGTTCTTATTGCGTCCGTGCTTGCATTTAAAAACAGCACGTGTGTGGCAGTCGGTGGCAGGGTACAGGTGCGCGTTTTGCACAAACTATTATATAACGCACAAGTCTAGTGTATAATACACGTCAGTCAGCAGTGTCTGATAGTGTCAGACTTCTCAGTAATTGTCGCTCCTAAAAACCAGTTAGGTTCTTATTGCGTCCGTGCTTGCATTTAAAAACAGCACGTGTGTGGCAGTCGGTGGCAGGGTACAGGTGCGCGTTTTGCACAAACTATTATATAACGCACAAGTCTAGTGTATAATACACGTCAGTCAGCAGTGTCTGATAGTGTCAGACTTCTCAGTAATTGTCGCTCCTAAAAACCAGTTATGTTCTTATTGCGTCCGTGCTTGCATTTAAAAACAGCACGTGTGTGGCAGTCGGTGGCAGGGTACAGGTGCGCGTTTTGCACAAACTATTATATAACGCACAAGTCTAGTGTATAATACACGTCAGTCAGCAGTGTCTGATAGTGTCAGACTTCTCAGTAATTGTCGCTCCTAAAAACCAGTTATGTTCTTATTGCGTCCGTGCTTGCATTTAAAAACAGCACGTGTGTGGCAGTCGGTGGCAGGGTACAGGTGCGCGTTTTGCACAAACTATTATATAACGCACAAGTCTAGTGTATAATACACGTCAGTCAGCAGTGTCTGATAGTGTCAGACTTCTCAGTAATTGTCGCTCCTAAAAACCAGTTAGGTTCTTATTGCGTCCGTGCTTGCATTTAAAAACAGCACGTGTGTGGCAGTCGGTGGCAGCGTCAGGCTCCACGTTGTCCCTGGATAGAGACGTGCATGAGGGCCTCAAAACATTGTTCCCATTGCAAAGGAGTGGGTCTCCTGTCGTTGTAATGTCCATTCTGCAAAGAATGGGCGAAAAAATTTACCACTGGGGGTATACCTGAAACAAAGGCCTAAGTATTGCAATTTGTAACGGTCATCATCATGGTGGCGCATGAGGAGAAGGAGGAGCAGTCCAGCGATTAGCCAAACTCCAGAAGTGTGTACCCATGGGTGAGTGGAGGTACATGGCAAACTTTAAATTCCGCTCTCATTTGCTGGTGGTGTGGTGAAGTCTGGCCCAATCCAACCCTTGTTCATCTTGATCAGAGTCAGCTTGTCAGCATTTTCAGTTGACAGGCGGGTGCGTTTATCTGTAATGATTCCACCTGCGGCACTAAAAACACGCTCTGACAAAACGCTAGCAGCAGGGCAGGCCAGGCCTTCCAAGGCGTAGAGAGCCAATTCATGCCACGTGTCCAGCTTGGATACCCAATAATTGTAAGGCACAGAGGAATGTCGGAGTACAGTTGTTCGATCTGCAAGGTACTCCTTCAGCATCTGGGCAAACTTAGGATTTCTTGTGGCACTACCCCGCACCTCAGGGGCTGTGGTACGTGAGGGGCTGAGAAAACTGTCACACATCTTAAAGACTGTTCCCCTACCTCTGGCGGATTGGACTTGTGCCTCTCTCGGCTGTACGCCTCGGTTGTCCACTGATTCATGACCTATGCCGCTAGCGTTTTGTGAGGGGAATGCTTTGCCTACTTCCGTGACTATGGCCTTCTGGAACTGCTGCATTTTGCCTGACCTCTCCGCCTCGGGAATAAGAGACATAAAGTTCTCCTTTTAGCGTGGGTCTAACAGTGTTACCAACCAGTAATGATTGTCGGCCAAGATGTTCTTAACGCGAGGGTCACGAGACAGGCAGCTTACCATAAAGTCAGCCATGTGTGCCAGACTCTTAACAGCCATCACTTCAGTATCCTGACCGACACGATGACTGAACATGCTGTCCTCCTCCTCCTCATCATCTACCCTGTCCTCTGGCCAGCCACGCTGAACCGAGGATATGACTGCATGTCATATCCTCAATTTGGCCAGAGAGTTGCTCCATGTCTTCATCCTCCTCCTCGTCATAGTCCTCCACTGCACGTTGTGATGAGACGAGGCTGGGCTGTGTGTTATCATCACCCACACCCACTACTGTTTCTTGCTGAAACTCATCGCGCTCCGCCTGCAATGCATCATGTTTGTTTTCTGAGCAGAGACCATTTTAGAAGGCAGAGAAGCGGTATGGTGACGCTAATAATGTCGTCATCGCCGCTCACCATCTTGTTGTAGTCCTCAAAGTTTTGGCGGATGGTGCATAGGTCGGACATCCATCTCCACTCCTCAGGTGTTATGTGTGGAGTTTGACCCATTTCCCGACGGCTTAGGTGATGCAGGTACTCAACAACTGCCCTCTTCTGCTCACATATCCTGACCAACATGTGCAGAGTTGAATTCCAACGCGTGGGGACATCACACACCAGTCTGTGTGCCGGAAGATGCAAACGGCGTCTTAAGGCGGCAAGGCCGGCTGAAGCAGTAGGTGACTTTCGAAAATGTGCAGACAGGCGGCGAACTTTTACCAGCAGATCAGACAGCTCTGACTATGACTTTAGAAACCGCTGAACCTCGAGGTTGAGCACATGGGCCAAGCATGGAACATGTGTCAGCTGGCCTCGCCTCAAAGCCGCCACCAGGTTCCGGCCATTGTCACACACCACCTTTCCTGGCTTTAGGTTCAGAGTTGTGAGCCAGTGATCTGCCTGCTGTTTCAGAGCTGTCCACACCTCTTCTGCATTGTGGGGTTTGTCACCTATGCAGATTAGCTTCAGCACTGCCTGTTGCCGCTTCGCCGAGGCAGTGCTGCAGTGCTTCTGTGTCGCCCTGGACAAGCCAGGGGCCACAGAGCACAACACTTAAACACCCCACACTCCCTGCAGGCATATCATAGTCAAAACACAAAATCCTTGTTGCCTTCCCCAGGGGCTGTTGTCCACACCAGGGTGTGGAGCCAGGCGGTTGGTCTCCACCCACCGAGGAGGAGGGAAAACACAGGCAGTGAGAGTTAAGCTAAGGAAGTGGAAGGAGGAAAGTAGTAGAGAGGAGAAAAGTGACAGCAAAGAGCCTGAAGTTGGTCCGGGTGTGTGGCCTGGACAGGACAGCAAGGTTGGCAGGATGTGGTGACCGTCTGCAGTGGAGGCCGATTGGAGTCTGCCGTAAGGACCGTGGACGGGTGGTGACCCGGCCGTACCGGACCGGTATACAAAGCGAAGCCAGCACCATTGGCAGAGGACTTTCGGATCCCGGCAAGGCTTGGTGTCGCCGTGAATTTGCCAAATCCGTTATTGAAGGGGACCTCAGGGTTTCCAAACAGCCAAGTCCAGATAGAAGGCAACCGTACAACCGTGAAGGGGAGACACAGCCACCGGCAAGGGCAACCGTCTCCCAGGGCCAGCGCCTGTGGGCAAAAGGGGCTCCTCCGGCCCATATCCAGGTCAGGGAGCGGGTTACCGTTGGGAAACCATCACTACCAACACTTAACTTCGGTGCAGGGAGAGACAGTCATCACTAACCTGCAGGGAGGAACAACCGCAGCCGTCCGAGTGACCCGTCCATCCAG
Source organism: Anomaloglossus baeobatrachus (assembly GCF_048569485.1). Taxonomy (NCBI): domain Eukaryota; kingdom Metazoa; phylum Chordata; class Amphibia; order Anura; family Aromobatidae; genus Anomaloglossus; species Anomaloglossus baeobatrachus. The sequence continues at coordinate 607,338,394 of NC_134356.1, read as the reverse complement.
CCACTTGTTTTACCCTGAACTGTGTCATCATCATTGGGCTGAGTGAGTACCTCCGTGCCGTGCGGCACAGCGCTGCCCCTGCGACCATGCACTTCATCAGGCCCCGCAACCCGCCTGTCATCCATCTCTACCCCATCACCAGGCCCCGGGACAACCAACCCCCCTACCCACGTAGGGGAGAAATAACAACAAAGCTGCTCCCTGTCACAGGCTCCCGGGATCCCCGTCCAGAGCAGCGGTGGTGTCCACACAATCACCACAACCGTGGGTGGCGTCACGGACAATATCCCCAAAACCCAAACCACCCCTTTTCACTCACGGGCGAGTAGCGCCGCTCGAGTCCCCGGGATCCGGCCATCGCTCGAGCCAACGAGCAGCAGCAGCCGTAGAGCTGCGTCAGCCGGACCCGAGCAGTGGGAGAGCGCACCGTCCCCTCCTCCGCCAGCGACACTTACAGCTTGGGACTGGTGTGGAGGGTAAAGTGGATCAGGATGCGCAGGAGGAGGAGGAGGCTGAGGAGCATGACATTCCGGAGCTGTAGAGTGTGTGTGAAACCCTGACTGAGGTAGGGCCTGCAAAACTTGGTGTGTGAAGGACGTATTCCGTCCCTCGCTCAGACTGGGTCCCAGCTTGCACAATATTAACCCAGTGTGACGTCAACGAGATGTAGCGGCCTTGCCCACATGCACTTGTCCACGTGTCTGTGGTTAGGTGGACTTTGGCTGAAACAGCGTTGTTCCGGGCACGTGTGATGTTTTGTGACACATGGTTATGCAATGCGGGGACGGCACACAGGGAGAAATAGTGGCGGCTGTGGACCGAGTAACGTGGGACAGCTGCCACCATCAGTTCGCGGAATGCTTCTGTCTCAACCAGCCTAAAAGGCAACATTTCCAGCGCAAGCAGTCGCGAAATGTTAGCATTTAGAACTGTGGCATGTGGGGTGTTGGCAGTGTATTTGCGCCTGCGCTCAAAGGTTTGCTGAATGGATAACTGAACGTTGCGCTGGGACAAGGACGTGCTTGATGATGGTGTTCTTTCTGCGTAGGCAACTGCAGGTGCAGGAGTGGAGGAGGCTTGTTCGCAGGCAGCATGGACAGGGGATTGGCTCGCATGCACAACCAGCGAAGACGTAGCAGTGACATCAGCAAGCACTGCTCCTCGACTCTGTTGTACTTCCCACAAAGTCGGGTGCTTGGCTGACATGTGCCTGATCATGCTGGTGGTGGTCAGGCTGCTAGTTTTGGTACCCCTGCTGATGCTGGCATGGCAGGTGTTGCAAATGGCCTTTTTAGAATCATCTGGAGCCAACTTAAAAAACTGCCAGTGTCAGAGTTCCTGGTTTTCCAGTTTTCTTTTGAAAGAGCTTGCCCTTTGTTAACATGGAGTTTTCTGTTATGTTGCCCTACTTCCTGTCCATCTGTTTAAAAGCCGCCCCTAAAGCTTAGTCCAGTGCCTGAGTATACTGCTTCCTGTGTGCTCCTGCCCTGCTGCTTTTGGTTCCTGATTGTTATTCGGATCCTCTTGGAAAACAACCGACACCGACTCTGGACTTCATCTGGTATCATCTAGCTGTACCTGGACTCCGTTTGCCGTCTTTGGTCGGAACTTCTGCCCGGTTCCTTCCGTTTAATACCACTCTGGACTCACATCACGTACAGACATTTTTCGACTTACCTATTGCCCTTTTGTGTCCCGGCTGCTGCGCATTTAGGGCTTCTGGGGTGATTGCCAGACAGTCCCTGTATAGGGGTTTGCTGTTGGTGGTCTCCCTGGGGGAGTCCGGTGCGCGGTACCGGGAATTCCCTTTCGCTCAGTCCCTGGAAGGTATTTCCTGTATTTATGTTCTACTGTGTTTTTGTTCCGTTTATGTACATATTTGCTGGTTGCATATTATAAATGTCTTGCACCAAGAACTCGTCTCTGGTTGTCATTGCCCTAACGCAATCGAAATCCTCAATACATACAATAGTATTACAGCCAGACTCGGGAAGACCTAACATTTGTACAGGCACCTTGTGTCGTGTTGTTCCGGGGAACAGTTGACTGACGTCTGCCTGGGGCCACCACTCTGCTTCTTACTGCCTGTTGTGATGCTACGCCTCCCTCCCCCTGTGCACTGCTGTCCTCGCTCTGCATATCCTCCTGCCAGGTTGGGTCAGTTACTGGATCATCCACCACGTCGTCTTCCTCTTCCGCACCCTGCTCCTCCTCCTGACTTCCTGACAATTGTGTCTCATCATCGGCCACCCCTTGTTGAGACACGTTGCCAACTTCGTGAGAACGTGGCTGCTCAAATATTTGTGCATCTGTACATACAATCTCGTCATGGCCCACTTCAACAGGAGCTGGCGAGAGGCCAGAATTTGTGAATGGAAACGTGAACGAACAGCTATTCCGAGTGTCCAAGTGTGGGATCAGTAATGTCCGTGGACGTGTACTCGGCCTGGTGGTAGGAAGGAGGATCAGGTTCTGAAATGTGCGGTGCAGTATCACGGCTACTGACACTTGACCGTGTGGAAGACAGAGTGTTTGTGGTGGTGCCAATCTGACTGGAAGCATTATCCGCTATCCAACTAACAACCTGTTGACACTGGTCTTGGTTCAAGAGGGGTGTACTGCTGCGGTCCCCAAGAATTTGGGACAGGACGTGCGAGCGACTAGATGTGGCCCTTTGTTGTGGCGAAATTAGAGCTTGCACACAACCTCGGTGTCTGCCTGCACCACCATCACGTCCACTTCCTTGTTCGTTGACAACGCCCTTGCGCATTTTGCAATGCTGTGCTGATGTGTATTCACTAGACTTGTGTGTTATATCCAAGTTTGTGCAAAACTCACACAAATGCAGCGGAAAGCTGCCACCAACAGGCACACACGTGCGGTTTTTAAATGCAAGCACGGAGGCACTAAGAACCTAACAGGTCTCTATCCAGGGACAACGTAGAGCCTCCCAATGTTTGGCTTCCCTGCCTAAGGGCTATACTATAATACACCCACTTCCTTCCAATGGGCACTTCAGGTTTACAGGCCTTCATGCACGTCTCTATCCAGGGACAACGTGGAGCCTCCCAATGTTTGGCTTCCCTGCCTAAGGGCTATACTATAATACACCCACTTCCTTCCAATGGGCACTTCAGGTTTACAGGCCTTCATGCACGTCTCTATCCAGGGACAACGTGGAGCCTCCCAATGTTTGGCTTCCCTGCCTAAGGGCTATACTATAATACACCCACTTCCTTCCAATGGGCACTTCAGGTTTACAGGCCTTCATGCACGTCTCTATCCAGGGACAACGTGGAGCCTCCCAATGTTTGGCTTCCCTGCCTAAGGGCTATACTATAATACACCCACTTCCTTCCAATGGGCACTTCAGGTTTACAGGCCTTCATGCACGTCTCTATCCAGGGACAACGTGGAGCCTCCCAATGTTTGGCTTCCCTGCCTAAGGGCTATACTATAATACACCCACTTCCTTCCAATGGGCACTTCAGGTTTACAGGCCTTCATGCACGTCTCTATCCAGGGACAACGTGGAGCCTCCCAATGTTTGGCTTCCCTGCCTAAGGGCTATACTATAATACACCCACTTCCTTCCAATGGGCACTTCAGGTTTACAGGCCTTCATGCACGTCTCTATCCAGGGACAACGTGGAGCCTCCCAATGTTTGGCTTCCCTGCCTAAGGGCTATACTATAATACACCCACTTCCTTCCAATGGGCACTTCAGGTTTACAGGCCTTCATGCACGTCTCTATCCAGGGACAACGTGGAGCCTCCCAATGTTTGGCTTCCCTGCCTAAGGGCTATACTATAATACACCCACTTCCTTCCAATGGGCACTTCAGGTTTACAGGCCTTCATGCACGTCTCTATCCAGGGACAACGTGGAGCCTCCCAATGTTTGGCTTCCCTGCCTAAGGGCTATACTATAATACACCCACTTCCTTCCAATGGGCACTTCAGGTTTACAGGCCTTCATGCACGTCTCTATCCAGGGACAACGTGGAGCCTCCCAATGTTTGGCTTCCCTGCCTAAGGGCTATACTATAATACACCCACTTCCTTCCAATGGGCACTTCAGGTTTACAGGCCCTCATGCACGTCTGTATGCAGGGGCATTGGTGAACCTCACAATTTAGGACTGCCCTGGCTAAGGAAAATACTACAAAGACTCACTTCCTCAAAATGGGCACATTAGACTCAAGAGGCCTTCATGTACGTCTCTTCTCAGGGACATCGGAGTGCCACACAATGTTTTCACGTAAAATCTTTCATGTATTGATCTCAAAAAGTAACATACACCAGCTCTATCTCACTATTGGGTATGTGCCCTTAACATTTCCGCCATGAAAAATCATTTTGGGGTCATTTTGGAAGGTTTTCTGGTGAGTCCGTAAAAATGGCGTAAAACGCGGACAAAATTGTTCACAGCTGTGACTTTTGAGTGATAAATGCTTCAAGGGGTCTTCCCCATGCTGTTGCCATGTCATTTGAGCACTCTTCTGAGACTTTTGTGACATTTTTAGGGTTTCTCCATGCTGCCGGGAGGTCATTTCACAAAAATACTCGGGTCTCCCATAGGATAACATTGGGCTCGTTGCTCGGGCCGAGTACACGAGTATCTTGGGAGGCTCGGCCCGAGCTTCGAGCACCCGAGCTTTTTAGTACTCGCTCATCACTAATAGTCAGGTATTTAAACTTTTTTGAATGAATGTTAAGTCTGCCAAGTCAGGAGCTTGGCAACTTATCCATACTAAAGGATCTGTAGAAGAATGTAACATGGTCAAATTTGACCCATGAAAACACATTTAAAAATCTGCATCACAATAAAATGCACTGATCATCTACTTTCCATAAATTATTAGCAAATTGGTTTAATTACACCTATCCAAAAAATTTACCAGCCTCCTCCATAGCCCCTCTAGCTGTCCTAACCATCGCCAAGATAGGTGTCTTTTCTACCATTGTAAGTAGAAGTCATCTTTAATCAATTTGCTCCTAATTTAGACAAAATAGCTGGAACGTTTATCACACAAACTGTACATGTGAGGTCTGCCTATTTTACAACAGGTGTAATATGTAGTTATGAAACATCCATTTTTTTTATTTGCCTGGACTACACTACTTCTTTATTTTCGTAGGTATTAGTACATGATGATGTGGTCTACACCTATAGGACCCATCCATCTCTTGGACTGTCATTAACAGTACTTGTTTGGCAACAACTATCTAATCACATCTCAATATTACTTTTAAAAATAAAGTCGGTCGGGCATATAAAGTTTAACGTTACATTTCCTGGCTTCCCAAGGGAACTCCAGTATCAATCTGCACAGAGCCTCAGTATACCAGGTTTCTCCCTGGGCAGTCCGTGTCTGCACTGGGCCCACAAGGGATTGCACTTCAGCAGTTCCCATTGCGATCCCTGAATCTCCTGAGACCTCCGCCTGCCGGTCCCCTTTAGCTGCTCACTAACCTGCACCAGCTGGCTCCTCAGCTTCTTGATGCCATCCACCTGTGCTGCCTCTCCAATAAGATCCATCAGTTGTTCCCGGGCCTTCTGCTGCTGCCGCTCCGCTCACACTGCTCCGCACCACTTCAGGAGTCTTCATGCATCCGCTGATCCACAAGCAAAAGCTGCAGGCAGTGTGCAACGTATATTCTTGGAGCCGCAAACCACCGCAACCAACACTGTGCAACCGCCAACCGTTCCTCCCGGACGACTGCTTGCACTCTAGCACCGTATGTGATGGGGTACTCACTCTACTTGTTTCTCAGTTACATTGAGGTAGGCACAGGCGGCACTTTGAATACAAAGTCCAGCCTGCTTTATTTAAACTGCATAAAGCATGCCACCAGTATACGAGATAAATGGCATTTCAGTGCAGGAAAACAACATATGCATTTTCCCCATGGCATTTTAGTTTTAGCTCAGTACGTCGCAGGATCAAGTCTTCTTGCAAGAAGACCAAAGTCAGTATATTTAACCCCCCTCACAACACATACAGACCATGTGCCAAACAAACTGACACAATTTTAAAAGCCTGAGACACACCCATGGGCAGAAGTATGTGGATAGCCAGACCCACCTATCTCTCTGGCTATCTGTAAAACCTGTCCCTGGAATGCCCTAATAAGACTTGTGGCACTACAAGTCTTAGAGCAGATATTCAGGCTTCCACAACTTTCGGAATACATACCCTCTGCCATGTTACATAGTACATAATGATGTGCTCGTCACCTATATGACCAATCCATCTTTTGGACTGGGTGTCATTAGTAGTACTTATATGGTCACAGTTACGTATGTCATGATATTACTTTTAAAAAAGATAGTCAGGTATTTAAACTTTTTTGAATGAATGTTAAGTCTGCCAAGTCAGAAGCTTGGCAACTTATCCATACTAAAGGATCTGTAGAAGAATGTAACATGGTCAAATTTGACCCATGAAAACACATTTAAAAATCTGCATCACAATAAAATGCACTGATCATCTACTTTCCATAAATTATTAGCAAATTGGTTTAATGACACCTATCCAAAAAATTTACCAGCCTCCTCCATAGCCCCTCTAGCTGTCCTAACCATCGCCAAGATAGGTGTCTTTTCTACCATTGTAAGTAGAAGTCATCTTTAATCAATTTGCTCCTAATTTAGACAAAATAGCTGGAACGTTTATCACACAAACTGTACATGTGAGGTCTGCCTATTTTACAACAGGTGTAATATGTAGTTATGAAACATCCATTTTTTTTATTTGCCTGGACTACACTACTTCTTTATTTTCGTAGGTATTAGTACATGATGATGTGGTCTACACCTATAGGACCCATCCATCTCTTGGACTGTCATTAACAGTACTTGTTTGGCAACAACTATCTAATCACATCTCAATATTACTTTTAAAAATAAAGTCGGTCGGGCATATAAAGTTTAACGTTACATTTCCTGGCTTCCCAAGGGAACTCCAGTATCAATCTGCACAGAGCCTCAGTATACCAGGTTTCTCCCTGGGCAGTCCGTGTCTGCACTGGGCCCACAAGGGATTGCACTTCAGCAGTTCCCATTGCGATCCCTGACTCTCCTGAGAGCTCCGCCTGCCGGTCCCCTTTAGCTGCTCACTAACCTGCACCAGCTGGCTCCTCAGCTTCTTGATGCCATCCACCTGTGCTGCCTCTCCAATAAGATCCATCAGTTGTTCCCGGGCCTTCTGCTGCTGCCGCTCCACTCACACAGCTCCGCACCACTTCAGGAGTCTTCATGCATCCGCTGATCCACAAGCAAAAGCTGCATGCAGTGTGCAACGTATATTCTTGGAGCCGCCAATCCACCGCAACCAACACTGTGCAACCGCCAACCATTCCTCCCGGACGACTGCTTGCACTCTAGCACCGTATGTGATGGGGTACTCACTCTACTTGCTTTTCAGTTACATTGAGGTAGGCACAGGCGGCACTTTGAATACAAAGTCCAGCCTGCTTTATTTAAACTGCATAAAGCATGCCACCAGTATACGAGATAAATGGCATTTCTGTGCAGGAAAACAACATATGCATTTTCCCCATGGCATTTTAGTTTTAGCTCAGTACGTCGCAGGATCAAGTCTTCTTGCAAGAAGACCAAAGTCAGTATATTTAACCCCCCTCACAACACATACAGACCATGTGCCAAACAAACTGACACAATTTTAAAAGCCTGAGACACACCCATGGGCAGAAGTATGTGGATAGCCAGACCCACCTATCTCTCTGGCTATCTGTAAAACCTGTCCCTGGAATGCCCTAATAAGACTTGTGGCACTACAAGTCTTAGAGCAGATATTCAGGCTTCCACAACTTTCGGAATACATACCCTCTGCCATGTTACATAGTACATAATGATGTGCTCGTCACCTATATGACCAATCCATCTTTTGGACTGGGTGTCATTAGTAGTACTTATATGGTCACAGTTACATATGTCATGATATTACTTTTAAAAAAGATAGTCAGGTATTTAAAGTTTTTTGAATGAATGTTAAGTCTGCCAAGTCAGGAGCTTGGCAACTTATCCATACACAAGGATCTGTAGAAGAATGTAACATGGTCAAATTTGACCCATGAAAACACATTTAAAAATCTGCATCACAATAAAATGCACTGATCATCTACTTTCCATAAATTATTAGCAAATTGGTTTAATTACACCTATCCAAAAAATTTACCAGCCTCCTCCATAGCCCCTCTAGCTGTCCTAACCATCGCCAAGATAGGTGTCTTTTCTACCATTGTAAGTAGAAGTCATCTTTAATCAATTTGCTCCTAATTTAGACAAAATAGCTGGAACGTTTATCACACAAACTGTACATGTGAGGTCTGCCTATTTTACAACAGGTGTAATATGTAGTTATGAAACATCCATTTTTTTTATTTGCCTGGACTACACTACTTCTTTATTTTCGTAGGTATTAGTACATGATGATGTGGTCTACACCTATAGGACCCATCCATCTCTTGGACTGTCATTAACAGTACTTGTTTGGCAACAACTATCTAATCACATCTCAATATTACTTTTAAAAATAAAGTCGGTCGGGCATATAAAGTTTAACGTTACATTTCCTGGCTTCCCAAGGGAACTCCAGTATCAATCTGCACAGAGCCTCAGTATACCAGGTTTCTCCCTGGGCAGTCCGTGTCTGCACTGGGCCCACAAGGGATTGCACTTCAGCAGTTCCCATTGCGATCCCTGACTCTCCTGAGAGCTCCGCCTGCCGGTCCCCTTTAGCTGCTCACTAACCTGCACCAGCTGGCTCCTCAGCTTCTTGATGCCATCCACCTGTGCTGCCTCTCCAATAAGATCCATCAGTTGTTCCCGGGCCTTCTGCTGCTGCCGCTCCGCTCACACTACTCCGCACCACTTCAGGAGTCTTCATGCATCCGCTGATCCACAAGCAAAAGCTGCATGCAGTGTGCAACGTATATTCTTGGAGCCGCCAATCCACCGCAACCAACACTGTGCAACCGCCAACCGTTCCTCCCGGACGACTGCTTGCACTCTAGCACCGTATGTGATGGGGGTACTCACTCTACTTGCTTCTCAGTTACATTGAGGTAGGCACAGGCGGCACTTTGAATACAAAGTCCAGCCTGCTTTATTTAAACTGCATAAAGCATGCCACCAGTATACGAGATAAATGGCATTTCAGTGCAGGAAAACAACATATGCATTTTCCCCATGGCATTTTAGTTTTAGCTCAGTACGTCGCAGGATCAAGTATTCTTGCAAGAAGACCAAAGTCAGTATATTTAACCCCCTCACAACACATACAGACCATGTGCCAAACAAACTGACACAATTTTAAAAGCCTGAGACACACCCATGGGCAGAAGTATGTGGATAGCCAGACCCACCCATCTCTCTGGCTATCTGTAAAACCTGTCCCTGCAATGCCCTAATAAGACTTGTGGCACTACAAGTCTTAGAGCAGATATTCAGGCTTCCACAACTTTCGGAATACATACCCTCTGCCATGTTACATAGTACATAATGATGTGCTCGTCACCTATATGACCAATCCATCTTTTGGACTGGGTGTCATTAGTAGTACTTATATGGTCACAGTTACGTATGTCATGATATTACTTTTAAAAAAGATAGTCAGGTATTTAAAGTTTTTTGAATGAATGTTAAGTCTGCCAAGTCAGGAGCTTGGCAACTTATCCATACTAAAGGATCTGTAGAAGAATGTAACATGGTCAAATTTGACCCATGAAAACACATTTAAAAATCTGCATCACAATAAAATGCACTGATCATCTACTTTCCATAAATTATTAGCAAATTGGTTTAATTACACCTATCCAAAAAATTTACCAGCCTCCTCCATAGCCCCTCTAGCTGTCCTAACCATCGCCAAGATAGGTGTCTTTTCTACCATTGTAAGTAGAAGTCATCTTTAATCAATTTGCTCCTAATTTAGACAAAATAGCTGGAACGTTTATCACACAAACTGTACATGTGAGGTCTGCCTATTTTACAACAGGTGTAATATGTAGTTATGAAACATCCATTTTTTTTATTTGCCTGGACTACACTACTTCTTTATTTTCGTAGGTATTAGTACATGATGATGTGGTCTACACCTATAGGACCCATCCATCTCTTGGACTGTCATTAACAGTACTTGTTTGGCAACAACTATCTAATCACATCTCAATATTACTTTTAAAAATAAAGTCGGTCGGGCATATAAAGTTTAACGTTACATTTCCTGGCTTCCCAAGGGAACTCCAGTATCAATCTGCACAGAGCCTCAGTATACCAGGTTTCTCCCTGGGCAGTCCGTGTCTGCACTGGGCCCACAAGGGATTGCACTTCAGCAGTTCCCATTGCGATCCCTGACTCTCCTGAGACCTCCGCCTGCCGGTCCCCTTTAGCTGCTCACTAACCTGCACCAGCTGGCTCCTCAGCTTCTTGATGCCATCCATCTGTGCTGCCTCTCCAATAAGATCCATCAGTTGTTCCCGGGCCTTCTGCTGCTGCCGCTCCGTTCACACTGCTCCGCACCACTTCAGGAGTCTTCATGCATCCGCTGATCCACAAGCAAAAGCTGCATGCAGTGTGCAACGTATATTCTTGGAGCCGCCAATCCACCGCAACCAACACTGTGCAACCGCCAACCGTTCCTCCCGGACGACTGCTTGCACTCTAGCACCGTATGTGATGGGGTACTCACTCTACTTGTTTCTCAGTTACATTGAGGTAGGCACAGGCGGCACTTTGAATACAAAGTCCAGCCTGCTTTATTTAAACTGCATAAAGCATGCCACCAGTATACGAGATAAATGGCATTTCAGTGCAGGAAAACAACATATGCATTTTCCCCATGGCATTTTAGTTTTAGCTCAGTACGTCGCAGGATCAAGTCTTCTTGCAAGAAGACCAAAGTCAGTATATTTAACCCCCCTCACAACACATACAGACCATGTGCCAAACAAACTGACACAATTTTAAAAGCCTGAGACACACCCATGGGCAGAAGTATGTGGATAGCCAGACCCACCTATCTCTCTGGCTATCTGTAAAACCTGTCCCTGGAATGCCCTAATAAGACTTGTGGCACTACAAGTCTTAGAGCAGATATTCAGGCTTCCACAACTTTCGGAATACATACCCTCTGCCATGTTACATAGTACATAATGATGTGCTCGTCACCTATATGACCAATCCATCTTTTGGACTGGGTGTCATTAGTAGTACTTATATGGTCACAGTTACGTATGTCATGATATTACTTTTAAAAAAGATAGTCAGGTATTTAAACTTTTTTGAATGAATGTTAAGTCTGCCAAGTCAGAAGCTTGGCAACTTATCCATACTAAAGGATCTGTAGAAGAATGTAACATGGTCAAATTTGACCCATGAAAACACATTTAAAAATCTGCATCACAATAAAATGCACTGATCATCTACTTTCCATAAATTATTAGCAAATTGGTTTAATTACACCTATCCAAAAAATTTACCAGCCTCCTCCATAGCCCCTCTAGCTGTCCTAACCATCGCCAAGATAGGTGTCTTTTCTACCATTGTAAGTAGAAGTCATCTTTAATCAATTTGCTCCTAATTTAGACAAAATAGCTGTAACGTTTATCACACAAACTGTACATGTGAGGTCTGCCTATTTTACAACAGGTGTAATATGTAGTTATGAAACATCCATTTTTTTTATTTGCCTGGACTACACTACTTCTTTATTTTTGTAGGTATTAGTACATGATGATGTGGTCTACACCTATAGGACCCATCCATCTCTTGGACTGTCATTAACAGTATTTGTTTGGCAACAACTATCTAATCACATCTCAATATTACTTTTAAAAATAAAGTCGGTCGGGCATATAAAGTTTAACGTTACATTTCCTGGCTTCCCAGGGGAACTCCAGTATCAATCTGCACAGATCCTCAGTATACCAGGTTTCTCCCTGGGCAGTCCGTGTCTGCACTGGGCCCACAAGGGATTGCACTTCAGCAGTTCCCATTGTGATCCCTGACTCTCCTGAGACCTCCGCCTGCCGGTCCCCTTTAGCTGCTCACTAACCTGCACCAGCTGGCTCCTCAGCTTCTTGATGCCATCCACCTGTGCTGCCTCTCCAATAAGATCCATCAGTTGTTCCCGGGCCTTCTGCTGCTGCCGCTCCGCTCACACAGCTCCGCACCACTTCAGGAGTCTTCATGCATCCGCTGATCCACAAGCAAAAGCTGCATGCAGTGTGCAACGTATATTCTTGGAGCCGCCAATCCACCGCAACCAACACTGTGCAACCGCCAACCGTTCCTCCCGGACGACTGCTTGCACTCTAGCACCGTATGTGATGGGGTACTCACTCTACTTGTTTCTCAGTTACATTGAGGTAGGCACAGGCGGCACTTTAAATACAAAGTCCAGCCTGCTTTATTTAAACTGCATAAAGCATGCCACCAGTATACGAGATAAATGGCATTTCAGTGCAGGAAAACAACATATGCATTTTCCCCATGGCATTTTAGTTTTAGCTCAGTACGTCACAGGATCAAGTCTTCTTGCAAGAAGACCAAAGTCAGTATATTTAGCCCCCCTCACAACACATACAGACCATGTGCCAAACAAACTGACACAATTTTAAAAGCCTGAGACACACCCATGGGCAGAAGTATGTGGATAGCCAGACCCACCTATCTCTCTGGCTATCTGTAAAACCTGTCCCTGGAATGCCCTAATAAGACTTGTGGCACTACAAGTCTTAGAGCAGATATTCAGGCTTCCACAACTTTCGGAATACATACCCTCTGCCATGTTACATAGTACATAATGATGTGCTCGTCACCTATATGACCAATCCATCTTTTGGACTGGGTGTCATTAGTAGTACTTATATGGTCACAGTAACGTATGTCATGATATTACTTTTAAAAAAGATAGTCAGGTATTTAAACTTTTTTGAATGAATGTTAAGTCTGCCAAGTCAGGAGCTTGGCAACTTATCCATACTAAAGGATCTGTAGAAGAATGTAACATGGTCAAATTTGACCCATGAAAACACATTTAAAAATCTGCATCACAATAAAATGCACTGATCATCTACTTTCCATAAATTATTAGCAAATTGGTTTAATTACACCTATCCAAAAAATTTACCAGCCTCCTCCATAGCCCCTCTAGCTGTCCTAACCATCGCCAAGATAGGTGTCTTTTCTACCATTGTAAGTAGAAGTCATCTTTAATCAATTTGCTCCTAATTTAGACAAAATAGCTGTAACGTTTATCACACAAACTGTACATGTGAGGTCTGCCTATTTTACAACAGGTGTAATATGTAGTTATGAAACATCCATTTTTTTTATTTGCCTGGACTACACTACTTCTTTATTTTCGTAGGTATTAGTACATGATGATGTGGTCTACACCTATAGGACCCATCCATCTCTTGGACTGTCATTAACAGTATTTGTTTGGCAACAACTATCTAATCACATCTCAATATTACTTTTAAAAATAAAGTCGGTCGGGCATATAAAGTTTAACGTTACATTTCCTGGCTTCCCAAGGGAACTCCAGTATCAATCTGCACAGATCCTCAGTATACCAGGTTTCTCCCTGGGCAGTCCGTGTCTGCACTGGGCCCACAAGGGATTGCACTTCAGCAGTTCCCATTGTGATCCCTGACTCTCCTGAGACCTCCGCCTGCCGGTCCCCTTTAGCTGCTCACTAACCTGCACCAGCTGGCTCCTCAGCTTCTTGATGCCATCCACCTGTGCTGCCTCTCCAATAAGATCCATCAGTTGTTCCCGGGCCTTCTGCTGCTGCCGCTCCGCTCACACAGCTCCGCACCACTTCAGGAGTCTTCATGCATCCGCTGATCCACAAGCAAAAGCTGCATGCAGTGTGCAACGTATATTCTTGGAGCCGCCAATCCACCGCAACCAACACTGTGCAACCGCCAACCATTCCTCCCGGACGACTGCTTGCACTCTAGCACCGTATGTGATGGGGTACTCACTCTACTTGCTTTTCAGTTACATTGAGGTAGGCACAGGCGGCACTTTGAATACAAAGTCCAGCCTGCTTTATTTAAACTGCATAAAGCATGCCACCAGTATACGAGATAAATGGCATTTCTGTGCAGGAAAACAACATATGCATTTTCCCCATGGCATTTTAGTTTTAGCTCAGTACGTCGCAGGATCAAGTCTTCTTGTAAGAAGACCAAAGTCAGTATATTTAACCCCCCTCACAACACATACAGACCATGTGCCAAACAAACTGACACAATTTTAAAAGCCTGAGACACACCCATGGGCAGAAGTATGTGGATAGCCAGACCCACCTATCTCTCTGGCTATCTGTAAAACCTGTCCCTGGAATGCCCTAATAAGACTTGTGGCACTACAAGTCTTAGAGCAGATATTCAGGCTTCCACAACTTTCGGAATACATACCCTCTGCCATGTTACATAGTACATAATGATGTGCTCGTCACCTATATGACCAATCCATCTTTTGGACTGGGTGTCATTAGTAGTACTTATATGGTCACAGTTACGTATGTCATGATATTACTTTTAAAAAAGATAGTCAGGTATTTAAAGTTTTTTGAATGAATGTTAAGTCTGCCAAGTCAGGAGCTTGGCAACTTATCCATACACAAGGATCTGTAGAAGAATGTAACATGGTCAAATTTGACCCATGAAAACACATTTAAAAATCTGCATCACAATAAAATGCACTGATCATCTACTTTCCATAAATTATTAGCAAATTGGTTTAATTACACCTATCCAAAAAATTTACCAGCCTCCTCCATAGCCCCTCTAGCTGTCCTAACCATCGCCAAGATAGGTGTCTTTTCTACCATTGTAAGTAGAAGTCATCTTTAATCAATTTGCTCCTAATTTAGACAAAATAGCTGGAACGTTTATCACACAAACTGTACATGTGAGGTCTACCTATTTTACAACAGGTGTAATATGTAGTTATGAAACATCCATTTTTTTTATTTGCCTGGACTACACTACTTCTTTATTTTCGTAGGTATTAGTACATGATGATGTGGTCTACACCTATAGGACCCATCCATCTCTTGGACTGTCATTAACAGTACTTGTTTGGCAACAACTATCTAATCACATCTCAATATTACTTTTAAAAATAAAGTCGGTCGGGCATATAAAGTTTAACGTTACATTTCCTGGCTTCCCAAGGGAACTCCAGTATCAATCTGCACAGAGCCTCAGTATACCAGGTTTCTCCCTGGGCAGTCCGTGTCTGCACTGGGCCCACAAGGGATTGCACTTCAGCAGTTCCCATTGCGATCCCTGACTCTCCTGAGAGCTCCGCCTGCCGGTCCCCTTTAGCTGCTCACTAACCTGCACCAGCTGGCTCCTCAGCTTCTTGATGCCATCCACCTGTGCTGCCTCTCCAATAAGATCCATCAGTTGTTCCCGGGCCTTCTGCTGCTGCCGCTCCGCTCACACTACTCCGCACCACTTCAGGAGTCTTCATGCATCCGCTGATCCACAAGCAAAAGCTGCATGCAGTGTGCAACGTATATTCTTGGAGCCGCCAATCCACCGCAACCAACACTGTGCAACCGCCAACCGTTCCTCCCGGACGACTGCTTGCACTCTAGCACCGTATGTGATGGGGGTACTCACTCTACTTGCTTCTCAGTTACATTGAGGTAGGCACAGGCGGCACTTTGAATACAAAGTCCAGCCTGCTTTATTTAAACTGCATAAAGCATGCCACCAGTATACGAGATAAATGGCATTTCAGTGCAGGAAAACAACATATGCATTTTCCCCATGGCATTTTAGTTTTAGCTCAGTACGTCGCAGGATCAAGTATTCTTGCAAGAAGACCAAAGTCAGTATATTTAACCCCCTCACAACACATACAGACCATGTGCCAAACAAACTGACACAATTTTAGAAGCCTGAGACACACCCATGGGCAGAAGTATGTGGATAGCCAGACCCACCCATCTCTCTGGCTATCTGTAAAACCTGTCCCTGCAATGCCCTAATAAGACTTGTGGCACTACAAGTCTTAGAGCAGATATTCAGGCTTCCACAACTTTCGGAATACATACCCTCTGCCATGTTACATAGTACATAATGATGTGCTCGTCACCTATATGACCAATCCATCTTTTGGACTGGGTGTCATTAGTAGTACTTATATGGTCACAGTTACGTATGTCATGATATTACTTTTAAAAAAGATAGTCAGGTATTTAAAGTTTTTTGAATGAATGTTAAGTCTGCCAAGTCAGGAGCTTGGCAACTTATCCATACACAAAGATCTGTAGAAGAATGTAACATGGTCAAATTTGACCCATGAAAACACATTTAAAAATCTGCATCACAATAAAATGCACTAATCATCTACTTTCCATAAATTATTAGCAAATTGGTTTAATTACACCTATCCAAAAAATTTACCAGCCTCCTCCATAGCCCCTCTAGCTGTCCTAAACATCGCCAAGATAGGTGTCTTTTCTACCATTGTAAGTAGAAGTCATCTTTAATCAATTTGCTCCTAATTTAGACAAAATAGCTGGAACGTTTATCACACAAACTGTACATGTGAGGTCTGCCTATTTTACAACAGGTGTAATATGTAGTTATGAAACATCCATTTTTTTTTATTTGCCTGGACTACACTACTTCTTTATTTTCGTAGGTATTAGTACATGATGATGTGGTCTACACCTATAGGACCCATCCATCTCTTGGACTGTCATTAACAGTACTTGTTTGGCAACAACTATCTAATCACATCTCAATATTACTTTTAAAAATAAAGTTGGTCGGGCATATAAAGTTTAACGTTACATTTCCTGGCTTCCCAAGGGAACTCCAGTATCAATCTGCACAGAGCCTCAGTATACCAGGTTTCTCCCTGGGCAGTCCGTGTCTGCACTGGGCCCACAAGGGATTGCACTTCAGCAGTTCCCATTGCGATCCCTGACTCTCCTGAGACCTCCACCTGCCGGTCCCCTTTAGCTGCTCACTAACCTGCACCAGCTGGCTCCTCAGCTTCTTGATGCCATCCACCTGTGCTGCCTCTCCAATAAGAGCCATCAGTTGTTCCCGGGCCTTCTGCTGCTGCCGCTCCGCTCACACTGCTCCGCACCACTTCAGGAGTCTTCATGCATCCGCTGATCCACAAGCAAAAGCTGCATGCAGTGTGCAACGTATATTCTTGGAGCCGCCAATCCACCGCAACCAACACTGTGCAACCGCCAACCGTTCCTCCCGGACGACTGCTTGCACTCTAGCACCGTATGTGATGGGGGTACTCACTCTACTTGCTTCTCAGTTACATTGAGGTAGGCACAGGTGGCACTTTGAATACAAAGTCCAGCCTGCTTTATTTAAACTGCATAAAGCATGCCACCAGTATACGAGATAAATGGCATTTCAGTGCAGGAAAACAACATATGCATTTTCCCCATGGCATTTTAGTTTTAGCTCAGTACGTCGCAGGATCAAGTATTCTTGCAAGAAGACCAAAGTCAGTATATTTAACCCCCTCACAACACATACAGACCATGTGCCAAACAAACTGACACAATTTTAAAAGCCTGAGACACACCCATGGGCAGAATTATGTGGATAGCCAGACCCACCCATCTCTCTGGCTATCTGTAAAACCTGTCCCTGCAATGCCCTAATAAGACTTGTGGCACTACAAGTCTTAGAGCAGATATTCAGGCTTCCACAACTTTCGGAATACATACCCTCTGCCATGTTACATAGTACATAATGATGTGCTCGTCACCTATATGACCAATCCATCTTTTGGACTGGGTGTCATTAGTAGTACTTATATGGTCACAGTTACGTATGTCATGATATTACTTTTAAAAAAGATAGTCAGGTATTTAAAGTTTTTTGAATGAATGTTAAGTCTGCCAAGTCAGGAGCTTGGCAACTTATCCATACACAAAGATCTGTAGAAGAATGTAACATGGTCAAATTTGACCCATGAAAACACATTTAAAAATCTGCATCACAATAAAATGCACTAATCATCTACTTTCCATAAATTATTAGCAAATTGGTTTAATTACACCTATCCAAAAAATTTACCAGCCTCCTCCATAGCCCCTCTAGCTGTCCTAAACATCGCCAAGATAGGTGTCTTTTCTACCATTGTAAGTAGAAGTCATCTTTAATCAATTTGCTCCTAATTTAGACAAAATAGCTGGAACGTTTATCACACAAACTGTACATGTGAGGTCTGCCTATTTTACAACAGGTGTAATATGTAGTTATGAAACATCCATTTTTTTTATTTGCCTGGACTACACTACTTCTTTATTTTCGTAGGTATTAGTACATGATGATGTGGTCTACACCTATAGGACCCATCCATCTCTTGGACTGTCATTAACAGTACTTGTTTGGCAACAACTATCTAATCACATCTCAATATTACTTTTAAAAATAAAGTTGGTCGGGCATATAAAGTTTAACGTTACATTTCCTGGCTTCCCAAGGGAACTCCAGTATCAATCTGCACAGAGCCTCAGTATACCAGGTTTCTCCCTGGGCAGTCCGTGTCTGCACTGGGCCCACAAGGGATTGCACTTCAGCAGTTCCCATTGCGATCCCTGACTCTCCTGAGACCTCCACCTGCCGGTCCCCTTTAGCTGCTCACTAACCTGCACCAGCTGGCTCCTCAGCTTCTTGATGCCATCCACCTGTGCTGCCTCTCCAATAAGAGCCATCAGTTGTTCCCGGGCCTTCTGCTGCTGCCGCTCCGCTCACACTGCTCCGCACCACTTCAGGAGTCTTCATGCATCCGCTGATCCACAAGCAAAAGCTGCATGCAGTGTGCAACGTATATTCTTGGAGCCGCCAATCCACCGCAACCAACACTGTGCAACCGCCAACCATTCCTCCCGGACGACTGCTTGCACTCTAGCACCGTATGTGATGGGGTACTCACTCTACTTGCTTCTCAGTTACATTGAGGTAGGCACAGGCGGCACTTTGAATACAAAGTCCAGCCTGCTTTATTTAAACTGCATAAAGCATGCCACCAGTATACGAGATAAATGGCATTTCAGTGCAGGAAAACAACATATGCATTTTCCCCATGGCATTTTAGTTTTAGCTCAGTACGTCGCAGGATCAAGTCTTCTTGCAAGAAGACCAAAGTCAGTATATTTAACCCCCCTCACAACACATACAGACCATGTGCCAAACAAACTGACACAATTTTAAAAGCCTGAGACACACCCATGGGCAGAAGTATGTGGATAGCCAGACCCACCTATCTCTCTGGCTATCTGTAAAACCTGTCCCTTGAATGCCCTAATAAGACTTGTGGCACTACAAGTCTTAGAGCAGATATTCAGGCTTCCACAACTTTCGGAATACATACCCTCTGCCATGTTACATAGTACATAATGATGTGCTCGTCACCTATATGACCAATCCATCTTTTGGACTGGGTGTCATTAGTAGTACTTATATGGTCACAGTTACGTATGTCATGATATTACTTTTAAAAAAGATAGTCAGGTATTTAAACTTTTTTGAATGAATGTTAAGTCTGCCAAGTCAGGAGCTTGGCAACTTATCCATACACAAGGATCTGTAGAAGAATGTAACATGGTCAAATTTGACCCATGAAAACACATTTAAAAATCTGCATCACAATAAAATGCACTGATCATCTACTTTCCATAAATTATTAGCAAATTGGTTTAATTACACCTATCCAAAAAATTTACCAGCCTCCTCCATAGCCCCTCTAGCTGTCCTAACCATCGCCAAGATAGGTGTCTTTTCTACCATTGTAAGTAGAAGTCATCTTTAATCAATTTGCTCCTAATTTAGACAAAATAGCTGGAACGTTTATCACACAAACTGTACATGTGAGGCCTGCCTATTTTACAACAGGTGTAATATGTAGCTATGAAACATCCATTTTTTTTATTTGCCTGGACTACACTACTTCTTTATTTTCGTAGGTATTAGTACATGATGATGTGGTCTACACCTATAGGACCCATCCATCTCTTGGACTGTCATTAACAGTACTTGTTTGGCAACAATTATCTAATCACATCTCAATATTACTTTTAAAAATAAAGTCGGTCGGGCATATAAAGTTTAACGTTACATTTCCGGGCTTCCCAAGGGAACTCCAGTATCAATCTGCACAGAGCCTCAGTATACCAGGTTTCTCCCTGGGCAGTCCGTGTCTGCACTGGGCCCACAAGGGATTGCACTTCAGCAGTTCCCATTGCGATCCCTGACTCTCCTGAGACCTCCGCCTGCCGGTCCCCTTTAGCTGCTCACTAACCTGCACCAGCTGGCTCCTCAGCTTCTTGATGCCATCCACCTGTGCTGCCTCTCCAATAAGATCCATCAGTTGTTCCCGGGCCTTCTGCTGCTGCCGCTCCGCTCACACTACTCCGCACCACTTCAGGAGTCTTCATGCATCCGCTGATCCACAAGCAAAAGCTGCATGTAGTGTGCAACGTATATTCTTGGAGCCGCCAATCCACCGCAACCAACACTGTGCAACCGCCAACCGTTCCTCCCGGACGACTGCTTGCACTCTAGCACCGTATGTGATGGGGGTACTCACTCTACTTGCTTCTCAGTTACATTGAGGTAGGCACAGGCGGCACTTTGAATACAAAGTCCAGCCTGCTTTATTTAAACTGCATAAAGCATGCCACCAGTATACGAGATAAATGGCTTTTCAGTGCAGGAAAACAACATATGCATTTTCCCCATGGCATTTTAGTTTTAGCTCAGTACGTCGCAGGATCAAGTCTTCTTGCAAGAAGACCAAAGTCAGTATATTTAACCCCCCTCACAACACATACAGACCATGTGCCAAACAAACTGACACAATTTTAAAAGCCTGAGACACACCCATGGGCAGAAGTATGTGGATAGCCAGACCCACCTATCTCTCTGGCTATCTGTAAAACCTGTCCCTGGAATGCCCTAATAAGACTTGTGGCACTACAAGTCTTAGAGCAGATATTCAGGCTTCCACAACTTTCGGAATACATACCCTCTGCCATGTTACATAGTACATAATGATGTGCTCGTCACCTATATGACCAATCCATCTTTTGGACTGGGTGTCATTAGTAGTACTTATATGGTCACAGTTACGTATGTCATGATATTACTTTTAAAAAAGATAGTCAGGTATTTAAAGTTTTTTGAATGAATGTTAAGTCTGCCAAGTCAGGAGCTTGGCAACTTATCCATACTAAAGGATCTGTAGAAGAATGTAACATGGTCAAATTTGACCCATGAAAACACATTTAAAAATCTGCATCACAATAAAATGCACTGATCATCTACTTTCCATAAATTATTAGCAAATTGGTTTAATTACACCTATCCAAAAAATTTACCAGCCTCCTCCATAGCCCCTCTAGCTGTCCTAACCATCGCCAAGATAGGTGTCTTTTCTACCATTGTAAGTAGAAGTCATCTTTAATCAATTTGCTCCTAATTTTGACAAAATAGCTGGAACGTTTATCACACAAACTGTACATGTGAGGTCTGCCTATTTTACAACAGGTGTAATATGTAGTTATGAAACATCCATTTTTTTTATTTGCCTGGACTACACTACTTCTTTATTTTCGTAGGTATTAGTACATGATGATGTGGTCTACACCTATAGGACCCATCCATCTCTTGGACTGTCATTAACAGTACTTGTTTGGCAACAACTATCTAATCACATCTCAATATTACTTTTAAAAATAAAGTCGGTCGGGCATATAAAGTTTAACGTTACATTTCCTGGCTTCCCAAGGGAACTCCAGTATCAATCTGCACAGAGCCTCAGTATACCAGGTTTCTCCCTGGGCAGTCCGTGTCTGCACTGGGCCCACAAGGGATTGCACTTCAGCAGTTCCCATTGCGATCCCTGACTCTCCTGAGACCTCCGCCTGCCGGTCCCCTTTAGCTGCTCACTAACCTGCACCAGCTGGCTCCTCAGCTTCTTGATGCCATCCACCTGTGCTGCCTCTCCAATAAGATCCATCAGTTGTTCCCGGGCCTTCTGCTGCTGCCGCTCTGCTCACACTGCTCCGCACCACTTCAGGAGTCTTCATGCATCCGCTGATCCACAAGCAAAAGCTGCATGCAGTGTGCAACGTATATTCTTGGAGCCGCCAATCCACCGCAACCAACACTGTGCAACCGCCAACCGTTCCTCCCGGACGACTGCTTGCACTCTAGCACCGTATGTGATGGGGGTACTCACTCTACTTGCTTCTCAGTTACATTGAGGTAGGCACAGGCGGCACTTTGAATACAAAGTCCAGCCTGCTTTATTTAAACTGCATAAAGCATGCCACCAGTATACGAGATAAATAGCATTTCAGTGCAGGAAAACAACATATGCATTTTCCCCATGGCATTTTAGTTTTAGCTCAGTACGTCGCAGGATCAAGTCTTCTTGCAAGAAGACCAAAGTCAGTATATTTAACCCCCTCACAACACATACAGACCATGTGCCAAACAAACTGACACAATTTTAAAAGCCTGAGACACACCCATGGGCAGAAGTATGTGGATAGCCAGACCCACCTATCTCTCTGGCTATCTGTAAAACCTGTCCCTGGAATGCCCTAATAAGACTTGTGGCACTACAAGTCTTAGAGGAGCAGATATTCAGGCTTCCACAACTTTCGGAATACATACCCTCTGCCATGTTACATAGTACATAATGATGTGCTCGTCACCTATATGACCAATCCATCTTTTGGACTGGGTGTCATTAGTAGTACTTATATGGTCACAGTTACGTATGTCATGATATTACTTTTAAAAAAGATAGTCAGGTATTTAAACTTTTTTGAATGAATGTTAAGTCTGCCAAGTCAGGAGCTTGGCAACTTATCCATACTAAAGGATCTGTAGAAGAATGTAACATGGTCAAATTTGACCCATGAAAACACATTTAAAAATCTGCATCACAATAAAATGCACTGATCATCTACTTTCCATAAATTATTAGCAAATTGGTTTAATTACACCTATCCAAAAAATTTACCAGCCTCCTCCATAGCCCCTCTAGCTGTCCTAACCATCGCCAAGATAGGTGTCTTTTCTACCATTGTAAGTAGAAGTCATCTTTAATCAATTTGCTCCTAATTTAGACAAAATAGCTGGAACGTTTATCACACAAACTGTACATGTGAGGTCTGCCTATTTTACAACAGGCGTAATATGTAGGTATGAAACATCCATTTTTTTTATTTGCCTGGACTACACTACTTCTTTATTTTCGTAGGTATTAGTACATGATGATGTGGTCTACACCTATAGGACCCATCCATCTCTTGGACTGTCATTAACAGTACTTGTTTGGCAACAACTATCTAATCACATCTCAATATTACTTTTAAAAATAAAGTCGGTCGGGCATATAAAGTTTAACGTTACATTTCCTGGCTTCCCAAGGGAACTCCAGTATCAATCTGCACAGAGCCTCAGTATACCAGGTTTCTCCCTGGGCAGTCCGTGTCTGCACTGGGCCCACAAGGGATTGCACTTCAGCAGTTCCCATTGCGATCCCTGACTCTCCTGAGACCTCCGCCTGCCGGTCCCCTTTAGCTGCTCACTAACCTGCACCAGCTGGCTCCTCAGCTTCTTGATGCCATCCACCTGTGCTGCCTCTCCAATAAGATCCATCAGTTGTTCCCGGGCCTTCTGCTGCTGCCGCTCCGCTCACACTGCTCCGCACCACTTCAGGAGTCTTCATGCATCCGCTGATCCACAAGCAAAAGCTGCATGCAGTGTGCAACGTATATTCTTGGAGCCGCCAATCCACCGCAACCAACACTGTGCAACCGCCAACCGTTCCTCCCGGACGACTGCTTGCACTCTAGCACCGTATGTGATGGGGTACTCACTCTACTTGCTTCTCTGTTACATTGAGGTAGGCACAGGCGGCACTTTGAATACAAAGTCCAGCCTGCTTTATTTAAACTGCATAAAGCATGCCACCAGTATACGAGATAAATGGCATTTCAGTGCAGGAAAACAACATATGCATTTTCCCCATGGCATTTTAGTTTTAGCTCAGTACGTCGCAGGATCAAGTCTTCTTGCAAGAAGACCAAAGTCAGTATATTTAACCCCCCTCACAACACATACAGACCATGTGCCAAACAAACTGACACAATTTTAAAAGCCTGAGACACACCCATGGGCAGAAGTATGTGGATAGCCAGACCCACCTATCTCTCTGGCTATCTGTAAAACCTGTCCCTGGAATGCCCTAATAAGACTTGTGGCACTACAAGTCTTAGAGCAGATATTCAGGCTTCCACAACTTTCGGAATACATACCCTCTGCCATGTTACATAGTACATAATGATGTGCTCGTCACCTATATGACCAATCCATCTTTTGGACTGGGTGTCATTAGTAGTACTTATATGGTCACAGTTACGTATGTCATGATATTACTTTTAAAAAAGATAGTCAGGTATTTAAACTTTTTTGAATGAATGTTAAGTCTGCCAAGTCAGGAGCTTGGCAACTTATCCATACACAAGGATCTGCAGAAGAATGTAACATGGTCAAATTTGACCCATGAAAACACATTTAAAAATCTGCATCACAATAAAATGCACTGATCATCTACTTTCCATAAATTATTAGCAAATTGGTTTAATTACACCTATCCAAAAAATTTACCAGCCTCCTCCATAGCCCCTCTAGCTGTCCTAACCATCGCCAAGATAGGTGTCTTTTCTACCATTGTAAGTTGAAGTCATCTTTAATCAATTTGCTCCTAATTTAGACAAAATAGCTGGAACGTTTATCACACAAACTGTACATGTGAGGTCAGCCTATTTTACAACAGGTGTAATATGTAGTTATGAAACATCCATTTTTTTTATTTGCCTGGACTACACTACTTCTTTATTTTCGTAGGTATTAGTACATGATGATGTGGTCTACACCTATAGGACCCATCCATCTCTTGGACTGTCATTAACAGTACTTGTTTGGCAACAACTATCTAATCACATCTCAATATTACTTTTAAAAATAAAGTCGGTCGGGCATATAAAGTTTAACGTTACATTTCCTGGCTTCCCAAGGGAACTCCAGTATCAATCTGCACAGAGCCTCAGTATACCAGGTTTCTACCTGGGCAGTCCGTGTCTGCACTGGGCCCACAAGGGATTGCACTTCAGCAGTTCCCATTGCGATCCCTGACTCTCCTGAGACCTCCGCCTGCCGGTCCCCTTTAGCTGCTCACTAACCTGCACCAGCTGGCTCCTCAGCTTCTTGATGCCATCCACCTGTGCTGCCTCTCCAATAAGATCCATCAGTTGTTCCCGGGCCTTCTGCTGCTGCCGCTCCGCTCACACTGCTCCGCACCACTTCAGGAGTCTTCATGCATCCACTGATCCACAAGCAAAAGCTGCATGCAGTGTGCAACGTATATTCTTGGAGCCGCCAATCCACCGCAACCAACACTGTGCAACCGCCAACCGTTCCTCCCGGACGACTGCTTGCACTCTAGCACCGTATGTGATGGGGGTACTCACTCTACTTGCTTCTCAGTTACATTGAGGTAGGCACAGGCGGCACTTTGAATACAAAGTCCAGCCTGCTTTATTTAAACTGCATAAAGCATGCCACCAGTATACGAGATAAATGGCATTTCAGTGCAGGAAAACAACATATGCATTTTCCCCATGGCATTTTAGTTTTAGCTCAGTACGTCGCAGGATCAAGTCTTCTTGCAAGAAGACCAAAGTCAGTATATTTAACCCCCTCACAACACATACAGACCATGTGCCAAACAAACTGACACAATTTTAAAAGCCTGAGACACACCCATGGGCAGAAGTATGTGGATAGCCAGACCCACCTATCTCTCTGGCTATCTGTAAAACCTGTCCCTGGAATGCCCTAATAAGACTTGTGGCACTACAAGTCTTAGAGCAGATATTCAGGCTTCCACAACTTTCGGAATACATACCCTCTGCCATGTTACATAGTACATAATGATGTGCTCGTCACCTATATGACCAATCCATCTTTTGGACTGGGTGTTATTAGTAGTACTTATATGGTCACAGTTACGTATGTCATGATATTACTTTTAAAAAAGATAGTCAGGTATTTAAAGTTTTTTGAATGAATGTTAAGTCTGCCAAGTCAGGAGCTTGGCAACTTATCCATACTAAAGGATCTGTAGAAGAATGTAACATGGTCAAATTTGACCCATGAAAACACATTTAAAAATCTGCATCACAATAAAATGCACTGATCATCTACTTTCCATAAATTATTAGCAAATTGGTTTAATTACACCTATCCAAAAAATTTACCAGCCTCCTCCATAGCCCCTCTAGCTGTCCTAACCATCGCCAAGATAGGTGTCTTTTCTACCATTGTAAGTAGAAGTCATCTTTAATCAATTTGCTCCTAATTTAGACAAAATAGCTGGAACGTTTATCACACAAACTGTACATGTGAGGTCTGCCTATTTTACAACAGGTGTAATATGTAGTTATGAAACATCCATTTTCTTTATTTGCCTGGACTACACTACTTCTTTATTTTCGTAGGTATTAGTACATGATGATGTGGTCTACACCTATAGGACCCATCCATCTCTTGGACTGTCATTAACAGTACTTGTTTGGCAACAACTATCTAATCACATCTCAATATTACTTTTAAAAATAAAGTCGGTCGGGCATATAAAGTTTAACGTTACATTTCCTGGCTTCCCAAGGGAACTCCAGTATCAATCTGCACAGAGCCTCAGTATACCAGGTTTCTCCCTGGGCAGTCCGTGTCTGCACTGGGCCCACAAGGGATTGCACTTCAGCAGTTCCCATTGCGATCCCTGACTCTCCTGAGACCTCCGCCTGCCGGTCCCCTTTAGCTGCTCACTAACCTGCACCAGCTGGCTCCTCAGCTTCTTGATGACATCCACCTGTGCTGCCTCTCCAATAAGATCCATCAGTTGTTCCCGGGCCTTCTGCTGCTGCCGCTCCGCTCACACTGCTCCGCACCACTTCAGGAGTCTTCATGCATCCGCTGATCCACAAGCAAAAGCTGCATGCAGTGTGCAACGTATATTCTTGGAGCCGCCAATCCACCGCAACCAACACTGTGCAACCGCCAACCGTTCCTCCCGGACAACTGCTTGCACTCTAGCACCGTATGTGATGGGGGTACTCACTCTACTTGCTTCTCAGTTACATTGAGGTAGGCACAGGCGGCACTTTGAATACAAAGTCCAGCCTGCTTTATTTAAACTGCATAAAGCATGCCACCAGTATACGAGATAAATGGCATTTCAGTGCAGGAAAACAACATATGCATTTTCCCCATGGCATTTTAGTTTTAGCTCAGTACGTCGCAGGATCAAGTCTTCTTGCAAGAAGACCAAAGTCAGTATATTTAACCCCCTCACAACACATACAGACCATGTGCCAAACAAACTGACACAATTTTAAAAGCCTGAGACACACCCATGGGCAGAAGTATGTGGATAGCCAGACCCACCTATCTCTCTGGCTATCTGTAAAACCTGTCCCTGGAATGCCCTAATAAGACTTGTGGCACTACAAGTCTTAGAGCAGATATTCAGGCTTGCACAACTTTCGGAATACATACCCTCTGCCATGTTACATAGTACATAATGATGTGCTCGTCACCTATATGACCAATCCATCTTTTGGACTGGGTGTCATTAGTAGTACTTATATGGTCACAGTTACGTATGTCATGATATTACTTTTAAAAAAGATAGTCAGGTATTTAAAGTTTTTTGAATGAATGTTAAGTCTGCCAAGTCAGGAGCTTGGCAACTTATCCATACTAAAGGATCTGTAGAAGAATGTAACATGGTCAAATTTGACCCATGAAAACACATTTAAAAATCTGCATCACAATAAAATGCACTGATCATCTACTTTCCATAAATTATTAGCAAATTGGTTTAATTACACCTATCCAAAAATTTACCAGCCTCCTCCATAGCCCCTCTAGCTGTCCTAACCATCGCCAAGATAGGTGTCTTTTCTACCATTGTAAGTAGAAGTCATCTTTAATCAATTTGCTCCTAATTTAGACAAAATAGCTGGAACGTTTATCACACAAACTGTACATGTGAGGTCTGCCTATTTTACAACAGGTGTAATATGTAGTTATGAAACATCCATTTTTTTTATTTGCCTGGACTACACTACTTCTTTATTTTCGTAGGTATTAGTACATGATGATGTGGTCTACACCTATAGGACCCATCCATCTCTTGGACTGTCATTAACAGTACTTGTTTGGCAACAACTATCTAATCACATCTCAATATTACTTTTAAAAATAAAGTCGGTCGAGCATATAAAGTTTAACGTTACATTTCCTGGCTTCCCAAGGGAACTCCAGTATCAATCTGCACAGATCCTCAGTATACCAGGTTTCTCCCTGGGCAGTCCGTGTCTGCACTGGGCCCACAAGGGATTGCACTTCAGCAGTTCCCATTGCGATCCCTGACTCTCCTGAGACCTCCGCCTGCCGGTCCCCTTTAGCTGCTCACTAACCTGCACCAGCTGGCTCCTCAGCTTCTTGATGCCATCCACCTGTGCTGCCTCTCCAATAAGATCCATCAGTTGTTCCCGGGCCTTCTGCTGCTGCCGCTCCGCTCACACAGCTCCGCACCACTTCAGGAGTCTTCATGCATCCGCTGATCCACAAGCAAAAGCTGCATGCAGTGTGCAACGTATATTCTTGGAGCCGCCAATCCACCGCAACCAACACTGTGCAACCGCCAACCGTTCCTCCCGGACGACTGCTTGCACTCTAGCACCGTATGTGATGGGGGTACTCACTCTACTTGCTTCTCAGTTACATTGAGGTAGGCACAGGCGGCACTTTGAATACAAAGTCCAGCCTGCTTTATTTAAACTGCATAAAGCATGCCACCAGTATACGAGATAAATGGCATTTCAGTGCAGGAAAACAACATATGCATTTTCCCCATGGCATTTTAGTTTTAGCTCAGTACGTCGCAGGATCAAGTCTTCTTGCAAGAAGACCAAAGTCAGTATATTTAACCCCCTCACAACACATACAGACCATGTGCCAAACAAACTGACACAATTTTAAAAGCCTGAGACACACCCATGGGCAGAAGTATGTGGATAGCCAGACCCACCTATCTCTCTGGCTATCTGTAAAACCTGTCCCTGGAATGCCCTAATAAGACTTGTGGCACTACAAGTCTTAGAGCAGATATTCAGGCTTCCACAACTTTCGGAATACATACCCTCTGCCATGTTACATAGTACATAATGATGTGCTCGTCACCTATATGACCAATCCATCTTTTGGACTGGGTGTTATTAGTAGTACTTATATGGTCACAGTTACGTATGTCATGATATTACTTTTAAAAAAGATAGTCAGGTATTTAAAGTTTTTTGAATGAATGTTAAGTCTGCCAAGTCAGGAGCTTGGCAACTTATCCATACTAAAGGATCTGTAGAAGAATGTAACATGGTCAAATTTGACCCATGAAAACACATTTAAAAATCTGCATCACAATAAAATGCACTGATCATCTACTTTCCATAAATTATTAGCAAATTGGTTTAATTACACCTATCCAAAAAATTTACCAGCCTCCTCCATAGCCCCTCTAGCTGTCCTAACCATCGCCAAGATAGGTGTCTTTTCTACCATTGTAAGTAGAAGTCATCTTTAATCAATTTGCTCCTAATTTAGACAAAATAGCTGGAACGTTTATCACACAAACTGTACATGTGAGGTCTGCCTATTTTACAACAGGTGTAATATGTAGTTATGAAACATCCATTTTTTTTATTTGCCTGGACTACACTACTTCTTTATTTTCGTAGGTATTAGTACATGATGATGTGGTCTACACCTATAGGACCCATCCATCTCTTGGACTGTCATTAACAGTACTTGTTTGGCAACAACTATCTAATCACATCTCAATATTACTTTTAAAAATAAAGTCGGTCGGGCATATAAAGTTTAACGTTACATTTCCTGGCTTCCCAAGGGAACTCCAGTATCAATCTGCACAGAGCCTCAGTATACCAGGTTTCTCCCTGGGCAGTCCGTGTCTGCACTGGGCCCACAAGGGATTGCACTTCAGCAGTTCCCATTGCGATCCCTGACTCTCCTGAGACCTCCGCCTGCCGGTCCCCTTTAGCTGCTCACTAACCTGCACCAGCTGGCTCCTCAGCTTCTTGATGACATCCACCTGTGCTGCCTCTCCAATAAGATCCATCAGTTGTTCCCGGGCCTTCTGCTGCTGCCGCTCCGCTCACACTGCTTCGCACCACTTCAGGAGTCTTCATGCATCCGCTGATCCACAAGCAAAAGCTGCATGCAGTGTGCAACGTATATTCTTGGAGCCGCCAATCCACCGCAACCAACACTGTGCAACCGCCAACCGTTCCTCCCGGACAACTGCTTGCACTCTAGCACCGTATGTGATGGGGGTACTCACTCTACTTGCTTCTCAGTTACATTGAGGTAGGCACAGGCGGCACTTTGAATACAAAGTCCAGCCTGCTTTATTTAAACTGCATAAAGCATGCCACCAGTATACGAGATAAATGGCATTTCAGTGCAGGAAAACAACATATGCATTTTCCCCATGGCATTTTAGTTTTAGCTCAGTACGTCGCAGGATCAAGTCTTCTTGCAAGAAGACCAAAGTCAGTATATTTAACCCCCTCACAACACATACAGACCATGTGCCAAACAAACTGACACAATTTTAAAAGCCTGAGACACACCCATGGGCAGAAGTATGTGGATAGCCAGACCCACCTATCTCTCTGGCTATCTGTAAAACCTGTCCCTGGAGTGCCCTAATAAGACTTGTGGCACTACAAGTCTTAGAGGAGCAGATATTCAGGCTTCAACAACTTTCGGAATACATACCCTCTGCC
This sequence comes from Anomaloglossus baeobatrachus, assembly GCF_048569485.1. NCBI lineage: Eukaryota > Metazoa > Chordata > Amphibia > Anura > Aromobatidae > Anomaloglossus > Anomaloglossus baeobatrachus. The sequence continues at coordinate 607,307,399 of NC_134356.1, read as the reverse complement.
ATGTTACATAGTACATAATGATGTGCTCGTCACCTATATGACCAATCCATCTTTTGGACTGGGTGTCATTAGTAGTACTTATATGGTCACAGTTACGTATGTCATGATATTACTTTTAAAAAAGATAGTCAGGTATTTAAAGTTTTTTGAATGAATGTTAAGTCTGCCAAGTCAGGAGCTTGGCAACTTATCCATACTAAAGGATCTGTAGAAGAATGTAACATGGTCAAATTTGACCCATGAAAACACATTTAAAAATCTGCATCACAATAAAATGCACTGATCATCTACTTTCCATAAATTATTAGCAAATTGGTTTAATTACACCTATCCAAAAAATTTACCAGCCTCCTCCATAGCCCCTCTAGCTGTCCTAACCATCACCAAGATAGGTGTCTTTTCTACCATTGTAAGTAGAAGTCATCTTTAATCAATTTGCTCCTAATTTAGACAAAATAGCTGGAACGTTTATCACACAGACTGTACATGTGAGGTCTGCCTATTTTACAACAGGTGTAATATGTAGTTATGAAACATCCATTTTTTTTATTTGCCTGGACTACACTACTTCTTTATTTTCGTAGGTATTAGTACATGATGATGTGGTCTACACCTATAGGACCCATCCATCTCTTGGACTGTCATTAACAGTACTTGTTTGGCAACAACTATCTAATCACATCTCAATATTACTTTTAAAAATAAAGTCGGTCGAGCATATAAAGTTTAACGTTACATTTCCTGGCTTCCCAAGGGAACTCCAGTATCAATCTGCACAGATCCTCAGTATACCAGGTTTCTCCCTGGGCAGTCCGTGTCTGCACTGGGCCCACAAGGGATTGCACTTCAGCAGTTCCCATTGCGATCCCTGACTCTCCTGAGACCTCCGTCTGCCGGTCCCCTTTAGCTGCTCACTAACCTGCACCAGCTGGCTCCTCAGCTTCTTGATGCCATCCACCTGTGCTGCCTCTCCAATAAGATCCATCAGTTGTTCCCGGGCCTTCTGCTGCTGCCGCTCCGCTCACACAGCTCCGCACCACTTCAGGAGTCTTCATGCATCCGCTGATCCACAAGCAAAAGCTGCATGCAGTGTGCAACGTATATTCTTGGAGCCGCCAATCCACCGCAACCAACACTGTGCAACCGCCAACCGTTCCTCTCGGACGACTGCTTGCACTCTAGCACCGTATGTGATGGGGTACTCACTCTACTTGCTTCTCAGTTACATTGAGGTAGGCACAGGCGGCACTTTGAATACAATGTCCAGCCTGCTTTATTTAAACTGCATGAAGCATGCCACCAGTATACGAGATAAATGGCATTTCAGTGCAGGAAAACAACATATGCATTTTCCCCATGGCATTTTAGTTTTAGCTCAATACGTCGCAGGATCAAGTCTTCTTGCAAGAAGACCAAAGTCAGTATATTTAACCCCCCTCACAACACATACAGACCATGTGCCAAACAAACTGACACAATTTTAAAAGCCTGAGACACACCCATGGGCAGAAGTATGTGGATAGCCAGACCCACCTATCTCTCTGGCTATCTGTAAAACCTGTCCCTGGAATGCCCTAATAAGACTTGTGGCACTACAAGTCTTAGAGCAGATATTCAGGCTTGCACAACTTTCGGAATACATACCCTCTGCCATGTTACATAGTACATAATGATGTGCTCGTCACCTATATGACCAATCCATCTTTTGGACTGGGTGTCATTAGTAGTACTTATATGGTCACAGTTACGTATGTCATGATATTACTTTTAAAAAAGATAGTCAGGTATTTAAAGTTTTTTGAATGAATGTTAAGTCTGCCAAGTCAGGAGCTTGGCAACTTATCCATACTAAAGGATCTGTAGAAGAATGTAACATGGTCAAATTTGACCCATGAAAACACATTTAAAAATCTGCATCACAATAAAATGCACTGATCATCTACTTTCCATAAATTATTAGCAAATTGGTTTAATTACACCTATCCAAAAATTTACCAGCCTCCTCCATAGCCCCTCTAGCTGTCCTAACCATCGCCAAGATAGGTGTCTTTTCTACCATTGTAAGTAGAAGTCATCTTTAATCAATTTGCTCCTAATTTAGACAAAATAGCTGGAACGTTTATCACACAAACTGTACATGTGAGGTCTGCCTATTTTACAACAGGTGTAATATGTAGTTATGAAACATCCATTTTTTTTATTTGCCTGGACTACACTACTTCTTTATTTTCGTAGGTATTAGTACATGATGATGTGGTCTACACCTATAGGACCCATCCATCTCTTGGACTGTCATTAACAGTACTTGTTTGGCAACAACTATCTAATCACATCTCAATATTACTTTTAAAAATAAAGTCGGTCGAGCATATAAAGTTTAACGTTACATTTCCTGGCTTCCCAAGGGAACTCCAGTATCAATCTGCACAGATCCTCAGTATACCAGGTTTCTCCCTGGGCAGTCCGTGTCTGCACTGGGCCCACAAGGGATTGCACTTCAGCAGTTCCCATTGCGATCCCTGACTCTCCTGAGACCTCCGCCTGCCGGTCCCCTTTAGCTGCTCACTAACCTGCACCAGCTGGCTCCTCAGCTTCTTGATGCCATCCACCTGTGCTGCCTCTCCAATAAGATCCATCAGTTGTTCCCGGGCCTTCTGCTGCTGCCGCTCCGCTCACACAGCTCCGCACCACTTCAGGAGTCTTCATGCATCCGCTGATCCACAAGCAAAAGCTGCATGCAGTGTGCAACGTATATTCTTGGAGCCGCCAATCCACCGCAACCAACACTGTGCAACCGCCAACCGTTCCTCCCGGACGACTGCTTGCACTCTAGCACCGTATGTGATGGGGGTACTCACTCTACTTGCTTCTCAGTTACATTGAGGTAGGCACAGGCGGCACTTTGAATACAAAGTCCAGCCTGCTTTATTTAAACTGCATAAAGCATGCCACCAGTATACGAGATAAATGGCATTTCGGTGCAGGAAAACAACATATGCATTTTCCCCATGGCATTTTAGTTTTAGCTCAGTACGTCGCAGGATCAAGTCTTCTTGCAAGAAGACCAAAGTCAGTATATTTAACCCCCCTCACAACACATACAGACCATGTGCCAAACAAACTGACACAATTTTAAAAGCCTGAGACACACCCATGGGCAGAAGTATGTGGATAGCCAGACACACCTATCTCTCTGGCTATCTGTAAAACCTGTCCCTGGAATGCCCTAATAAGACTTGTGGCACTACAAGTCTTAGAGCAGATATTCAGGCTTCCACAACTTTCGGAATACATACCCTCTGCCATGTTACATAGTACATAATGATGTGCTCGTCACCTATATGACCAATCCCTCTTTTGGACTGGGTGTCATTAGTAGTACTTATATGGTCACAGTTACGTATGTCATGATATTACTTTTAAAAAAGATAGTCAGGTATTTAAAGTTTTTTGAATGAATGTTAAGTCTGCCAAGTCAGGAGCTTGGCAACTTATCCATACTAAAGGATCTGTAGAAGAATGTAACATGGTCAAATTTGACCCATGAAAACACATTTAAAAATCTGCATCACAATAAAATGCACTGATCATCTACTTTCCATAAATTATTAGCAAATTGGTTTAATTACAACTATCCAAAAAATTTACCAGCCTCCTCCATAGCCCCTCTAGCTGTCCTAACCATCGCCAAGATAGGTGTCTTTTCTACCATTGTAAGTAGAAGTCATCTTTAATCAATTTGCTCCTAATTTAGACAAAATAGCTGGAACGTTTATCACACAAACTGTACATGTGAGGTCTTCCTATTTTACAACAGGTGTAATATGTAGTTATGAAACATCCATTTTTTTATTTGCCTGGACTACACTACTTCTTTATTTTCGTAGGTATTAGTACATGATGATGTGGTCTACACCTATAGGACCCATCCATCTCTTGGACTGTCATTAACAGTACTTGTTTGGCAACAACTATCCAATCACATCTCAATATTCGTTTTAAAAATAAAGTCGGTCGGGCATATAAAGTTTAACGTTACATTTCCTGGCTTCCCAAGGGAACTCCAGTATCAATCTGCACAGAGCCTCAGTATACCAGGTTTCTCCCTGGGCAGTCCGTGTCTGCACTGGGCCCACAAGGGATTGCACTTCAGCAGTTCCCATTGCGATCCCTGACTCTCCTGAGACCTCCACCTGCCGGTCCCCTTTAGCTGCTCACTAACCTGCACCAGCTGGCTCCTCAGCTTCTTGATGCCATCCACCTGTGCTGCCTCTCCAATAAGATCCATCAGTTGTTCCCGGGCCTTCTGCTGCTGCCGCTCCGCTCACACTACTCCGCACCACTTCAGGAGTCTTCATGCATCCGCTGATCCACAAGCAAAAGCTGCATGCAGTGTGCAACGTATATTCTTGGAGCCGCCAATCCACCGCAACCAACACTGTGCAACCGCCAACCGTTCCTCCCGGACGACTGCTTGCACTCTAGCACCGTATGTGATGGGGGTACTCACTCTACTTGCTTCTCAGTTACATTGAGGTAGGCACAGGCGGCACTTTGAATACAAAGTCCAGCCTGCTTTATTTAAACTGCATAAAGCATGCCACCAGTATACAAGATAAATGGCATTTCAGTGCAGGAAAACAACATATGCATTTTCCCCATAGCATTTTAGTTTTAGCTCAGTACGTCGCAGGATCAAGTCTTCTTGCAAGAAGACCAAAGTCAGTATATTTAACCCCCCCTCACAACACATACAGACCATGTGCCAAACAAACTGACACAATTTTAAAAGCCTGAGACACACCTATGGGCAGAAGTATGTGGATAGCCAGACCCACCTATCTCTCTGGCTATCTGTAAAACCTGTCCCTGGAATGCCCTAATAAGACTTGTGGCACTACAAGTCTTAGAGCAGATATTCAGGCTTCCACAACTTTCGGAATACATACCCTCTGCCATGTTACATAGTACATGATGATGTGCTCGTCACCTATATGACCAATCCATCTTTTGGACTGGGTGTCATTAGTAGTACTTATATGGTCACAGTTACGTATGTCATGATATTACTTTTAAAAAAGATAGTCAGGTATTTAAAGTTTTTTGAATGAATGTTAAGTCTGCCAAGTCAGGAGCTTGGCAACTTATCCATACACAAGGATCTGTAGAAGAATGTAACATGGTCAAATTTGACCCATGAAAACACATTTAAAAATCTGCATCACAATAAAATGCACTGATCATCTACTTTCCTTAAATTATTAGCAAATTGTTTTAATTACACCTATCCAAAAAATTTACCAGCCTCCTCCATAGCCCCTCTAGCTGTCCTAACCATCGCCAAGATAGGTGTCTTTTCTACCATTGTAAGTAGAAGTCATCTTTAATCAATTTGCTCCTAATTTAGACAAAATAGCTGGAACGTTTATCACACAAACTGTACATGTGAGGTCTGCCTATTTTACAACAGGTGTAATATGTAGTTATGAAACATCCATTTTTTTATTTGCCTGGACTACACTACTTCTTTATTTTCGTAGGTATTAGTACATGATGATGTGGTCTACACCTATAGGACCCATCCATCTCTTGGACTGTCATTAACAGTACTTGTTTGGCAACAACTATCTAATCACATCTCAATATTAGTGTAATACTACTGTATGTTCTGAGGATTTCGATAGCGTTAGGGCAATGACAGAGACGAGTTCTTGGTACAAGATGTTATATAATATGTAACCACGGTAGATACACAACGGGAATAAACACAGTAAAACAACACACAAAACACTTTCACGAAACGGAGCGAAGGGGATTCCCGGGGCCACGCACCGGACTCCCCCAGGGAGACCACCAGAGCGAACCCCTATACAGGGACTGTCCGGCAATCAACCCCGGAAGGCCTAAATGCGCAGCAGCCGGTACACAAGGGGCAAGTGGTATAGTCCAGGAGTGTCCGTACGGGATGATTGTCCAGAGTGGTTACGAACCGGGCAGAGTGCTGATCAAAGATGGCAGACGGAGTCCGGGCACAGCTTGAAGAAAACCGGGTATGGTCCAGAGTCGGTCGGTAGAGTTTCAGGAAAATCCAAGGCAATCAGGAAGTAGAAACAGCAAAGCAGGAGCACACAGCAAGCAGTATACTCAGGCACTGGACTAGGCTTAGAGGCGGCCTTTTAAGCAGCTGGACAGGAAGTAGGGCAACAGAACAGTAAACTCCATGTTAACCGAGGGCAAGCTTCTTCAACAGAGAACTGGAAAACCCGGAAACCTGACAATTAGTTTTAAAAATAAAGTCGGTCGGGCATATAAAGTTTAACGTTACATTTCCTGGCTTCCCAAGGGAACTCCAGTATCAATCTGCACAGAGCCTCAGTATACCAGGTTTCTCCCTGGGCAGTCCGTGTCTGCACTGGGCCCACAAGGGATTGCACTTCAGCAGTTCCCATTGCGATCCCTGACTCTCCTGAGACCTCCACCTGCCGGTCCCCTTTAGCTGCTCACTAACCTGCACCAGCTGGCTCCTCAGCTTCTTGATGCCATCCACCTGTGCTGCCTCTCCAATAAGATCCATCAGTTGTTCCCGGGCCTTCTGCTGCTGCCGCTCCGCTCACACTACTCCGCACCACTTCAGGAGTCTTCATGCATCTGCTGATCCACAAGCAAAAGCTGCATGCAGTGTGCAACGTATATTCTTGGAGCCGCCAATCTACCGAAACCAACACTGTGCAACCGCCAACCGTTCCTCCCGGACGACTGCTTGCACTCTAGCACCGTATGTGATGGGGGTACTCACTCTACTTGCTTCTCAGTTACATTGAGGTAGGCACAGGCGGCACTTTGAATACAAAGTCCAGCCTGCTTTATTTAAACTGCATAAAGCATGCCACCAGTATACAAGATAAATGGCATTTCAGTGCAGGAAAACAACATATGCATTTTCCCCATGGCATTTTAGTTTTAGCTCAGTACGTCGCAGGATCAAGTCTTCTTGCAAGAAGACCAAAGTCAGTATATTTAACCCCCCCCTCACAACACATACAGACCATGTGCCAAACAAACTGACACAATTTTAAAAGCCTGAGACACACCTATGGGCAGAAGTATGTGGATAGCCAGACCCACCTATCTCTCTGGCTATCTGTAAAACCTGTCCCTGGAATGCCCTAATAAGACTTGTGGCACTACAAGTCTTAGAGCAGATATTCAGGCTTCCACAACTTTCGGAATACATACCCTCTGCCATGTTACATAGTACATGATGATGTGCTCGTCACCTATATGACCAATCCATCTTTTGGACTGGGTGTCATTAGTAGTACTTATATGGTCACAGTTACGTATGTCATGATATTACTTTTAAAAAAGATAGTCAGGTATTTAAAGTTTTTTGAATGAATGTTAAGTCTGCCAAGTCAGGAGCTTGGCAACTTATCCATACACAAGGATCTGTAGAAGAATGTAACATGGTCAAATTTGACCCATGAAAACACATTTAAAAATCTGCATCACAATAAAATGCACTGATCATCTACTTTCCTTAAATTATTAGCAAATTGGTTTAATTACACCTATCCAAAAAATTTACCAGCCTCCTCCATAGCCCCTCTAGCTGTCCTAACCATCGCCAAGATAGGTGTCTTTTCTACCATTGTAAGTAGAAGTCATCTTTAATCAATTTGCTCCTAATTTAGACAAAATAGCTGGAACGTTTATCACACAAACTGTACATGTGAGGTCTGCCTATTTTACAACAGGTGTAATATGTAGTTATGAAACATCCATTTTTTTTATTTGCCTGGACTACACTACTTCTTTATTTTTGTAGGTATTAGTACATGATGATGTGGTCTACACCTATAGGACCCATCCATCTCTTGGACTGTCATTAACAGTACTTGTTTGGCAACAACTATCTAATCACATCTCAATATTACTTTTAAAAATAAAATCGGTCGGGCATATAAAGTTTAACGTTACATTTCCTGGCTTCCCAAGGGAACTCCAGTATCAATCTGCACAGAGCCTCAGTATACCAGGTTTCTCCCTGGGCAGTCCGTGTCTGCACTGGGCCCACAAGGGATTGCACTTCAGCAGTTCCATTGCGATCCCTGACTCTCCTGAGACCTCCGCCTGCCGGTCCCCTTTAGCTGCTCACTAACCTGCACCAGCTGGCTCCTCAGCTTCTTGATGCCATCCACCTGTGCTGCCTCTCCAATAAGATCCATCAGTTGTTCCCGGGCCTTCTGCTGCTGCAGCTCCGCTCACACTGCTCCGCACCACTTCAGGAGTCTTCATGCATCCGCTGATCCACAAGCAAAAGCTGCATCTAGTGTGCAACGTATATTCTTGGAGCCGCCAATCCACCGCAACCAACACTGTGCAACCGCCAACCGTTCCTCCCGGACGACTGCTTGCACTCTAGCACCGTATGTGATGGGGTACTCACTCTACTTGCTTCTCAGTTACATTGAGGTAGGCACAGGCGGCACTTTGAATACAAAGTCCAGCCTGCTTTATTTAAACTGCATAAAGCATGCCACCAGTATACGAGATAAATGGCATTTCAGTGCAGGAAAACAACATATGCATTTTCCCCATGGCATTTTAGTTTTAGCTCAGTACGTCGCAGGATCAAGTCTTCTTGCAAGAAGACCAAAGTCAGTATATTTAACCCCCCTCACAACACATACAGACCATGTGCCAAACTGACACAATTTTAAAAGCCTGAGACACACCCATGGGCAGAAGTATGTGGATAGCCAGACCCACCTATCTCTCTGGCTATCTGTAAAACCTGTCCCTGGAATGCCCTAATAAGACTTGTGGCACTACAAGTCTTAGAGCAGATATTCAGGCTTCCACAACTTTCGGAATACATACCATCTGCCATGTTACATAGTACATAATGATGTGCTCATCACCTATATGACCAATCCATCTTTTGGACTGGTTGTCATTAGTAGTACTTATATGGTCACAGTTACGTATGTCATGATATTACTTTTAAAAAAGATAGTCAGGTATTTAAAGTTTTTTGAATGAATGTTAAGTCTGCCAAGTCAGGAGCTTGGCAACTTATCCATACACAAGGATCTGTAGAAGAATGTAACATGGTCAAATTTGACCCATGAAAACACATTTAAAAATCTGCATCACAATAAAATGCACTGATCATCTACTTTCCATAAATTATTAGCAAATTGGTTTAATTACACCTATCCAAAAAATTTACCAGCCTCCTCCATAGCCCCTCTAGCTGTCCTAACCATCGCCAAGATAGGTGTCTTTTCTACCATTGTAAGTAGAAGTCATCTTTAATCAATTTGCTCCTAATTTAGACAAAATAGCTGGAACGTTTATCACACAAACTGTACATGTGAGGTCTGCCTATTTTACAACAGGTGTAATATGTAGTTATGAAACATCCATTTTTTTTATTTGCCTGGACTACACTACTTCTTTATTTTCGTAGGTATTAGTACATGATGATGTGGTCTACACCTATAGGACCCATCCATCTCTTGGACTGTCATTAACAGTACTTGTTTGGCAACAACTATCTAATCACATCTCAATATTACTTTCAAAAATAAAGTCGGTCGGGCATATAAAGTTTAACGTTACATTTCCTGGCTTCCCAAGGGAACTCCAGTATCAATCTGCACAGAGCCTCAGTATACCAGGTTTCTCCCTGGGCAGTCCGTGTCTGCACTGGGCCCACAAGGGATTGCACTTCAGCAGTTCCCATTGCGATCCCTGACTTTCCTGAGACCTCCGCCTGCCGGTCCCCTTTAGCTGTTCACTAACCTGCACCAGCTGGCTCCTCAGCTTCTTGATGCCATCCACCTGTGCTGCCTCTCCAATAAGATCCATCAGTTGTTCCCAGGCCTTCTGCTGCTGCCGCTCCGCTCACACTACTCCGCACCACTTCAGGAGTCTTCATGCATCCGCTGATCCACAAGCAAAAGCTGCATGCAGTGTGCAACGTATATTCTTGGAGCCGCCAATCCACCGCAACCAACACTGTGCAACCGCCAACCGTTCCTCCCGGACGACTGCTTGCACTCTAGCACCGTATGTGATGGGGGTACTCACTCTACTTGCTTCTCAGTTACATTGAGGTAGGCACAGGCGGCACTTTGAATACAAAGTCCAGCCTGCTTTATTTAAACTGCATAAAGCATGCCACCAGTATACGAGATAAATGGCATTTCAGTGCAGGAAAACAACATATGCATTTTCCCCATGGCATTTTAGTTTTAGCTCAGTACGTCGCAGGATCAAGTCTTCTTGCAAGAAGACCAAAGTCAGTATATTTAACCCCCCTCACAACACATACAGACCATGTGCCAAACTGACACAATTTTAAAAGCCTGAGACACACCCATGGGCAGAAGTATGTGGATAGCCAGACCCACCTATCTCTCTGGCTATCTGTAAAACCTGTCCCTGGAATGCCCTAATAAGACTTGTGGCACTACAAGTCTAAGAGCAGATATTCAGGCTTCCACAACTTTCGGAATACATACCCTCTGCCATGTTACATAGTACATAATGATGTGCTCGTCACCTATATGACCAATCCATCTTTTGGACTGGGTGTCATTAGTAGTACTTATATGGTCACAGTTACATATGTCATGATATTACTTTTAAAAAAGATAGTCAGGTATTTAAAGTTTTTTGAATGAATGTTAAGTCTGCCAAGTCAGGAGCTTGGCAACTTATCCATACTAAAGGATCTGTAGAAGAATGTAACATGGTCAAATTTGACCCATGAAAACACATTTAAAAATCTGCATCACAATAAAATGCACTGATCATCTACTTTCCTTAAATTATTAGCAAATTGGTTTAATTACACCTATCCAAAAAATTTACCAGCCTCCTCCATAGCCCCTCTAGCTGTCCTAACCATCGCCAAGATAGGTGTCTTTTCTACCATTGTAAGTAGAAGTCATCTTTAATCAATTTGCTCCTAATTTAGACAAAATAGCTGGAACGTTTATCACACAAACTGTACATGTGAGGTCTGCCTATTTTACAACAGGTGTAATATGTAGTTATGAAACATCCATTTTTTTTATTTGCCTGGACTACACTACTTCTTTATTTTCGTAGGTATTAGTACATGATGATGTGGTCTACACCTATAGGACCCATCCATCTCTTGGACTGTTATTAACAGTACTTGTTTGGCAACAACTATCTAATCACATCTCAATATTACTTTTAAAAATAAAGTCGGTTGGGCATATAAAGTTTAACGTTACATTTCCTGGCTTCCCAAGGGAACTCCAGTATCAATCTGCACAGAGCCTCAGTATACCAGGTTTCTCCCTGGGCAGTCCGTGTCTGCACTGGGCCCACAAGGAATTGCACTTCAGCAGTTCCCATTGCGATCCCTGACTCTCCTGAGACCTCCTCCTGCCGGTCCCCTTTAGCTGTTCACTAACCTGCACCAGCTGGCTCCTCAGCTTCTTGATGCCATCCACCTGTGCTGCCTCTCCAATAAGATCCATCAGTTGTTCCCGGGCCTTCTGCTGCTGCCGCTCCGCTCACACTACTCTGCACCACTTCAGGAGTCTTCATGCATCCGCTGATCCACAAGCAAAAGCTGCATGCAGTGTGCAACGTATATTCTTGGAGCCGCCAATCCACCGCAACCAACACTGTGCAACCGCCAACCGTTCCTCCCGGACGACTGCTTGCACTCTAGCACCGTATGTGATGGGGGTACTCACTCTACTTGCTTCTCAGTTACATTGAGGTAGGCACAGGCAGCACTTTGAATACAAAGTCCAGCCTGCTTTATTTAAACTGCATAAAGCATGCCACCAGTATACGAGATAAATGGCATTTCAGTGCAGGAAAACAACATATGCATTTTCCCCATGGCATTTTAGTTTTAGCTCAGTACTTCGCAGGATCAAGTCTTCTTGCAAGAAGACCAAAGTCAGTATATTTAACCCCCCTCACAACACATACAGACCATGTGCCAAACTGACACAATTTTAAAAGCCTGAGACACACCCATGGGCAGAAGTATGTGGATAGCCAGACCCACCTATCTCTCTGGCTATCTGTAAAACCTGTCCCTGGAATGCCCTAATAAGACTTGTGGCACTACAAGTCTTAGAGCAGATATTCAGGCTTCCACAACTTTCGGAATACATACCCTCTGCCATGTTACATAGTACATAATGATGTGCTCGTCACCTATATGACCAATCCATCTTTTGGACTGGGTGTCATTAGTAGTACTTATATGGTCACAGTTACGTATGTCATGATATTACTTTTAAAAAAGATAGTCAGGTATTTAAAGTTTTTTGAATGAATGTTAAGTCTGCCAAGTCAGGAGCTTGGCAACTTATCCATACTAAAGGATCTGTAGAAGAATGTAACATGGTCAAATTTGACCCATGAAAACACATTTAAAAATCTGCATCACAATAAAATGCACTGATCATCTACTTTCCATAAATTATTAGCAAATTGGTTTAATTACACCTATCCAAAAAATTTACCAGCCTCCTCCATAGCCCCTCTAGCTGTCCTAACCATCGCCAAGATAGGTGTCTTTTCTACCATTGTAAGTAGAAGTCATCTTTAATCAATTTGCTCCTAATTTAGACAAAATAGCTGGAACGTTTATCACACAAACTGTACATGTGAGGTCTGCCTATTTTACAACAGGTGTAATATGTAGTTATGAAACATCCATTTTTTTTATTTGCCTGGACTACACTACTTCTTTATTTTCGTAGGTATTAGTACATGATGATGTGGTCTACACCTATAGGACCCATCCATCTCTTGGACTGTCATTAACAGTACTTGTTTGGCAACAACTATCTAATCACATCTCAATATTACTTTTAAAAATAAAGTCGGTTGGGCATATAAAGTTTAACGTTACATTTCCTGGCTTCCCAAGGGAACTCCAGTATCAATCTGCACAGAGCCTCAGTATACCAGGTTTCTCCCTGGGCAGTCCGTGTCTGCACTGGGCCCACAAGGAATTGCACTTCAGCAGTTCCCATTGCGATCCCTGACTCTCCTGAGACCTCCTCCTGCCGGTCCCCTTTAGCTGTTCACTAACCTGCACCAGCTGGCTCCTCAGCTTCTTGATGCCATCCACCTGTGCTGCCTCTCCAATAAGATCCATCAGTTGTTCCCGGGCCTTCTGCTGCTGCCGCTCCGCTCACACTACTCTGCACCACTTCAGGAGTCTTCATGCATCCGCTGATCCACAAGCAAAAGCTGCATGCAGTGTGCAACGTATATTCTTGGAGCCGCCAATCCACCGCAACCAACACTGTGCAACCGCCAACCGTTCCTCCCGAACGACTACTTGCACTCTAGCACCGTATGTGATGGGGGTACTCACTCTACTTGCTTCTCAGTTACATTGAGGTAGGCACAGGCGGCACTTTGAATACAAAGTCCAGCCTGCTTTATTTAAACTGCATAAAGCATGCCACCAGTATACGAGATAAATGGCATTTCAGTGCAGGAAAACAACATATGCATTTTCCCCATGGCATTTTAGTTTTAGCTCAGTACTTCGCAGGATCAAGTCTTCTTGCAAGAAGACCAAAGTCAGTATATTTAACCCCCCTCACAACACATACAGACCATGTGCCAAACAAACTGACACAATTTTAAAAGCCTGAGACACACCCATGGGCAGAAGTATGTGGATAGCCAGACCCACCTATCTCTCTGGCTATCTGTAAAACCTGTCCCTGGAATGCCCTAATAAGACTTGTGGCACTACAAGTCTTAGAGCAGATATTCAGGCTTCCACAACTTTCGGAATACATACCCTCTGCCATGTTACATAGTACATAATGATGTGCTCGTCACCTATATGACCAATCCATCTTTTGGACTGGGTGTCATTAGTAGTACTTATATGGTCACAGTTACGTATGTCATGATATTACTTTTAAAAAAGATAGTCAGGTATTTAAAGTTTTTTGAATGAATGTTAAGTCTGCCAAGTCAGGAGCTTGGCAACTTATCCATACTAAAGGATCTATAGAAGAATGTAACATGGTCAAATTTGACCCATGAAAACACATTTAAAAATCTGCATCACAATAAAATGCACTGATCATCTACTTTCCATAAATTATTAGCAAATTGGTTTAATTACACCTATCCAAAAAATTTACCAGCCTCCTCCATAGCCCCTCTAGCTGTCCTAACCATCGCCAAGATAGGTGTCTTTTCTACCATTGTAAGTAGAAGTCATCTTTAATCAATTTGCTCCTAATTTAGACAAAATAGCTGGAACGTTTATCACACAAACTGTACATGTGAGGTCTGCCTATTTTACAACAGGTGTAATATGTAGTTATGAAACATCCATTTTTTTTATTTGCCTGGACTACACTACTTCTTTATTTTCGTAGGTATTAGTACATGATGATGTGGTCTACACCTATAGGACCCATCCATCTCTTGGACTGTCATTAACAGTACTTGTTTGGCAACAACTATCTAATCACATCTCAATATTACTTTTAAAAATAAAGTCGGTCGGGCATATAAAGTTTAACGTTACATTTCCTGGCTTCCCAAGGGAACTCCAGTATCAATCTGCACAGAGCCTCAGTATACCAGGTTTCTCCCTGGGCAGTCCGTGTCTGCACTGGGCCCACAAGGGATTGCACTTCAGCAGTTCCCATTGCGATCCCTGACTCTCCTGAGACCTCCGCCTGTTGGTCCCATTTAGCTGTTCACTAACCTGCACCAGCTGGCTCCTCAGCTTCTTGATGCCATCCACCTGTGCTGCCTCTCCAATAAGATCCATCAGTTGTTCCCGGGCCTTCTGCTGCTGCCGCTCCGCTCACACTACTCCGCACCACTTCAGGAGTCTTCATGCATCCGCTGATCCACAAGCAAAAGCTGCATGCAGTGTTCAACGTATATTCTTGGAGCCGCCAATCCACCGCAACCAACACTGTGCAACCGCCAACCGTTCCTCCCGGACAACTGCTTGCACTCTAGCACCGTATGTGATGGGGGTACTCACTCTACTTGCTTCTCAGTTACATTGAGGTAGGCACAGGCGGCACTTTGAATACAAAGTCCAGCCTGCTTTATTTAAACTGCATAAAGCATGCCACCAGTATACGAGATAAATGGCATTTCAGTGCAGGAAAACAACATATGCATTTTCCCCATGGCATTTTAGTTTTAGCTCAGTACGTCGCAGGATCAAGTCTTCTTGCAAGAAGACCAAAGTCAGTATATTTAACCCCCCTCACAACACATACAGACCATGTGCCAAACTGACACAATTTTAAAAGCCTGAGACACACCCATGGGCAGAAGTATGTGGATAGCCAGACCCACCTATCTCTCTGGCTATCTGTAAAACCTGTCCCTGGAATGCCCTAATAAGACTTGTGGCACTACAAGTCTTAGAGCAGATATTCAGGCTTCCACAACTTTCGGAATACATACCCTCTGCCATGTTACATAGTACATAATGATGTGCTCGTCACCTATATGACCAATCCATCTTTTGGACTGGGTGTCATTAGTAGTACTTATATGGTCACAGTTACGTATGTCATGATATTACTTTTAAAAAAGATAGTCAGGTATTTAAAGTTTTTTGAATAAATGTTAAGTCTGCCAAGTCAGGAGCTTGGCAACTTATCCATACTAAAGGATCTGTAGAAGAATGTAACATGGTCAAATTTGACCCATGAAAACACATTTAAAAATCTGCATCACAATAAAATGCACTGATCATCTACTTTCCATAAATTATTAGCAAATTGGTTTAATTACACCTATCCAAAAAATTTACCAGCCTCCTCCATAGCCCCTCTAGCTGTCCTAACCATCGCCAAGATAGGTGTCTTTTCTACCATTGTAAGTAGAAGTCATCTTTAATCAATTTGCTCCTAATTTAGACAAAATAGCTGGAACGTTTATCACACAAACTGTACATGTGAGGTCTGCCTATTTTACAACAGGTGTAATATGTAGTTATGAAACATCCATTTTTTTTATTTGCCTGGACTACACTACTTCTTTATTTTCGTAGGTATTAGTACATGATGATGTGGTCTACACCTATAGGACCCATCCATCTCTTGGACTGTCATTAACAGTACTTGTTTGGCAACAACTATCTAATCACATCTCAATATTACTTTTAAAAATAAAGTCGGTCGAGCATATAAAGTTTAACGTTACATTTCCTGGCTTCCCAAGGGAACTCCAGTATCAATCTGCACAGATCCTCAGTATACCAGGTTTCTCCCTGGGCAGTCCGTGTCTGCACTGGGCCCACAAGGGATTGCACTTCAGCAGTTCCCATTGCGATCCCTGACTCTCCTGAGACCTCCGCCTGCCGGTCCCCTTTAGCTGCTCACTAACCTGCATCAGCTGGCTCCTCAGCTTCTTGATGCCATCCACCTGTGCTGCCTCTCCAATAAGATCCATCAGTTGTTCCCGGGCCTTCTGCTGCTGCCGCTCCGCTCACACAGCTCCGCACCACTTCAGGAGTCTTCATGCATCTGCTGATCCACAAGCAGAAGCTGCATGCAGTGTGCAACGTATATTCTTGGAGCCGCCAATCCACCGCAACCAACACTGTGCAACCGCCAACCGTTCCTCCCGGACGACTGTTTGCACTCTAGCACCGTATGTGATGGGGTACTCACTCTACTTGCTTCTCAGTTACATTGAGGTAGGCACAGGCGGCACTTTGAATACAAAGTCCAGCCTGCTTTATTTAAACTGCATAAAGCATGCCACCAGTATACGAGATAAATGACATTTCAGTGCAGGAAAACAACATATGCATTTTCCCCATGGCATTTTAGTTTTAGCTCAGTACGTCGCAGGATCAAGTCTTCTTGCAAGAAGACCAAAGTCAGTATATTTAACCCCCCTCACAACACATACAGACCATGTGCCAAACAAACTGACACAATTTTAAAAGCCTGAGACACACCCATGGGCAGAAGTATGTGGATAGCCAGACCCACCTATCTCTCTGGCTATCTGTAAAACCTGTCCTTGGAATGCCCTAATAAGACTTGTGGCACTACAAGTCTTAGAGCAGATATTCAGGCTTCCACAACTTTCGGAATACATACCCTCTGCCATGTTACATAGTACATAATGATGTGCTCGTCACCTATATGATCAATCCATCTTTTGGACTGGGTGTCATTGGTAGTACTTATATGGTCACAGTTACGTATGTCATGATATTACTTTTAAAAAAGATAGTCAGGTATTTAAACTTTTTTGAATGAATGTTAAGTCTGCCAAGTCAGGAGCTTGGCAACTTATCCATACACAAGGATCTGTAGAAGAATGTAACATGGTCAAATTTGACCCATGAAAACACATTTAAAAATCTGCATCACAATAAAATGCACTGATCATCTACTTTCCATAAATTATTAGCAAATTGGTTTAATTACACCTATCCAAAAAATTTACCAGCCTCCTCCATAGCCCCTCTAGCTGTCCTAACCATCGCCAAGATAGGTGTCTTTTCTACCATTGTAAGTAGAAGTCATCTTTAATCAATTTGCTCCTAATTTAGACAAAATAGCTGAAACATTTATAACACAAACTGTACATGTGAGGTCTGCCTATTTTACAACAGGTGTAATATGTAGTTATGAAACATCCATTTTTTTTATTTGCCTGGACTACACTACTTCTTTATTTTCGTAGGTATTAGTACATGATGATGTGGTCTACACTTATAGGACCCATCCATCTCTTGGACTGTCATTAACAGTACTTGTTTGGCAACAACTATCTAATCACATCTCAATATTACTTTTAAAAATAAAGTCGGTCGGGCATATAAAGTTTAACGTTACATTTCCTGGCTTCCCAAGGGAACTCCAGTATCAATCTGCACAGAGCCTCAGTATACCAGGTTTCTCCCTGGGCAGTCCGTGTCTGCACTGGGCCCACAAGGGATTGCACTTCAGCAGTTCCCATTGCGATCCCTGACTCTCCTGAGACCTCCGCCTGCCGGTCCCCTTTAGCTGCTCACTAACCTGCACCAGCTGGCTCCTCAGCTTCTTGATGCCATCCACCTGTGCTGCCTCTCCAATAAGATCCATCAGTTGTTCCCGGGCCTTCTGCTGCTGCCGCTCCGCTCACACTGCTCCGCACCACTTCAGGAGTCTTCATGCATCCGCTGATCCACAAGCAAAAGCTGCATGCAGTGTGCAACGTATATTCATGGAGCCGCCAATCCACCGCAACCAACACTGTGCAACCGCCAACCGTTCCTCCAGGACGACTGCTTGCACTCTAGCACCGTATGTGATGGGGTACTCACTCTACTTGCTTCTCAGTTACATTGAGGTAGGCACAGGCGGCACTTTGAGTACAAAGTCCAGCCTGCTTTATTTAAACTGCATAAAACATGCCACCAGTATACGAGATAAATGGCATTTCAGTGCAGGAAAACAACATATGCATTTTCCCCATGGCATTTTAGTTTTAGCTCAGTACGTCGCAGGATCAAGTCTTCTTGCAAGAAGACCAAAGTCAGTATATTTAACCCCCCTCACAACACATACAGACCATGTGCCAAACTGACACAATTTTAAAAGCCTGAGACACACCCATGGGCAGAAGTATGTGGATAGCCAGACCCACCTATCTCTCTGGCTATCTGTAAAACCTGTCCCTGGAATGCCCTAATAAGACTTGTGGCACTACAAGTCTTAGAGCAGATATTCAGGCTTCCACAACTTTCGGAATACATAACCTCTGCCATGTTACATAGTACATAATGATGTGCTCGTCACCTATATGACCAATCCATCTTTTGGACTGGGTGTCATTAGTAGTACTTATATGGTCACAGTTACGTATGTCATGATATTACTTTTAAAAAAGATAGTCAGGTATTTAAAGTTTTTTGAATGAATGTTAAGTCTGCCAAGTCAGGAGCTTGGCAACTTATCCATACACAAGGATCTGTAGAAGAATGTAACATGGTCAAATTTGACCCATGAAAACACATTTAAAAATCTGCATCACAATAAAATGCACTGATCATCTACTTTCCATAAATTATTAGCAAATTGGTTTAATTACACCTATCCAAAAAATTTACCAGCCTCCTCCATAGCCCCTCTAGCTGTCCTAACCATCGCCAAGATAGGTGTCTTTTCTACCATTGTAAGTAGAAGTCATCTTTAATCAATTTGCTCCTAATTTAGACAAAATAGCTGGAACGTTTATCACACAAACTGTACATGTGAGGTCTGCCTATTTTACAACAGGTGTAATATGTAGTTATGAAACATCCATTTTTTTTATTTGCCTGGACTACACTACTTCTTTATTTTCGTAGGTATTAGTACATGATGATGTGGTCTACACCTATAGGACCCATCCATCTCTTGGACTGTCATTAACAGTACTTGTTTGGCAACAACTATCTAATCACATCTCAATATTACTTTTAAAAATAAAGTCGGTCGGGCATATAAAGTTTAACGTTACATTTCCTGGCTTCCCAAGGGAACTCCAGTATCAATCTGCACAGAGCCTCAGTATACCAGGTTTCTCCCTGGGCAGTCCGTGTCTGCACTGGGCCCACAAGGGATTGCACTTCAGCAGTTCCCATTGCGATCCCTGACTCTCCTGAGACCTCCGCCTGTTGGTCCCATTTAGCTGTTCACTAACCTGCACCAGCTGGCTCCTCAGCTTCTTGATGCCATCCACCTGTGCTGCCTCTCCAATAAGATCCATCAGTTGTTCCCGGGCCTTCTGCTGCTGCCGCTCCGCTCACACTACTCCGCACCACTTCAGGAGTCTTCATGCATCCGCTGATCCACAAGCAAAAGCTGCATGCAGTGTTCAACGTATATTCTTGGAGCCGCCAATCCACCGCAACCAACACTGTGCAACCGCCAACCGTTCCTCCCGGACAACTGCTTGCACTCTAGCACCGTATGTGATGGGGGTACTCACTCTACTTGCTTCTCAGTTACATTGAGGTAGGCACAGGCGGCACTTTGAATACAAAGTCCAGCCTGCTTTATTTAAACTGCATAAAGCATGCCACCAGTATACGAGATAAATGGCATTTCAGTGCAGGAAAACAACATATGCATTTTCCCCATGGCATTTTAGTTTTAGCTCAGTACGTCGCAGGATCAAGTCTTCTTGCAAGAAGACCAAAGTCAGTATATTTAACCCCCCTCACAACACATACAGACCATGTGCCAAACTGACACAATTTTAAAAGCCTGAGACACACCCATGGGCAGAAGTATGTGGATAGCCAGACCCACCTATCTCTCTGGCTATCTGTAAAACCTGTCCCTGGAATGCCCTAATAAGACTTGTGGCACTACAAGTCTTAGAGCAGATATTCAGGCTTCCACAACTTTCGGAATACATACCCTCTGCCATGTTACATAGTACATAATGATGTGCTCGTCACCTATATGACCAATCCATCTTTTGGACTGGGTGTCATTAGTAGTACTTATATGGTCACAGTTACGTATGTCATGATATTACTTTTAAAAAAGATAGTCAGGTATTTAAAGTTTTTTGAATAAATGTTAAGTCTGCCAAGTCAGGAGCTTGGCAACTTATCCATACTAAAGGATCTGTAGAAGAATGTAACATGGTCAAATTTGACCCATGAAAACACATTTAAAAATCTGCATCACAATAAAATGCACTGATCATCTACTTTCCATAAATTATTAGCAAATTGGTTTAATTACACCTATCCAAAAAATTTACCAGCCTCCTCCATAGCCCCTCTAGCTGTCCTAACCATCGCCAAGATAGGTGTCTTTTCTACCATTGTAAGTAGAAGTCATCTTTAATCAATTTGCTCCTAATTTAGACAAAATAGCTGGAACGTTTATCACACAAACTGTACATGTGAGGTCTGCCTATTTTACAACAGGTGTAATATGTAGTTATGAAACATCCATTTTTTTTATTTGCCTGGACTACACTACTTCTTTATTTTCGTAGGTATTAGTACATGATGATGTGGTCTACACCTATAGGACCCATCCATCTCTTGGACTGTCATTAACAGTACTTGTTTGGCAACAACTATCTAATCACATCTCAATATTACTTTTAAAAATAAAGTCGGTCGAGCATATAAAGTTTAACGTTACATTTCCTGGCTTCCCAAGGGAACTCCAGTATCAATCTGCACAGATCCTCAGTATACCAGGTTTCTCCCTGGGCAGTCCGTGTCTGCACTGGGCCCACAAGGGATTGCACTTCAGCAGTTCCCATTGCGATCCCTGACTCTCCTGAGACCTCCGCCTGCCGGTCCCCTTTAGCTGCTCACTAACCTGCATCAGCTGGCTCCTCAGCTTCTTGATGCCATCCACCTGTGCTGCCTCTCCAATAAGATCCATCAGTTGTTCCCGGGCCTTCTGCTGCTGCCGCTCCGCTCACACAGCTCCGCACCACTTCAGGAGTCTTCATGCATCTGCTGATCCACAAGCAGAAGCTGCATGCAGTGTGCAACGTATATTCTTGGAGCCGCCAATCCACCGCAACCAACACTGTGCAACCGCCAACCGTTCCTCCCGGACGACTGTTTGCACTCTAGCACCGTATGTGATGGGGTACTCACTCTACTTGCTTCTCAGTTACATTGAGGTAGGCACAGGCGGCACTTTGAATACAAAGTCCAGCCTGCTTTATTTAAACTGCATAAAGCATGCCACCAGTATACGAGATAAATGACATTTCAGTGCAGGAAAACAACATATGCATTTTCCCCATGGCATTTTAGTTTTAGCTCAGTACGTCGCAGGATCAAGTCTTCTTGCAAGAAGACCAAAGTCAGTATATTTAACCCCCCTCACAACACATACAGACCATGTGCCAAACAAACTGACACAATTTTAAAAGCCTGAGACACACCCATGGGCAGAAGTATGTGGATAGCCAGACCCACCTATCTCTCTGGCTATCTGTAAAACCTGTCCTTGGAATGCCCTAATAAGACTTGTGGCACTACAAGTCTTAGAGCAGATATTCAGGCTTCCACAACTTTCGGAATACATACCCTCTGCCATGTTACATAGTACATAATGATGTGCTCGTCACCTATATGATCAATCCATCTTTTGGACTGGGTGTCATTGGTAGTACTTATATGGTCACAGTTACGTATGTCATGATATTACTTTTAAAAAAGATAGTCAGGTATTTAAACTTTTTTGAATGAATGTTAAGTCTGCCAAGTCAGGAGCTTGGCAACTTATCCATACACAAGGATCTGTAGAAGAATGTAACATGGTCAAATTTGACCCATGAAAACACATTTAAAAATCTGCATCACAATAAAATGCACTGATCATCTACTTTCCATAAATTATTAGCAAATTGGTTTAATTACACCTATCCAAAAAATTTACCAGCCTCCTCCATAGCCCCTCTAGCTGTCCTAACCATCGCCAAGATAGGTGTCTTTTCTACCATTGTAAGTAGAAGTCATCTTTAATCAATTTGCTCCTAATTTAGACAAAATAGCTGAAACATTTATAACACAAACTGTACATGTGAGGTCTGCCTATTTTACAACAGGTGTAATATGTAGTTATGAAACATCCATTTTTTTTATTTGCCTGGACTACACTACTTCTTTATTTTCGTAGGTATTAGTACATGATGATGTGGTCTACACTTATAGGACCCATCCATCTCTTGGACTGTCATTAACAGTACTTGTTTGGCAACAACTATCTAATCACATCTCAATATTACTTTTAAAAATAAAGTCGGTCGGGCATATAAAGTTTAACGTTACATTTCCTGGCTTCCCAAGGGAACTCCAGTATCAATCTGCACAGAGCCTCAGTATACCAGGTTTCTCCCTGGGCAGTCCGTGTCTGCACTGGGCCCACAAGGGATTGCACTTCAGCAGTTCCCATTGCGATCCCTGACTCTCCTGAGACCTCCGCCTGCCGGTCCCCTTTAGCTGCTCACTAACCTGCACCAGCTGGCTCCTCAGCTTCTTGATGCCATCCACCTGTGCTGCCTCTCCAATAAGATCCATCAGTTGTTCCCGGGCCTTCTGCTGCTGCCGCTCCGCTCACACTGCTCCGCACCACTTCAGGAGTCTTCATGCATCCGCTGATCCACAAGCAAAAGCTGCATGCAGTGTGCAACGTATATTCATGGAGCCGCCAATCCACCGCAACCAACACTGTGCAACCGCCAACCGTTCCTCCAGGACGACTGCTTGCACTCTAGCACCGTATGTGATGGGGTACTCACTCTACTTGCTTCTCAGTTACATTGAGGTAGGCACAGGCGGCACTTTGAGTACAAAGTCCAGCCTGCTTTATTTAAACTGCATAAAACATGCCACCAGTATACGAGATAAATGGCATTTCAGTGCAGGAAAACAACATATGCATTTTCCCCATGGCATTTTAGTTTTAGCTCAGTACGTCGCAGGATCAAGTCTTCTTGCAAGAAGACCAAAGTCAGTATATTTAACCCCCCTCACAACACATACAGACCATGTGCCAAACTGACACAATTTTAAAAGCCTGAGACACACCCATGGGCAGAAGTATGTGGATAGCCAGACCCACCTATCTCTCTGGCTATCTGTAAAACCTGTCCCTGGAATGCCCTAATAAGACTTGTGGCACTACAAGTCTTAGAGCAGATATTCAGGCTTCCACAACTTTCGGAATACATAACCTCTGCCATGTTACATAGTACATAATGATGTGCTCGTCACCTATATGACCAATCCATCTTTTGGACTGGGTGTCATTAGTAGTACTTATATGGTCACAGTTACGTATGTCATGATATTACTTTTAAAAAAGATAGTCAGGTATTTAAAGTTTTTTGAATGAATGTTAAGTCTGCCAAGTCAGGAGCTTGGCAACTTATCCATACACAAGGATCTGTAGAAGAATGTAACATGGTCAAATTTGACCCATGAAAACACATTTAAAAATCTGCATCACAATAAAATGCACTGATCATCTACTTTCCATAAATTATTAGCAAATTGGTTTAATTACACCTATCCAAAAAATTTACCAGCCTCCTCCATAGCCCCTCTAGCTGTCCTAACCATCGCCAAGATAGGTGTCTTTTCTACCATTGTAAGTAGAAGTCATCTTTAATCAATTTGCTCCTAATTTAGACAAAATAGCTGGAACGTTTATCACACAAACTGTACATGTGAGGTCTGCCTATTTTACAACAGGTGTAATATGTAGTTATGAAACATCCATTTTTTTTATTTGCCTGGACTACACTACTTCTTTATTTTCGTAGGTATTAGTACATGATGATGTGGTCTACACCTATAGGACCCATCCATCTCTTGGACTGTCATTAACAGTACTTGTTTGGCAACAACTATCTAATCACATCTCAATATTACTTTTAAAAATAAAGTCGGTTGGGCATATAAAGTTTAACGTTACATTTCCTGGCTTCCCAAGGGAACTCCAGTATCAATCTGCACAGAGCCTCAGTATACCAGGTTTCTCCCTGGGCAGTCCGTGTCTGCACTGGGCCCACAAGGGATTGCACTTCAGCAGTTCCCATTGCGATCCCTGACTCTCCTGAGACCTCCGCCTGCCGGTCCCCTTTAGCTGTTCACTAACCTGCACCAGCTGGCTCCTCAGCTTCTTGATGCCATCCACCTGTGCTGCCTCTCCAATAAGATCCATCAGTTGTTCCCGGGCCTTCTGCTGCTGCCGCTCCGCTCACACTATTCTGCACCACTTCAGGAATCTTCATGCATCCGCTGATCCACAAGCAAAAGCTGCATGCAGTGTGCAACGTATATTCTTGGAGCCGCCAATCCACCGCAACCAACACTGTGCAACCGCCAACCGTTCCTCCCGGACGACTGCTTGCACTCTAGCACCGTATGTGATGGGGGTACTCACTCTACTTGCTTCTCAGTTACATTGAGGTAGGCACAGGCGGCACTTTGAATACAAAGTCCAGCCTGCTTTATTTAAACTGCATAAAGCATGCCACCAGTATACGAGATAAATGGCATTTCAGTGCAGGAAAACAACATATGCATTTTCCCCATGGCATTTTAGTTTTAGCTCAGTACGTCGCAGGATCAAGTCTTCTTGCAAGAAGACCAAAGTCAGTATATTTAACCCCCCTCACAACACATACAGACCATGTGCCAAACTGACACAATTTTAAAAGCCTGAGACACACCCATGGGCAGAAGTATGTGGATAGCCAGACCCACCTATCTCTCTGGCTATCTGTAAAACCTGTCCCTGGAATGCCCTAATAAGACTTGTGGCACTACAAGTCTTAGAGCAGATATTCAGGCTTCCACAACTTTCGGAATACATACCCTCTGCCATGTTACATAGTACATAATGATGTGCTCGTCACCTATATGACCAATCCATCTTTTGGACTGGGTGTCATTAGTAGTACTTATATGGTCACAGTTACGTATGTCATGATATTACTTTTAAAAAAGATAGTCAGGTATTTAAAGTTTTTTGAATGAATGTTAAGTCTGCCAAGTCAGGAGCTTGGCAACTTATCCATACTAAAGGATCTGTAGAAGAATGTAACATGGTCAAATTTGACCCATGAAAACACATTTAAAAATCTGCATCACAATAAAATGCACTGATCATCTACTTTCCATAAATTATTAGCAAATTGGTTTAATTACACCTATCAAAAAAATTTACCAGCCTCCTCCATAGCCCCTCTAGCTGTCCTAACCATCGCCAAGATAGGTGTCTTTTCTACCATTGTAAGTAGAAGTCATCTTTAATCAATTTGCTCCTAATTTAGACAAAATAGCTGGAACGTTTATCACACAAACTGTACATGTGAGGTCTGCCTATTTTACAACAGGTGTAATATGTAGTTATGAAACATCCATTTTTTTTATTTGCCTGGACTACACTACTTCTTTATTTTCGTAGGTATTAGTACATGATGATGTGGTCTACACCTATAGGACCCATCCATCTCTTGGACTGTCATTAACAGTACTTGTTTGGCAACAACTATCTAATCACATCTCAATATTACTTTTAAAAATAAAGTCGGTCGGGCATATAAAGTTTAACGTTACATTTCCTGGCTTCCCAAGGGAACTCCAGTATCAATCTGCACAGAGCCTCAGTATACCAGGTTTCTCCCTGGGCAGTCCGTGTCTGCACTGGGCCCACAAGGGATTGCACTTCAGCAGTTCCCATTGCGATCCCTGACTCTCCTGAGACCTCCGCCTGTTGGTCCCCTTTAGCTGTTCACTAACCTGCACCAGCTGGCTCCTCAGCTTCTTGATGCCATCCACCTGTGCTGCCTCTCCAATAAGATCCATCAGTTGTTCCCGGGCCTTCTGCTGCTGCCGCTCCGCTCACACTACTCCGCACCACTTCAGGAGTCTTCATGCATCCGCTGATCCACAAGCAAAAGCTGCATGCAGTGTGCAACGTATATTCTTGGAGCCGCCAATCCACCGCAACCAACACTGTGCAACCGCCAACCGTTCCTCCCGGACGACTACTTGCACTCTAGCACCGTATGTGATGGGGGTACTCACTCTACTTGCTTCTCAGTTACATTGAGGTAGGCACAGGCGGCACTTTGAATACAAAGTCCAGCCTGCTTTATTTAAACTGCATAAAGCATGCCACCAGTATACGAGATAAATGGCATTTCAGTGCAGGAAAACAACATATGCATTTTCCCCATGGCATTTTAGTTTTAGCTCAGTACGTCGCAGGATCAAGTCTTCTTGCAAGAAGACCAAAGTCAGTATATTTAACCCCCCTCACAACACATACAGACCATGTGCCAAACTGACACAATTTTAAAAGCCTGAGACACACCCATGGGCAGAAGTATGTGGATAGCCAGACCCACCTATCTCTCTGGCTATCTGTAAAACCTGTCCCTGGAATGCCCTAATAAGACTTGTGGCACTACAAGTCTTAGAGCAGATATTCAGGCTTCCACAACTTTCGGAATACATACCCTCTGCCATGTTACATAGTACATAATGATGTGCTCGTCACCTATATGACCAATCCATCTTTTGGACTGGGTGTCATTAGTAGTACTTATATGGTCACAGTTACGTATGTCATGATATTACTTTTAAAAAAGATAGTCAGGTATTTAAAGTTTTTTGAATAAATGTTAAGTCTGCCAAGTCAGGAGCTTGGCAACTTATCCATACTAAAGGATCTGTAGAAGAATGTAACATGGTCAAATTTGACCCATGAAAACACATTTAAAAATCTGCATCACAATAAAATGCACTGATCATCTACTTTCCATAAATTATTAGCAAATTGGTTTAATTACACCTATCCAAAAAATTTACCAGCCTCCTCCATAGCCCCTCTAGCTGTCCTAACCATCGCCAAGATAGGTGTCTTTTCTACCATTGTAAGTAGAAGTCATCTTTAATCAATTTGCTCCTAATTTAGACAAAATAGCTGGAACGTTTATCACACAAACTGTACATGTGAGGTCTGCCTATTTTACAACAGGTGTAATATGTAGTTATGAAACATCCATTTTTTTTATTTGCCTGGACTACACTACTTCTTTATTTTCGTAGGTATTAGTACATGATGATGTGGTCTACACCTATAGGACCCATCCATCTCTTGGACTGTCATTAACAGTACTTGTTTGGCAACAACTATCTAATCACATCTCAATATTACTTTTAAAAATAAAGTCGGTCGGGCATATAAAGTTTAACGTTACATTTCCTGGCTTCCCAAGGGAACTCCAGTATCAATCTGCACAGAGCCTCAGTATACCAGGTTTCTCCCTGGGCAGTCCGTGTCTGCACTGGGCCCACAAGGGATTGCACTTCAGCAGTTCCCATTGCGATCCCTGACTCTCCTGAGACCTCCGCCTGTTGGTCCCCTTTAGCTGTTCACTAACCTGCACCAGCTGGCTCCTCAGCTTCTTGATGCCATCCACCTGTGCTGCCTCTCCAATAAGATCCATCAGTTGTTCCCGGGCCTTCTGCTGCTGCCGCTCCGCTCACACTACTCCGCACCACTTCAGGAGTCTTCATGCATCCGCTGATCCACAAGCAAAAGCTGCATGCAGTGTGCAACGTATATTCTTGGAGCCGCCAATCCACCGCAACCAACACTGTGCAACCGCCAACCGTTCCTCCTGGACGACTGCTTGCACTCTAGCACCGTATGTGATGGGGGTACTCACTCTACTTGCTTCTCAGTTACATTGAGGTAGGCACAGGCGGCACTTTGAATACAAAGTCCAGCCTGCTTTATTTAAACTGCATAAAGCATGCCACCAGTATACGAGATAAATGGCATTTCAGTGCAGGAAAACAACATATGCATTTTCCCCATGGCATTTTAGTTTTAGCTCAGTACGTCGCAGGATCAAGTCTTCTTGCAAGAAGACCAAAGTCAGTATATTTAACCCCCCTCACAACACATACAGACCATGTGCCAAACTGACACAATTTTAAAAGCCTGAGACACACCCATGGGCAGAAGTATGTGGATAGCCAGACCCACCTATCTCTCTGGCTATCTGTAAAACCTGTCCCTGGAATGCCCTAATAAGACTTGTGGCACTACAAGTCTTAGAGCAGATATTCAGGCTTCCACAACTTTCGGAATACATACCCTCTGCCATGTTACATAGTACATAATGATGTGCTCGTCACCTATATGACCAATCCATCTTTTGGACTGGGTGTCATTAGTAGTACTTATATGGTCACAGTTACGTATGTCATGATATTACTTTTAAAAAAGATAGTCAGGTATTTAAAGTTTTTTGAATAAATGTTAAGTCTGCCAAGTCAGGAGCTTGGCAACTTATCCATACTAAAGGATCTGTAGAAGAATGTAACATGGTCAAATTTGACCCATGAAAACACATTTAAAAATCTGCATCACAATAAAATGCACTGATCATCTACTTTCCATAAATTATTAGCAAATTGGTTTAATTACACCTATCCAAAAAATTTACCAGCCTCCTCCATAGCCCCTCTAGCTGTCCTAACCATCGCCAAGATAGGTGTCTTTTCTACCATTGTAAGTAGAAGTCATCTTTAATCAATTTGCTCCTAATTTAGACAAAATAGCTGGAACGTTTATCACACAAACTGTACATGTGAGGTCTGCCTATTTTACAACAGGTGTAATATGTAGTTATGAAACATCCATTTTTTTTATTTGCCTGGACTACACTACTTCTTTATTTTCGTAGGTATTAGTACATGATGATGTGGTCTACACCTATAGGACCCATCCATCTCTTGGACTGTCATTAACAGTACTTGTTTGGCAACAACTATCTAATCACATCTCAATATTACTTTTAAAAATAAAGTCGGTCGAGCATATAAAGTTTAACGTTACATTTCCTGGCTTCCCAAGGGAACTCCAGTATCAATCTGCACAGATCCTCAGTATACCAGGTTTCTCCCTGGGCAGTCCGTGTCTGCACTGGGCCCACAAGGGATTGCACTTCAGCAGTTCCCATTGCGATCCCTGACTCTCCTGAGACCTCCGCCTGCCGGTCCCCTTTAGCTGCTCACTAACCTGCACCAGCTGGCTCCTCAGCTTCTTGATGCCATCCACCTGTGCTGCCTCTCCAATAAGATCCATCAGTTGTTCCCGGGCCTTCTGCTGCTGCCGCTCCGCTCACACAGCTCCGCACCACTTCAGGAGTCTTCATGCATCTGCTGATCCACAAGCAGAAGCTGCATGCAGTGTGCAACGTATATTCTTGGAGCCGCCAATCCACCGCAACCAACACTGTGCAACCGCCAACCGTTCCTCCCGGACGACTGTTTGCACTCTAGCACCGTATGTGATGGGGTACTCACTCTACTTGCTTCTTAGTTACATTGAGGTAGGCACAGGCGGCACTTTGAATACAAAGTCCAGCCTGCTTTATTTAAACTGCATAAAGCATGCCACCAGTATACGAGATAAATGACATTTCAGTGCAGGAAAACAACATATGCATTTTCCCCATGGCATTTTAGTTTTAGCTCAGTACGTCGCAGGATCAAGTCTTCTTGCAAGAAGACCAAAGTCAGTATATTTAACCCCCCTCACAACACATACAGACCATGTGCCAAACAAACTGACACAATTTTAAAAGCCTGAGACACACCCATGGGCAGAAGTATGTGGATAGCCAGACCCACCTATCTCTCTGGCTATCTGTAAAACCTGTCCTTGGAATGCCCTAATAAGACTTGTGGCACTACAAGTCTTAGAGCAGATATTCAGGCTTCCACAACTTTCGGAATACATACCCTCTGCCATGTTACATAGTACATAATGATGTGCTCGTCACCTATATGACCAATCCATCTTTTGGACTGGGTGTCATTGGTAGTACTTATATGGTCACAGTTACGTATGTCATGATATTACTTTTAAAAAAGATAGTCAGGTATTTAAAATTTTTTGAATGAATGTTAAGTCTGCCAAGTCAGGAGCTTGGCAACTTATCCATACACAAGGATCTGTAGAAGAATGTAACATGGTCAAATTTGACCCATGAAAACACATTTAAAAATCTGCATCACAATAAAATGCACTGATCATCTACTTTCCATAAATTATTAGCAAATTGGTTTAATTACACCTATCCAAAAAATTTACCAGCCTCCTCCATAGCCCCTCTAGCTGTCCTAACCATCGCCAAGATAGGTGTCTTTTCTACCATTGTAAGTAGAAGTCATCTTTAATCAATTTGCTCCTAATTTAGACAAAATAGCTGAAACGTTTATCACACAAACTGTACATGTGAGGTCTGCCTATTTTACAACAGGTGTAATATGTAGTTATGAAACATCCATTTTTTTTATTTGCCTGGACTACACTACTTCTTTATTTTCGTAGGTATTAGTACATGATGATGTGGTCTACACCTATAGGACCCATCCATCTCTTGGACTGTCATTAACAGTACTTGTTTGGCAACAACTATCTAATCACATCTCAATATTACTTTTAAAAATAAAGTCGGTCGGGCATATAAAGTTTAACGTTACATTTCCTGGCTTCCCAAGGGAACTCCAGTATCAATCTGCACAGAGCCTCAGTATACCAGGTTTCTCCCTGGGCAGTCCGTGTCTGCACTGGGCCCACAAGGGATTGCACTTCAGCAGTTCCCATTGCGTGCCCAAACTCTCCTGAGACCTCCGCCTGCCGGTCCCCTTTAGCTGCTCACTAACCTGCACCAGCTGGCTCCTCAGCTTCTTGATGCCATCCACCTGTGCTGCCTCTCCAATAAGATCCATCAGTTGTTCCCGGGCCTTCTGCTGCTGCCGCTCCACTCACACTGCTCCGCACCACTTCAGGAGTCTTCATGCATCCGCTGATCCACAAGCAAAAGCTGCATGCAGTGTGCAACGTATATTCTTGGAGCCGCCAATCCACCGCAACCAACACTGTGCAACCGCCAACCGTTCCTCCCGGACGACTGCTTGCACTCTAGCACCGTATGTGATGGGGGTACTCACTCTACTTGCTTCTCAGTTACATTGAGGTAGGCACAGGCGGCACTTTGAATACAAAGTCCAGCCTGCTTTATTTAAACTGCATAAAGCATGCCACCAGTATACGAGATAAATGGCATTTCAGTGCAGGAAAACAACATATGCATTTTCCCCATGGCATTTTAGTTTTAGCTCAGTACGTCGCAGGATCAAGTCTTCTTGCAAGAAGACCAAAGTCAGTATATTTAACCCCCTCACAACACATACAGACCATGTGCCAAACAAACTGACACAATTTTAAAAGCCTGAGACACACCCATGGGCAGAAGTATGTGGATAGCCAGACCCACCCATCTCTCTGGCTATCTGTAAAACCTGTCCCTGGAATGCCCTAATAAGACTTGTGGCACTACAAGTCTTAGAGCAGATATTCAGGCTTCCACAACTTTCGGAATACATACCCTCTGCCATGTTACATAGTACAAAATGATGTGCTCGTCACCTATATGACCAATCCATCTTTTGGACTGGGTGTCATTAGTAGTACTTATATGGTCACAGTTACGTATGTCATGATATTACTTTTAAAAAAGATAGTCAGGTATTTAAAGTTTTTTGAATGAATGTTAAGTCTGCCAAGTCAGGAGCTTGGCAACTTATCCATACACAAGGATCTGTAGAAGAATGTAACATGGTCAAATTTGACCCATGAAAACACATTTAAAAATCTGCATCACAATAAAATGCACTGATCATCTACTTTCCATAAATTATTAGCAAATTGGTTTAATTACACCTATCCAAAAAATTTACCAGCCTCCTCCATAGCCCCTCTAGCTGTCCTAACCATCGCCAAGATAGGTGTCTTTTCTACCATTGTAAGTAGAAGTCATCTTTAATCAATTTGCTCCTAATTTAGACAAAATAGCTGGAACGTTTATCACACAAACTGTACATGTGAGGTCTGCCTATTTTACAACAGGTGTAATATGTAGTTATGAAACATCCATTTTTTTTATTTGTTTGGACTACACTACTTCTTTATTTTCGTAGGTATTAGTACATGATGATGTGGTCTACACCTATAGGACCCATCCATCTCTTGGACTGTCATTAACAGTACTTGTTTGGCAACAACTATCTAATCACATCTCAATATTACTTTTAAAAATAAAGTCGGTCGGGCATATAAAGTTTAACGTTACATTTCCTGGCTTCCCAAGGGAACTCCAGTATCAATCTGCACAGAGCCTCAGTATACCAGGTTTCTCCCTGGGCAGTCCGTGTCTGCACTGGGCCCACAAGGGATTGCACTTCAGCAGTTCCCATTGCGATCCCTGACTCTCCTGAGACCTCCGCCTGCCGGTCCCCTTTAGCTGCTCACTAACCTGCACCAGCTGGCTCCTCAGCTTCTTGATGCCATCCACCTGTGCTGCCTCTCCAATAAGATCCATCAGTTGTTCCCGGGCCTTCTGCTGCTGCCGCTCCACTCACACTGCTCCGCACCACTTCAGGAGTCTTCATGCATCCGCTGATCCACAAGCAAAAGCTGCATGCAGTGTGCAACGTATATTCTTGGAGCCGCCAATCCACCGCAACCAACACTGTGCAACCGCCAACCGTTCCTCCCGGACGACTGCTTGCACTCTAGCACCGTATGTGATGGGGGTACTCACTCTACTTGCTTCTCAGTTACATTGAGGTAGGCACAGGCGGCACTTTGAATACAAAGTCCAGCCTGCTTTATTTAAACTGCATAAAGCATGCCACCAGTATACGAGATAAATGGCATTTCAGTGCAGGAAAACAACATATGCATTTTCCCCATGGCATTTTAGTTTTAGCTCAGTACATCGCAGGATCAAGTCTTCTTGCAAGAAGACCAAAGTCAGTATATTTAACCCCCTCACAACACATACAGACCATGTGCCAAACAAACTGACACAATTTTAAAAGCCTGAGACACACCCATGGGCAGAAGTATGTGGATAGCCAGACCCACCCATCTCTCTGGCTATCTGTAAAACCTGTCCCTGGAATGCCCTAATAAGACTTGTGGCACTACAAGTCTTAGAGCAGATATTCAGGCTTCCACAACTTTCGGAATACATACCCTCTGCCATGTTACATAGTACATAATGATGTGCTCGTCACCTATATGACCAATCCATCTTTTGGACTGGGTGTCATTAGTAGTACTTATATGGTCACAGTTACGTATGTCATGATATTACTTTTAAAAAAGATAGTCAGGTATTTAAAGTTTTTTGAATGAATGTTAAGTCTGCCAAGTCAGGAGCTTGGCAACTTATCCATACACAAGGATCTGTAGAAGAATGTAACATGGTCAAATTTGACCCATGAAAACACATTTAAAAATCTGCATCACAATAAAATGCACTGATCATCTACTTTCCATAAATTATTAGCAAATTGGTTTAATTACACCTATCCAAAAAATTTACCAGCCTCCTCCATAGCCCCTCTAGCTGTCCTAACCATCGCCAAGATAGGTGTCTTTTCTACCATTGTAAGTAGAAGTCATCTTTAATCAATTTGCTCCTAATTTAGACAAAATAGCTGGAACGTTTATCACACAAACTGTACATGTGAGGTCTGCCTATTTTACAACAGGTGTAATATGTAGTTATGAAACATCCATTTTTTTTATTTGCCTGGACTACACTACTTCTTTATTTTCGTAGGTATTAGTACATGATGATGTGGTCTACACCTATAGGACCCATCCATCTCTTGGACTGTCATTAACAGTACTTGTTTGGCAACAACTATCTAATCACATCTCAATATTACTTTTAAAAATAAAGTCGGTCGGGCATATAAAGTTTAACGTTACATTTCCTGGCTTCCCAAGGGAACTCCAGTATCAATCTGCACAGAGCCTCAGTATACCAGGTTTCTCCCTGGGCAGTCCGTGTCTGCACTGGGCCCACAAGGGATTGCACTTCAGCAGTTCCCATTGCGATCCCTGACTCTCCTGAGACCTCCGCCTGCCGGTCCCCTTTAGCTGCTCACTAACCTGCACCAGCTGGCTCCTCAGCTTCTTGATGCCATCCACCTGTGCTGCCTCTCCAATAAGATCCATCAGTTGTTCCCGGGCCTTCTGCTGCTGCCGCTCCGCTCACACTGCTCCGCACCACTTCAGCAGTCTTCATGCATCCGCTGATCCACAAGCAAAAGCTGCATGCAGTGTGCAACGTATATTCTTGGAGCCGCCAATCCACCGCAACCAACACTGTGCAACCGCCAACCGTTCCTCCCGGACGACTGCTTGCACTCTAGCACCGTATGTGATGGGGGTACTCACTCTACTTGCTTCTCAGTTACATTGAGGTAGGCACAGGCGGCACTTTGAATACAAAGTCCAGCCTGCTTTATTTAAACTGCATAAAGCATGCCA
Source organism: Anomaloglossus baeobatrachus (assembly GCF_048569485.1). Classification (NCBI taxonomy): domain Eukaryota; kingdom Metazoa; phylum Chordata; class Amphibia; order Anura; family Aromobatidae; genus Anomaloglossus; species Anomaloglossus baeobatrachus. The sequence continues at coordinate 607,272,456 of NC_134356.1, read as the reverse complement.
CCAGTATACGAGATAAATGGCATTTCAGTGCAGGAAAACAACATATGCATTTTCCCCATGGCATTTTAGTTTTAGCTCAGTACGTCGCAGGATCAAGTCTTCTTGCAAGAAGACCAAAGTCAGTATATTTAACCCCCTCACAACACATACAGACCATGTGCCAAACAAACTGACACAATTTTAAAAGCCTGAGACACACCCATGGGCAGAAGTATGTGGATAGCCAGACCCACCCATCTCTCTGGCTATCTGTAAAACCTGTCCCTGGAATGCCCTAATAAGACTTGTGGCACTACAAGTCTTAGAGCAGATATTCAGGCTTCCACAACTTTCGGAATACATACCCTCTGCCATGTTACATAGTACAAAATGATGTGCTCGTCACCTATATGACCAATCCATCTTTTGGACTGGGTGTCATTAGTAGTACTTATATGGTCACAGTTACGTATGTCATGATATTACTTTTAAAAAAGATAGTCAGGTATTTAAAGTTTTTTGAATGAATGTTAAGTCTGCCAAGTCAGGAGCTTGGCAACTTATCCATACACAAGGATCTGTAGAAGAATGTAACATGGTCAAATTTGACCCATGAAAACACATTTAAAAATCTGCATCACAATAAAATGCACTGATCATCTACTTTCCATAAATTATTAGCAAATTGGTTTAATTACACCTATCCAAAAAATTTACCAGCCTCCTCCATAGCCCCTCTAGCTGTCCTAACCATCGCCAAGATAGGTGTCTTTTCTACCATTGTAAGTAGAAGTCATCTTTAATCAATTTGCTCCTAATTTAGACAAAATAGCTGGAACGTTTATCACACAAACTGTACATGTGAGGTCTGCCTATTTTACAACAGGTGTAATATGTAGTTATGAAACATCCATTTTTTTTATTTGCCTGGACTACACTACTTCTTTATTTTCGTAGGTATTAGTACATGATGATGTGGTCTACACCTATAGGACCCATCCATCTCTTGGACTGTCATTAACAGTACTTGTTTGGCAACAACTATCTAATCACATCTCAATATTACTTTTAAAAATAAAGTCGGTCGAGCATATAAAGTTTAACGTTACATTTCCTGGCTTCCCAAGGGAACTCCAGTATCAATCTGCACAGATCCTCAGTATACCAGGTTTCTCCCTGGGCAGTCCGTGTCTGCACTGAGCCCACAAGGGATTGCACTTCAGCAGTTCCCATTGCGATCCCTGACTCTCCTGAGACCTCCGCCTGCCGGTCCCCTTTAGCTGCTCACTAACCTGCACCAGCTGGCTCCTCAGCTTCTTGATGCCATCCACCTGTGCTGCCTCTCCAATAAGATCCATCAGTTGTTCCCGGGCCTTCTGCTGCTGCCGCTCCGCTCACACAGCTCCGCACCACTTCAGGAGTCTTCATTGCATCTGCTGATCCACAAGCAAAAGCTGCATGCAGTGTGCAACGTATATTCTTGGAGCCGCCAATCCACCGCAACCAACACTGTGCAACCGCCAACCGTTCCTCCCGGACAACTGTTTGCACTCTAGCAACGTATGTGATGGAGTACTCACTCTACTTGCTTCTCAGTTACATTGAGGTAGGCACAGGCGGCACTTTGAATACAAAGTCCAGCCTGCTTTATTTAAACTGCATAAAGCATGCCACCAGTATACGAGATAAATGACATTTCAGTGCAGGAAAACAACATATGCATTTTCCCCATGGCATTTTAGTTTTAGCTCAGTACGTCGCAGGATCAAGTCTTCTTGCAAGAAGACCAAAGTCAGTATATTTAACCCCCCTCACAACACATACAGACCATGTGCCAAACAAACTGACACAATTTTAAAAGCCTGAGACACACCCATGGGCAGAAGTATGTGGATAGCCAGACCCACCTATCTCTCTGGCTATCTGTAAAACCTGTCCTTGGAATGCCCTAATAAGACTTGTGGCACTACAAGTCTTAGAGCAGATATTCAGGCTTCCACAACTTTCGGACTACATACCCTCTGCCATGTTACATAGTACATAATGATGTGCTCGTCACCTATATGACCAATCCATCTTTTGGACTGGGTGTCATTGGTAGTACTTATATGGTCACAGTTACGTATGTCATGATATTACTTTTAAAAAAGATAGTCAGGTATTTAAACTTTTTTGAATGAATGTTAAGTCTGCCAAGTCAGGAGCTTGGCAACTTATCCATACACAAGGATCTGTAGAAGAATGTAACATGGTCAAATTTGACCCATGAAAACACATTTAAAAATCTGCATCACAATAAAATGCACTGATCATCTACTTTCCATAAATTATTAGCAAATTGGTTTAATTACACCTATCCAAAAAATTTACCAGCCTCCTCCATAGCCCCTCTAGCTGTCCTAACCATCGCCATGATAGGTGTCTTTTCTACCATTGTAAGTAGAAGTCATCTTTAATCAATTTGCTCCTAATTTAGACAAAATAGCTGAAACGTTTATCACACAAACTGTACATGTGAGGTCTGCCTATTTTACAACAGGTGTAATATGTAGTTATGAAACATCCATTTTTTTTATTTGCCTGGACTACACTACTTCTTTATTTTCGTAGGTATTAGTACATGATGATGTGGTCTACACCTATAGGACCCATCCATCTCTTGGACTGTCATTAACAGTACTTGTTTGGCAACAACTATCTAATCACATCTCAATATTACTTTTAAAAATAAAGTCGGTCGGGCATATAAAGTTTAACGTTACATTTCCTGGCTTCCCAAGGGAACTCCAGTATCAATCTGCACAGAGCCTCAGTATACCAGGTTTCTCCCTGGGCAGTCCGTGTCTGCACTGGGCCCACAAGGGATTGCACTTCAGCAGTTCCCATTGCGATCCCAAACTCTCCTGAGACCTCCGCCTGCCGGTCCCCTTTAGCTGCTCACTAACCTGCACCAGCTGGCTCCTCAGCTTCTTGATGCCATCCACCTGTGCTGCCTCTCCAATAAGATCCATCAGTTGTTCCCGGGCCTTCTGCTGCTGCCGCTCCGCTCACACTGCTCCGCACCACTTCAGGAGTCTTCATGCATCCGCTGATCCACAAGCAAAAGCTGCATGCAGTGTGCAACGTATATTCTTGGAGCCGCCAATCCACCGCAACCAACACTGTGCAACCGCCAACCGTTCCTCCCGGACGACTGCTTGCACTCTAGCACCGTATGTGATGGGGGTACTCACTCTACTTGCTTCTCAGTTACATTGAGGTAGGCACAGGCGGCACTTTGAATACAAAGTCCAGCCTGCTTTATTTAAACTGCATAAAGCATGCCACCAGTATACGAGATAAATGGCATTTCAGTGCAGGAAAACAACATATCCATTTTCCCCATGGCATTTTAGTTTTAGCTCAGTACGTCGCAGGATCAAGTCTTCTTGCAAGAAGACCAAAGTCAGTATATTTAACCCCCTCACAACACATACAGACCATGTGCCAAACAAACTGACACAATTTTAAAAGCCTGAGACACACCCATGGGCAGAAGTATGTGGATAGCCAGACCCACCCATCTCTCTGGCTATCTGTAAAACCTGTCCCTGGAATGCCCTAATAAGACTTGTGGCACTACAAGTCTTAGAGCAGATATTCAGGCTTCCACAACTTTCGGAATACATACCCTCTGCCATGTTACATAGTACAAAATGATGTGCTCGTCACCTATATGACCAATCCATCTTTTGGACTGGGTGTCATTAGTAGTACTTATATGGTCACAGTTACGTATGTCATGATATTACTTTTAAAAAAGATAGTCAGGTATTTAAAGTTTTTTGAATGAATGTTAAGTCTGCCAAGTCAGGAGCTTGGCAACTTATCCATACACAAGGATCTGTAGAAGAATGTAACATGGTCAAATTTGACCCATGAAAACACATTTAAAAATCTGCATCACAATAAAATGCACTGATCATCTACTTTCCATAAATTATTAGCAAATTGGTTTAATTACACCTATCCAAAAAATTTACCAGCCTCCTCCATAGCCCCTCTAGCTGTCCTAACCATCGCCAAGATAGGTGTCTTTTCTACCATTGTAAGTAGAAGTCATCTTTAATCAATTTGCTCCTAATTTAGACAAAATAGCTGGAACGTTTATCACACAAACTGTACATGTGAGGTCTGCCTATTTTACAACAGGTGTAATATGTAGTTATGAAACATCCATTTTTTTTATTTGCCTGGACTACACTACTTCTTTATTTTCGTAGGTATTAGTACATGATGATGTGGTCTACACCTATAGGACCCATCCATCTCTTGGACTGTCATTAACAGTACTTGTTTGGCAACAACTATCTAATCACATCTCAATATTACTTTTAAAAATAAAGTCGGTCGAGCATATAAAGTTTAACGTTACATTTCCTGGCTTCCCAAGGGAACTCCAGTATCAATCTGCACAGATCCTCAGTATACCAGGTTTCTCCCTGGGCAGTCCGTGTCTGCACTGAGCCCACAAGGGATTGCACTTCAGCAGTTCCCATTGCGATCCCTGACTCTCCTGAGACCTCCGCCTGCCGGTCCCCTTTAGCTGCTCACTAACCTGCACCAGCTGGCTCCTCAGCTTCTTGATGCCATCCACCTGTGCTGCCTCTCCAATAAGATCCATCAGTTGTTCCCGGGCCTTCTGCTGCTGCCGCTCCGCTCACACAGCTCCGCACCACTTCAGGAGTCTTCATTGCATCTGCTGATCCACAAGCAAAAGCTGCATGCAGTGTGCAACGTATATTCTTGGAGCCGCCAATCCACCGCAACCAACACTGTGCAACCGCCAACCGTTCCTCCCGGACAACTGTTTGCACTCTAGCAACGTATGTGATGGGGTACTCACTCTACTTGCTTCTCAGTGACATTGAGGTAGGCACAGGCGGCACTTTGAATACAAAGTCCAGCCTGCTTTATTTAAACTGCATAAAGCATGCCACCAGTATACGAGATAAATGACATTTCAGTGCAGGAAAACAACATATGCATTTTCCCCATGGCATTTTAGTTTTAGATCAGTACGTCGCAGGATCAAGTCTTCTTGCAAGAAGACCAAAGTCAGTATATTTAACCCCCCTCACAACACATACAGACCATGTGCCAAACAAACTGACACAATTTTAAAAGCCTGAGACACACCCATGGGCAGAAGTATGTGGATAGCCAGACCCACCTATCTCTCTGGCTATCTGTAAAACCTGTCCTTGGAATGCCCTAATAAGACTTGTGGCACTACAAGTCTTAGAGCAGATATTCAGGCTTCCACAACTTTCGGACTACATACCCTCTGTTACGGTTGCTGTGAGCACTGGAGACTATGTCCAGATTTCTTGCTACTGCACATGTGCGAGCGCTGGAGACTAAGTCCAGATTTCTTGCTACTGCACATGTGCGAGCGCTGGAGACTAAGTCCAGATTTCTTGTTACTGCACATGTGCGAGCGCTGGAGACTAAGTCCAGATTTCTTGCTACTGCACATGTGCGAGCGCCGGAGACTAAGTCCAATCTTGGAGCCATTGCACATGTGCGGGTGACATCATCGCTGACACGAGGTCACATGTCTCTGACACCTTCTATGCCGATTGGTCGTTGGTCATGTGCTTGTGACGTCTTGCTCGGTGATAGGCCAGCATGACGTCACTCCTGTCGTTCTGGCAGCGGATTGGCTCTGGTGTCCTCCATCTTGGATGAGGCACAGAGTCTATATAAGACCCTGACACACGCCGCATGGTGCTCAGTCCTCTTGGTTCATGCATATGAGTAGACGCTCTGTGCGCGTTCCTCTAGGCATTCCTCTGTCTATGCTAGGTGAGCGCTACCGGCAGGGTAGCGTTCTTATACCTTACAGCTTCGGCTGCTGTCCGTATCCTTACCTCTTAGGGGAGCGGACATAGGCAGGTGCCTGAGGCACATGGTCTGGCTGGGCCTTGTGATTCTACTCGTAGGTGGACGTTGCCGCTAGGGTAACGTTCCTTATACTGCGTCTGGCAGTTGTTCGTATCCTCGCACACTAGGGGAGCGAACAGAGGTAGGAGCTTTGTGCGGCTTACGCTGCTGTTCGTCTCTTTTGCACCACTAGAAGAGCGGACCTAGGCAGGTGCCATATCTAGTGGTTCGTGTCCTCGCACACTAGTGGAGCGAACGCAGGTAGGAGATTTGTGCGGCTTACGCTGCTGTTCGTCTCTTTTGCACCACTAGAAGAGCGGACCTAGGTAGGTGCCATTTCGCACACATTGCCTTTGTCTCTGTGATTATTAACAGAGATCATTCCACACACCCTCCAAGTAAGGGAGGAATTGCTTTACTTACTTATTATATCCTTCTGTGAGTTAATAGAGGTATTGCACTCTGCCATAGTCTGCAGCAAAGTCTTTGCACGGTAGACCCTGACTGTCTGATACTCCTTTCAGTTATTATCAGACAGCTCCCCGTAACATTAGGACTGAGCCAAGGGTCTGGCAGTTATGGCAGAATATCAGCAGTTACACTGTTACATACAAGTACTTGAGTCACGGCTCAAGAGTATAGAGGATAAACCTCAGACCATGGTGACATCTGCACATGATCCTCAACTTGCTCTGCCAAACAGATATTCTGGCGATGCCAGATCATGTCGTGGTTTCATTAGTCAGTGTCAGATACACCTAGAGGTCAACTCTTCTCGCTTCTCTACGGAGAGGTCCAGAGTAGGCTTTATCATCTCCTTACTTCAGGACAAAGCCTTAGAATGGGCGACTCCCCTATGGGAGCGCTCTGATGTGGTTACTCTGAGACATCAAGACTTTCTTGATGCTCTTAAGGCGGTATTCATGGGTCCGCAGGTTACCCATGATGCGGCCCTGAGACTGTTAGATCTATCTCAGGGTTCGTTATCCACTAGTTCTTATGCCATTGCTTTTAGAACTCTGGTGGCAGAACTAGATTGGCCAGAGAAGGTGTTGATTCCTATCTTCTGGAGAGGGTTGGCAGGCTATGTCAAGGATGCCCTTGCTACTCGTGAGGTCCCTGCTTCTCTGGAGGACTTGATCACAGTAGCAACGAGGATCGATGTACGCCATAAGGAACGTAGACTCGAGGTCTCTTCCTCACGCCCTAAGCATCGGGCTATTCCAGTTGTTGAGGGTCCACTACCATCTTCCTCAGCATCTGAAACATCTCCCACTCCTATGGAGTTAGGTCATACGTTCTCCAGACTACGCAAGTCTGGTCCTCCTATATGTTATGTATGTCGTCAGACTGGGCACTATGCCAACAAGTGTCCTAGTCGTCAGGGAAACTCCCTGGCCTAGTAACCATTAGAGGGGGGTTACTAGAGACGTCTTCTGCACCCTCTAAGTGTTGTATCCCAGGTCAGCTCTCGTTATCTGAGAATACATGGCCTATTATGGCTTTTGTGGATTCCGGAGCTGACGGGATTTTTGTGTCCTCAGGATTTGTAAAGGGACGCAATATTCCCTCTATCATGTTAGAGGCGCCTATTCCTGTCCGTGTTGTTAATGGAACTATGTTGTCTGACTCCATTACATTGAGGACAGTTCCCTTGCGCCTTTCCCTGTCTCAGGGTCACATAGAGATTTCTTTTCTTGTTTTGCCTGAGGGTATAGACGACGTCCTTCTGGGTCTTCCATGGCTTCGGACTCATGCTCCTCACATTGACTGGGAGTCTGACAGCATTATTAGTTGGGGTTCGAAATGTCAGTCCCGATGTCTTCCCTTACCACCTAAGGTCGTTGCGGTTGCATCAACTGATCTCTCTCCCATACCTACACCCTATTTGGATTTCGCTGACGTGTTCTCCAAACAGGGTGCTGAGGTTCTTCCACCCCATAGGCCGTATGACTGTGCCATAGACCTTATCCCAGGTTCGGTTCCACCTAAAGGCAGAGTTTACCCCCTGTCGATACCTGAGTCGGAGGCCATGTCGACCTATATAAGAGAGAGTTTAGAGAAGGGGTTCATTCGTAAGTCTGTCTCTCCCGCGGGAGCTGGGTTTTTCTTTGTTCGGAAGAAAGAGGGTGATTTGCGTCCCTGCATAGATTACAGGGGTCTCAACGCAATCACAATAAAGAACAAATACCCATTACCTTTAATTTCGGAGCTCTTTGACAGACTGAGAGGAGCTCAAGTTTTTACGAAGTTGGATCTGCGGGGTGCGTATAACTTGGTACGAATTCGAAAGGGTGACGAATGGAAGACCGCTTTTAACACCCGAGACGGTCACTATGAATACCTCGTCATGCCTTTTGGGTTATGTAATGCACCCGCAGTATTTCAGGACTTCGTAAACGATGTGTTCAGGGATTTACTGTTATCCTCAGTAGTGGTGTATCTGGACGACATCCTGATTTTTTCTCCTGATCTGGAGACTCATCGTCAGGATGTCGTTCGTGTCCTTTCCCGTTTAAGGGAGCACTCATTGTTTGCTAAACTCGAGAAATGTGTATTCGAGCAGTCCTCATTGCCTTTTTTGGGTTACATTATCTCACAAGAGGGTCTGGCTATGGATCCTGCGAAGCTCTCTGCTGTCCTGCAATGGTCCGAACCTCATTCCTTGAAGGCGGTGCAACGCTTCTTAGGATTCATAAATTATTACAGGCAGTTCATACCCCATTTTTCTACTTTGGTGGCCCCTTTGGTGGCCTTGACTAAGAAAGGTGCTAATCCCAAAGCCTGGTCTACTGAGACATCTCAGGCTTTTGAGGCAGTAAAAAGACACTTTTCAACTGCTCCCGTTCTTCAAAGACCCGATGAGAATAAGCCCTTCCTCTTAGAGGTTGATGCCTCTTCAGTGGGTGCTGGTGCGGTCTTGTATCAAAAGAACGGTGCAGGTAGAAAAAGGCCGTGTTTCTTCTTTGCTAAAACCTTTTCACCGGCAGAGAGAAACTATACCATTGGGGATAGGGAACTGCTCGCCTTGAGATTAGCCTTGGAGGAGTGGCGTCACTTGCTGGAAGGAGCGAAACATCCTTTCCAGGTCTATACAGACCATAAGAATCTGACGTACTTACAAACCGCTCAGCGTCTGAATCCTCGCCAAGCCCGCTGGTCCTTGTTTTTCTCCCGCTTTCACTTCTCCATCAACTATTTGTCTGGGAGTAAGAATAACAAGGCAGACGCCCTGTCTCGCTCTATGCTTTCTACCCAGGAAGAGATTGACGAACCTCGTCTTATCCTTCCCTCCAGGGTTTTTCATACGCTCTCCCCTGTGACGTTAGACCAAATCCCACCGGGCAAGACCTTTGTTCCGCCTGATCGACAGAATGATATACTGTCATGGGCCCACACCTCAAAGGTGGGTGGGCATTTTGGTATTAGGCGGACACGAGAGTTACTGGAGAGGTGGTATTGGTGGCCACACTTAGCCAGCCACGTCAAGAGATATGTCGGTTCCTGCTACTCGTGTGCTCGCAACCGTCCATTACGGCAGAGACCGGCTGGGCTCTTGCATCCTTTACCAGTGCCAGATAGACCATGGGAGGTGGTAGGCATGGACTTTGTGGGTGATCTTCCATGTTCACAGGGACATAGATTTGTGTGGGTCATTACGGACCATTTCTCCCGGATGGTTCATCTCGTACCGTTATCGAGAATCCCATCTTCCAGGGTACTAGCCAAACTATTCCTCAAGCATGTCTTTAGGCTTCACGGGATGCCAGATCGTATCATTTGTGATAGAGGCCCGCAATTTACTTCCCGTTTCTGGCGAGATCTTTGTAGCCTTCTGCAAATTGAGTTGAATCTCTCTTCGGCATACCATCCGGAGACTAATGGTTTGGTTGAACGTACCAATCAATCTATGATTATATACCTTCGACACTTTGTTGCTGAGAACCACGATAACTGGTCCTCCCTCCTACCCTGGGCAGAATTTGCCCTTAACAATTCGCTGGCTGAGGCCACTGGGCAGACACCGTTCGTACTCAATAATGGGCAACACCCTAGGGTACCGGTACCGTTTCCCGCTGCTGCACCTCCTCCTCTTGTGGCCGACTGGGCAACTAATGCCAGAGAGGTTTGGGATCGGACTCAAGAGTCGATCCAAGCAGCTAAGGACCGTATGAAGACGGTGTCCGATCGGTTTCGTCGCCCGGCTCCTGTCTTTTCTCCAGGGGACTTTGTGTGGCTCTCTGCAAAACACGTGAGACTTAGAGTGAGCTCTGTCAAATTTGCTCCTCGCTTCCTGGGTCCTTATGAGGTTCTTCGACAGGTAAATCCTGTAGTCTATCAATTGAAGTTACCTGTCCATCTTAGGATTCATGACAATCTCCATCTCTCACTGCTAAAGCCGGCTATTTTACCTCACGCTCGTGAAGTGCACTCTCCTGCCTCTGATTCCTCTCGCTCTAGCTATGAGGTACGAGCCATAGTTGGTTCTAAGATGGTTAGAGGGCGCAGGTTCTTCTTGATAGATTGGGAGGGCTATGGCCCGGAACATCGCTCTTGGGAGCCTGAGGAGGCTGTCCATGCTCCCGACTTAGTTGCCGATTACCTGCGTCGCCGGGAGGGGGGCCCTTGAGGGGGAGGTACTGTTACGGTTGCTGTGAGCACTGGAGACTATGTCCAGATTTCTTGCTACTGCACATGTGCGAGCGCTGGAGACTAAGTCCAGATTTCTTGCTACTGCACATGTGCGAGCGCTGGAGACTAAGTCCAGATTTCTTGCTACTGCACATGTGCGAGCGCTGGAGACTAAGTCCAGATTTCTTGCTACTGCACATGTGCGAGCGCCGGAGACTAAGTCCAATCTTGGAGCCATTGCACATGTGCGGGTGACATCATCGCTGACACGAGGTCACATGTCTCTGACACCTTCTATGCCGATTGGTCGTTGGTCATGTGCTTGTGACGTCTTGCTCGGTGATAGGCCAGCATGACGTCACTCCTGTCGTTCTGGCAGCGGATTGGCTCTGGTGTCCTCCATCTTGGATGAGGCACAGAGTCTATATAAGACCCTGACACACGCCGCATGGTGCTCAGTCCTCTTGGTTCATGCATATGAGTAGACGCTCTGTGCGCGTTCCTCTAGGCATTCCTCTGTCTATGCTAGGTGAGCGCTACCGGCAGGGTAGCGTTCTTATACCTTACAGCTTCGGCTGCTGTCCGTATCCTTACCTCTTAGGGGAGCGGACATAGGCAGGTGCCTGAGGCACATGGTCTGGCTGGGCCTTGTGATTCTACTCGTAGGTGGACGTTGCCGCTAGGGTAACGTTCCTTATACTGCGTCTGGCAGTTGTTCGTATCCTCGCACACTAGGGGAGCGAACAGAGGTAGGAGCTTTGTGCGGCTTACGCTGCTGTTCGTCTCTTTTGCACCACTAGAAGAGCGGACCTAGGCAGGTGCCATATCTAGTGGTTCGTGTCCTCGCACACTAGTGGAGCGAACGCAGGTAGGAGATTTGTGCGGCTTACGCTGCTGTTCGTCTCTTTTGCACCACTAGAAGAGCGGACCTAGGTAGGTGCCATTTCGCACACATTGCCTTTGTCTCTGTGATTATTAACAGAGATCATTCCACACACCCTCCAAGTAAGGGAGGAATTGCTTTACTTACTTATTATATCCTTCTGTGAGTTAACAGAGGTATTGCACTCTGCCATAGTCTGCAGCAAAGTCTTTGCACGGTGGACCCTGACTGTCTGATACTCCTTTCAGTTATTATCAGACAGCTCCCCGTAACACCCTCTGCCATGTTACATAGTACATAATGATGTGCTCGTCACCTATATGACCAATCCATCTTTTGGACTGGGTGTCATTGGTAGTACTTATATGGTCACAGTTACGTATGTCATGATATTACTTTTAAAAAAGATAGTCAGGTATTTAAACTTTTTTGAATGAATGTTAAGTCTGCCAAGTCAGGAGCTTGGCAACTTATCCATACACAAGGATCTGTAGAAGAATGTAACATGGTCAAATTTGACCCATGAAAACACATTTAAAAATCTGCATCACAATAAAATGCACTGATCATCTACTTTCCATAAATTATTAGCAAATTGGTTTAATTACACCTATCCAAAAAATTTACCAGCCTCCTCCATAGCCCCTCTAGCTGTCCTAACCATCGCCATGATAGGTGTCTTTTCTACCATTGTAAGTAGAAGTCATCTTTAATCAATTTGCTCCTAATTTAGACAAAATAGCTGGAACGTTTATCACACAAACTGTACATGTGAGGTCTGCCTATTTTACAACAGGTGTAATATGTAGTTATGAAACATCCATTTTTTTTATTTGCCTGGACTACACTACTTCTTTATTTTCGTAGGTATTAGTACATGATCATGTGGTCTACACCTATAGGACCCATCCATCTCTTGGACTGTCATTAACAGTACTTGTTTGGCAACAACTATCTAATCACATCTCAATATTACTTTTAAAAATAAAGTCGGTCGGGCATATAAAGTTTAACGTTACATTTCCTGGCTTCCCAAGGGAACTCCAGTATCAATCTGCACAGAGCCTCAGTATACCAGGTTTCTCCCTGGGCAGTCCGTGTCTGCACTGGGCCCACAAGGGATTGCACTTCAGCAGTTCCCATTGCGATCCCTGACTCTCCTGAGACCTCCGCCTGCCGGTCCCCTTTAGCTGCTCACTAACCTGCACCAGCTGGCTCCTCAGCTTCTTGATGCCATCCACCTGTGCTGCCTCTCCAATAAGATCCATCAGTTGTTCCCGGGCCTTCTGCTGCTGCCGCTCTGCTCACACTGCTCCGCACCACTTCAGGAGTCTTCATGCATCCGCTGATCCACAAGCAAAAGCTGCATGCAGTGTGCAACGTATATTCTTGGAGCCGCCAATCCACCGCAACCAACACTGTGCAACCGCCAACCGTTCCTCCCGGACGACTGCTTGCACTCTAGCACCGTATGTGATGGGGGTACTCACTCTACTTGCTTCTCAGTTACATTGAGGTAGGCACAGGCGGCACTTTGAATACAAAGTCCAGCCTGCTTTATTTAAACTGCATAAAGCATGCCACCAGTATACGAGATAAATGGCATTTCAGTGCAGGAAAACAACATATGCATTTTCCCCATGGCATTTTAGTTTTAGCTCAGTACGTCGCAGGATCAAGTCTTCTTGCAAGAAGACCAAAGTCAGTATATTTAACCCCCTCACAACACATACAGACCATGTGCCAAACAAACTGACACAATTTTAAAAGCCTGAGACACACCCATGGGCAGAAGTATGTGGATAGCCAGACCCACCCATCTCTCTGGCTATCTGTAAAACCTGTCCCTGGAATGCCCTAATAAGACTTGTGGCACTACAAGTCTTAGAGCAGATATTCAGGCTTCCACAACTTTCGGAATACATACCCTCTGCCATGTTACATAGTACAAAATGATGTGCTCGTCACCTATATGACCAATCCATCTTTTGGACTGGGTGTCATTAGTAGTACTTATATGGTCACAGTTACGTATGTCATGATATTACTTTTAAAAAAGATAGTCAGGTATTTAAAGTTTTTTGAATGAATGTTAAGTCTGCCAAGTCAGGAGCTTGGCAACTTATCCATACACAAGGATCTGTAGAAGAATGTAACATGGTCAAATTTGACCCATGAAAACACATTTAAAAATCTGCATCACAATAAAATGCACTGATCATCTACTTTCCATAAATTATTAGCAAATTGGTTTAATTACACCTATCCAAAAAATTTACCAGCCTCCTCCATAGCCCCTCTAGCTGTCCTAACCATCGCCAAGATAGGTGTCTTTTCTACCATTGTAAGTAGAAGTCAAGTTTAATCAATTTGCTCCTAATTTAGACAAAATAGCTGGAACGTTTATCACACAAACTGTACATGTGAGGTCTGCCTATTTTACAACAGGTGTAATATGTAGTTATGAAACATCCATTTTTTTTATTTGCCTGGACTACACTACTTCTTTATTTTCGTAGGTATTAGTACATGATGATGTGGTCTACACCTATAGGACCCATCCATCTCTTGGACTGTCATTAACAGTACTTGTTTGGCAACAACTATCTAATCACATCTCAATATTACTTTTAAAAATAAAGTCGGTCGGGCATATAAAGTTTAACGTTACATTTCCTGGCTTCCCAAGGGAACTCCAGTATCAATCTGCACAGAGCCTCAGTATACCAGGTTTCTCCCTGGGCAGTCCGTGTCTGCACTGGGCCCACAAGGGATTGCACTTCAGCAGTTCCCATTGCGATCCCTGACTCTCCTGAGACCTCCGCCTGCCGGTCCCCTTTAGCTGCTCACTAACCTGCACCAGCTGGCTCCTCAGCTTCTTGATGCCATCCACCTGTGCTGCCTCTCCAATAAGATCCATCAGTTGTTCCCGGGCCTTCTGCTGCTGCCGCTCCACTCACACTGCTCCGCACCACTTCAGGAGTCTTCATGCATCCGCTGATCCACAAGCAAAAGCTGCATGCAGTGTGCAACGTATATTCTTGGAGCCGCCAATCCACCGCAACCAACACTGTGCAACCGCCAACCGTTCCTCCCGGACGACTGCTTGCACTCTAGCACCGTATGTGATGGGGGTACTCACTCTACTTGCTTCTCAGTTACATTGAGGTAGGCACAGGCGGCACTTTGAATACAAAGTCCAGCCTGCTTTATTTAAACTGCATAAAGCATGCCACCAGTATACGAGATAAATGGCATTTCAGTGCAGGAAAACAACATATGCATTTTCCCCATGGCATTTTAGTTTTAGCTCAGTACATCGCAGGATCAAGTCTTCTTGCAAGAAGACCAAAGTCAGTATATTTAACCCCCTCACAACACATACAGACCATGTGCCAAACAAACTGACACAATTTTAAAAGCCTGAGACACACCCATGGGCAGAAGTATGTGGATAGCCAGACCCACCCATCTCTCTGGCTATCTGTAAAACCTGTCCCTGGAATGCCCTAATAAGACTTGTGGAACTACAAGTCTTAGAGCAGATATTCAGGCTTCCACAACTTTCGGAATACATACCCTCTGCCATGTTACATAGTACATAATGATGTGCTCGTCACCTATATGACCAATCCATCTTTTGGACTGGGTGTCATTAGTAGTACTTATATGGTCACAGTTACGTATGTCATGATATTACTTTTAAAAAAGATAGTCAGGTATTTAAAGTTTTTTGAATGAATGTTAAGTCTGCCAAGTCAGGAGCTTGGCAACTTATCCATACACAAGGATCTGTAGAAGAATGTAACATGGTCAAATTTGACCCATGAAAACACATTTAAAAATCTGCATCACAATAAAATGCACTGATCATCTACTTTCCATAAATTATTAGCAAATTGGTTTAATTACACCTATCCAAAAAATTTACCAGCCTCCTCCATAGCCCCTCTAGCTGTCCTAACCATCGCCAAGATAGGTGTCTTTTCTACCATTGTAAGTAGAAGTCATCTTTAATCAATTTGCTCCTAATTTAGACAAAATAGCTGGAACGTTTATCACACAAACTGTACATGTGAGGTCTGCCTATTTTACAACAGGTGTAATATGTAGTTATGAAACATCCATTTTTTTTATTTGCCTGGACTACACTACTTCTTTATTTTCGTAGGTATTAGTACATGATGATGTGGTCTACACCTATAGGACCCATCCATCTCTTGGACTGTCATTAACAGTACTTGTTTGGCAACAACTATCTAATCACATCTCAATATTACTTTTAAAAATAAAGTCGGTCGGGCATATAAAGTTTAACGTTACATTTCCTGGCTTCCCAAGGGAACTCCAGTATCAATCTGCACAGAGCCTCAGTATACCAGGTTTCTCCCTGGGCAGTCCGTGTCTGCACTGGGCCCACAAGGGATTGCACTTCAGCAGTTCCCATTGCGATCCCTGACTCTCCTGAGACCTCTGCCTGCCGGTCCCCTTTAGCTGCTCACTAACCTGCACCAGCTGGCTCCTCAGCTTCTTGATGCCATCCACCTGTGCTGCCTCTCCAATAAGATCCATCAGTTGTTCCCGGGCCTTCTGCTGCTGCCGCTCCGCTCACACTGCTCCGCACCACTTCAGGAGTCTTCATGCATCCGCTGATCCACAAGCAAAAGCTGCATGCAGTGTGCAACGTATATTCTTGGAGCCGCCAATCCACCGCAACCAACACTGTGCAACCGCCAACCGTTCCTCCCGGACGACTGCTTGCACTCTAGCACCGTATGTGATGGGGGTACTCACTCTACTTGCTTCTCAGTTACATTGAGGTAGGCACAGGCGGCACTTTGAATACAAAGTCCAGCCTGCTTTATTTAAACTGCATAAAGCATGCCACCAGTATACGAGATAAATGGCATTTCAGTGCAGGAAAACAACATATGCATTTTCCCCATGGCATTTTAGTTTTAGCTCAGTACGTCGCAGGATCAAGTCTTCTTGCAAGAAGACCAAAGTCAGTATATTTAACCCCCTCACAACACATACAGACCATGTGCCAAACAAACTGACACAATTTTAAAAGCCTGAGACACACCCATGGGCAGAAGTATGTGGATAGCCAGACCCACCCATCTCTCTGGCTATCTGTAAAACCTGTCCCTGGAATGCCCTAATAAGACTTGTGGCACTACAAGTCTTAGAGCAGATATTCAGGCTTCCACAACTTTCGGAATACATACCCTCTGCCATGTTACATAGTACATAATGATGTGCTCGTCACCTATATGACCAATCCATCTTTTGGACTGGGTGTCATTAGTAGTACTTATATGGTCACAGTTACGTATGTCATGATATTACTTTTAAAAAAGATAGTCAGGTATTTAAAGTTTTTTGAATGAATGTTAAGTCTGCCAAGTCAGGAGCTTGGCAACTTATCCATACACAAGGATCTGTAGAAGAATGTAACATGGTCAAATTTGACCCATGAAAACACATTTAAAAATCTGCATCACAATAAAATGCACTGATCATCTACTTTCCATAAATTATTAGCAAATTGGTTTAATTACACCTATCCAAAAAATTTACCAGCCTCCTCCATAGCCCCTCTAGCTGTCCTAACCATCGCCAAGATAGGTGTCTTTTCTACCATTGTAAGTAGAAGTCATCTTTAATCAATTTGCTCCTAATTTAGACAAAATAGCTGGAACGTTTATCACACAAACTGTACATGTGAGGTCTGCCTATTTTACAACAGGTGTAATATGTAGTTATGAAACATCCATTTTTTTATTTGCCTGGACTACACTACTTCTTTATTTTCGTAGGTATTAGTACATGATGATGTGGTCTACACCTATAGGACCCATCCATCTCTTGGACTGTCATTAACAGTACTTGTTTGGCAACAACTATCTAATCACATCTCAATATTACTTTTAAAAATAAAGTCGGTCGAGCATATAAAGTTTAACGTTACATTTCCTGGCTTCCCAAGGGAACTCCAGTATCAATCTGCACAGATCCTCAGTATACCAGGTTTCTCCCTGGGCAGTCCGTGTCTGCACTGGGCCCACAAGGGATTGCACTTCAGCAGTTCCCATTGCGATCCCTGACTCTCCTGAGACCTCAGCCTGCCGGTCCCCTTTAGCTGCTCACTAACCTGCACCAGCTGGCTCCTCAGCTTCTTGATGCCATCCACCTGTGCTGCCTCTCCAATAAGATCCATCAGTTGTTCCCGGGCCTTCTGCTGCTGCCGCTCCGCTCACACTGCTCCGCACCACTTCAGGAGTCTTCATGCATCCGCTGATCCACAAGCAAAAGCTGCATGCAGTGTGCAACGTATATTCTTGGAGCCGCCAATCCACCGCAACCAACACTGTGCAACCGCCAACCGTTCCTCCCGGACGACTGCTTGCACTCTAGCACCGTATGTGATGGGGGTACTCACTCTACTTGCTTCTCAGTTACATTGAGGTAGGCACAGGCGGCACTTTGAATACAAAGTCCAGCCTGCTTTATTTAAACTGCATAAAGCATGCCACCAGTATACGAGATAAATGGCATTTCAGTGCAGGAAAACAACATATGCATTTTCCCCATGGCATTTTAGTTTTAGCTCAGTACGTCGCAGGATCAAGTCTTCTTGCAAGAAGACCAAAGTCAGTATATTTAACCCCCTCACAACACATACAGACCATGTGCCAAACAAACTGACACAATTTTAAAAGCCTGAGACACACCCATGGGCAGAAGTATGTGGATAGCCAGACCCACCCATCTCTCTGGCTATCTGTAAAACCTGTCCCTGGAATGCCCTAATAAGACTTGTGGCACTACAAGTCTTAGAGCAGATATTCAGGCTTCCACAACTTTCGGAATACATACCCTCTGCCATGTTACATAGTACATAATGATGTGCTCGTCACCTATATGACCAATCCATCTTTTGGACTGGGTGTCATTAGTAGTACTTATATGGTCACAGTTACGTATGTCATGATATTACTTTTAAAAAAGATAGTCAGGTATTTAAAGTTTTTTGAATGAATGTTAAGTCTGCCAAGTCAGGAGCTTGGCAACTTATCCATACACAAGGATCTGTAGAAGAATGTAACATGGTCAAATTTGACCCATGAAAACACATTTAAAAATCTGCATCACAATAAAATGCACTGATCATCTACTTTCCATAAATTATTAGCAAATTGGTTTAATTACACCTATCCAAAAAATTTACCAGCCTCCTCCATAGCCCCTCTAGCTGTCCTAACCATCGCCAAGATAGGTGTCTTTTCTACCATTGTAAGTAGAAGTCATCTTTAATCAATTTGCTCCTAATTTAGACAAAATAGCTGGAACGTTTATCACACAAACTGTACATGTGAGGTCTGCCTATTTTACAACAGGTGTAATATGTAGTTATGAAACATCCATTTTTTTATTTGCCTGGACTACACTACTTCTTTATTTTCGTAGGTATTAGTACATGATGATGTGGTCTACACCTGTAGGACCCATCCATCTCTTGGACTGTCATTAACAGTACTTGTTTGGCAACAACTATCTAATCACATCTCAATATTACTTTTAAAAATAAAGTCGGTCGAGCATATAAAGTTTAACGTTACATTTCCTGGCTTCCCAAGGGAACTCCAGTATCAATCTGCACAGATCCTCAGTATACCAGGTTTCTCCCTGGGCAGTCCGTGTCTGCACTGGGCCCACAAGGGATTGCACTTCAGCAGTTCCCATTGCGATCCCTGACTCTCCTGAGACCTCCGCCTGCCGGTCCCCTTTAGCTGCTCACTTACCTGCACCAGCTGGCTCCTCAGCTTCTTGATGCCATCCACCTGTGCTGCCTCTCCAATAAGATCCATCAGTTGTTCCCGGGCCTTCTGCTGCTGCCGCTCCGCTCACACTGCTCCGCACCACTTCAGGAGTCTTCATGCATCCGCGGATCCACAAGCAAAAGCTGCATGCAGTGTGCAACGTATATTCTTGGAGCCGCCAATCCACCGCAACCAACACTGTGCAACCGCCAACCGTTCCTCCCGGACGACTGCTTGCACTCTAGCACCGTATGTGATGGGGGTACTCACTCTACTTGCTTCTCAGTTACATTGAGGTAGGCACAGGCGGCACTTTGAATACAAAGTCCAGCCTGCTTTATTTAAACTGCATAAAGCATGCCACCAGTATACGAGATAAATGGCATTTCAGTGCAGGAAAACAACATATGCATTTTCCCCATGGCATTTTAGTTTTAGCTCAGTACGTCGCAGGATCAAGTCTTCTTGCAAGAAGACCAAAGTCAGTATATTTAACCCCCTCACAACACATACAGACCATGTGCCAAACAAACTGACACAATTTTAAAAGCCTGAGACACACCCATGGGCAGAAGTATGTGGATAGCCAGACCCACCCATCTCTCTGGCTATCTGTAAAACCTGTCCCTGGAATGCCCTAATAAGACTTGTGGCACTACAAGTCTTAGAGCAGATATTCAGGCTTCCACAACTTTCGGAATACATACCCTCTGCCATGTTACATAGTACATAATGATGTGCTCGTCACCTATATGACCAATCCATCTTTTGGACTGGGTGTCATTAGTAGTACTTATATGGTCACAGTTACGTATGTCATGATATTACTTTTAAAAAAGATAGTCAGGTATTTAAAGTTTTTTGAATGAATGTTAAGTCTGCCAAGTCAGGAGCTTGGCAACTTATCCATACACAAGGATCTGTAGAAGAATGTAACATGGTCAAATTTGACCCATGAAAACACATTTAAAAATCTGCATCACAATAAAATGCACTGATCATCTACTTTCCATAAATTATTAGCAAATTGGTTTAATTACACCTATCCAAAAAATTTACCAGCCTCCTCCATAGCCCCTCTAGCTGTCCTAACCATCGCCAAGATAGGTGTCTTTTCTACCATTGTAAGTAGAAGTCATCTTTAATCAATTTGCTCCTAATTTAGACAAAATAGCTGGAACGTTTATCACACAAACTGTACATGTGAGGTCTGCCTATTTTACAACAGGTGTAATATGTAGTTATGAAACATCCATTTTTTTTATTTGCCTGGACTACACTACTTCTTTATTTTCGTAGGTATTAGTACATGATGATGTGGTCTACACCTATAGGACCCATCCATCTCTTTGACTGTCATTAACAGTACTTGTTTGGCAACAACTATCTAATCACATCTCAATATTACTTTTAAAAATAAAGTCGGTCGAGCATATAAAGTTTAACGTTACATTTCCTGGCTTCCCAAGGGAACTCCAGTATCAATCTGCACAGATCCTCAGTATACCAGGTTTCTCCCTGGGCAGTCCGTGTCTGCACTGGGCCCACAAGGGATTGCACTTCAGCAGTTCCCATTGCGATCCCTGACTCTCCTGAGACCTCCGCCTGCCGGTCCCCTTTAGCTGCTCACTAACCTGCACCAGCTGGCTCCTCAGCTTCTTGATGCCATCCACCTGTGCTGCCTCTCCAATAAGATCCATCAGTTGTTCCCGGGCCTTCTGCTGCTGCCGCTCCGCTCACACAGTTCTGCACCACTTCAGGAGTCTTTATGCATCTGCTGATCCACAAGCAAAAGCTGCATGCAGTGTGCAACGTATATTCTTGGAGCCGCCAATCCACCGCAACCAACACTGTGCAACCGCCATCCGTTCCTCCCGGACGACTGCTTGCACTCTAGCTCCGAATGTGATGGGGTACTCACTCTACTTGCTTCTCAGTTACATAGAGGTAGGCACAGGCGGCACTTTGAATACAAAGTCCAGCCTGCTTTATTTAAACTGCATAAAGCATGCCACCAGTATACGAGATAAATGGCATTTCAGTGCAGGAAAACAACATATGCATTTTCCCCATGGCATTTTAGTTTTAGCTCAGTACGTCGCAGGATCAAGTCTTCTTGCAAGAAGACCAAAGTCAGTATATTTAACCCCCTCACAACACATACAGACCATGTGCCAAACAAACTGACACAATTTTAAAAGCCTGAGACACACCCATGGGCAGAAGTATGTGGATAGCCAGACCCACCCATCTCTCTGGCTATCTGTAAAACCTGTCCCTGGAATGCCCTAATAAGACTTGTGGCACTACAAGTCTTAGAGCAGATATTCAGGCTTCCACAACTTTCGGAATACATACCCTCTGCCATGTTACATAGTACATAATGATGTGCTCGTCACCTATATGACCAATCCATCTTTTGGACTGGGTGTCATTAGTAGTACTTATATGGTCACAGTTACGTATGTCATGATATTACTTTTAAAAAAGATAGTCAGGTATTTAAAGTTTTTTGAATGAATGTTAAGTCTGCCAAGTCAGGAGCTTGGCAACTTATCCATACACAAGGATCTGTAGAAGAATGTAACATGGTCAAATTTGACCCATGAAAACACATTTCAAAATCTGCATCACAATAAAATGCACTGATCATCTACTTTCCATAAATTATTAGCAAATTGGTTTAATTACACCTATCCAAAAAATTTACCAGCCTCCTCCATAGCCCCTCTAGCTGTCCTAACCATCGCCAAGATAGGTGTCTTTTCTACCATTGTAAGTAGAAGTCATCTTTAATCAATTTGCTCCTAATTTAGACAAAATAGCTGGAACGTTTATCACACAAACTGTACATGTGAGGTCTGCCTATTTTACAACAGGTGTAATATGTAGTTATGAAACATCCATTTTTTTTATTTGCCTGGACTACACTACTTCTTTATTTTCGTAGGTATTAGTACATGATGATGTGGTCTACACCTATAGGACCCATCCATCTCTTTGACTGTCATTAACAGTACTTGTTTGGCAACAACTATCTAATCACATCTCAATATTACTTTTAAAAATAAAGTCGGTCGAGCATATAAAGTTTAACGTTACATTTCCTGGCTTCCCAAGGGAACTCCAGTATCAATCTGCACAGATCCTCAGTATACCAGGTTTCTCCCTGGGCAGTCCGTGTCTGCACTGGGCCCACAAGGGATTGCACTTCAGCAGTTCCCATTGCGATCCCTGACTCTCCTGAGACCTCCGCCTGCCGGTCCCCTTTAGCTGCTCACTAACCTGCACCAGCTGGCTCCTCAGCTTCTTGATGCCATCCACCTGTGCTGCCTCTCCAATAAGATCCATCAGTTGTTCCCGGGCCTTCTGCTGCTGCCGCTCCGCTCACACAGTTCTGCACCACTTCAGGAGTCTTTATGCATCTGCTGATCCACAAGCAAAAGCTGCATGCAGTGTGCAACGTATATTCTTGGAGCCGCCAATCCACCGCAACCAACACTGTGCAACCGCCAACCGTTCCTCCCGGACGACTGCTTGCACTCTAGCTCCGAATGTGATGGGGTACTCACTCTACTTGCTTCTCAGTTACATAGAGGTAGGCACAGGCGGCACTTTGAATACAAAGTCCAGCCTGCTTTATTTAAACTGCATAAAGCATGCCACCAGTATACGAGATAAATGGCATTTCAGTGCAGGAAAACAACATATGCATTTTCCCCATGGCATTTTAGTTTTAGCTCAGTACGTCGCAGGATCAAGTCCTCTTGCAAGAAGACCAAAGTCAGTATATTTAACCCCCCTCACATTACATACAGACCATGTGCCAAACAAACTGACACAATTTTAAAAGCCTGAGACACACCCATGGGCAGAAGTATGTGGATAGCCAGACCCACCTATCTCTCTGGCTATCTGTAAAACCTGTCCCTGGAATGCCCTAATAAGACTTGTGGCACTACAAGTCTTAGAGCAGATATTCAGGCTTCCACAACTTTCGGAATACATACCCTCTGCCATGTTACATAGTACATAATGATGTGCTCGTCACCTATATGACCAATCCATCTTTTGGACTGGGTGTCATTAGTAGTACTTATATGGTCACAGTTACGTATGTCATGATATTACTTTTAAAAAAGATAGTCAGGTATTTAAACTTTTTTGAATGAATGTTAAGTCTGCCAAGTCAGGAGCTTGGCAACTTATCCATACACAAGGATCTGTAGAAGAATGTAACATGGTCAAATTTGACCCATGAAAACACATTTAAAAATCTGCATCACAATAAAATGCACTGATCATCTACTTTCCATAAATTATTAGCAAATTGGTTTAATTACACCTATCCAAAAAATTTACCAGCCTCCTCCATAGCCCCTCTAGCTGTCCTAACCATCGCCAAGATAGGTGTCTTTTCTACCATTGTAAGTAGAAGTCATCTTTAATCAATTTGCTCCTAATTTAGACAAAATAGCTGGAACGTTTATCACACAAACTGTACATGTGAGGTCTGCCTATTTTACAACAGGTGTAATATGTAGTTATGAAACATCCATTTTTTTTATTTGCCTGGACTACACTACTTCTTTATTTTCGTAGGTATTAGTACATGATGATGTGGTCTACACCTATAGGACCCATCCATCTCTTGGACTGTCATTAACAGTACTTGTTTGGCAACAACTATCTAATCACATCTCAATATTACTTTTAAAAATAAAGTCGGTCGGGCATATAAAGTTTAACGTTACATTTCCTGGCTTCCCAAGGGAACTCTAGTATCAATCTGCACAGAGCCTCAGTATACCAGGTTTCTCCCTGGGCAGTCCGTGTCTGCACTGGGCCCACAAGGGATTGCACTTCAGCAGTTCCCATTGCGATCCCTGACTCTCCTGAGACCTCCGCCTGCCGGTCCCCTTTAGCTGCTCACTAACCTGCACCAGCTGGCTCCTCAGCTTCTTGATGCCATCCACCTGTGCTGCCTCTCCAATAAGATCCATCAGTTGTTCCCGGGCCTTCTGCTGCTGCCGCTCCGCTCACACTGCTCCGCACCACTTCAGGAGTCTTCATGCATCCGCTGATCCACAAGCAAAAGCTGCATGCAGTGCGCAACGTATATTCTTGGAGCCGCCAATCCACCGCAACCAACACTGTGCAACCGCCAACCGTTCCTCCCGGACGACTGCTTGCACTCTAGCACCGTATGTGATGGGGGTACTCACTCTACTTGCTTCTCAGTTACATTGAGGTAGGCACAGGCGGCACTTTGAATACAAAGTCCAGCCTGCTTTATTTAAACTGCATAAAGCATGCCACCAGTATACGAGATAAATGGCATTTCAGTGCAGGAAAACAACATATGCATTTTCCCCATGGCATTTTAGTTTTAGCTCAGTACGTCGCAGGATCAAGTCTTCTTGCAAGAAGACCAAAGTCAGTATATTTAACCCCCTCACAACACATACAGACCATGTGCCAAACAAACTGACACAATTTTAAAAGCCTGAGACACACCCATGGGCAGAAGTATGTGGATAGCCAGACCCACCCATCTCTCTGGCTATCTGTAAAACCTGTCCCTGGAATGCCCTAATAAGACTTGTGGCACTACAAGTCTTAGAGCAGATATTCAGGCTTCCACAACTTTCGGAATACATACCCTCTGCCATGTTACATAGTACATAATGATGTGCTCGTCACCTATATGACCAATCCATCTTTTGGACTGGGTGTCATTAGTAGTACTTATATGGTCACAGTTACGTATGTCATGATATTACTTTTAAAAAAGATAGTCAGGTATTTAAAGTTTTTTGAATGAATGTTAAGTCTGCCAAGTCAGGAGCTTGGCAACTTATCCATACACAAGGATCTGTAGAAGAATGTAACATGGTCAAATTTGACCCATGAAAACACATTTAAAAATCTGCATCACAATAAAATGCACTGATCATCTACTTTCCATAAATTATTAGCAAATTGGTTTAATTACACCTATCCAAAAAATTTACCAGCCTCCTCCATAGCCCCTCTAGCTGTCCTAACCATCGCCAAGATAGGTGTCTTTTCTACCATTGTAAGTAGAAGTCATCTTTAATCAATTTGCTCCTAATTTAGACAAAATAGCTGGAACGTTTATCACACAAACTGTACATGTGAGGTCTGCCTATTTTACAACAGGTGTAATATGTAGTTATGAAACATCCATTTTTTTTATTTGCCTGGACTACACTACTTCTTTATTTTCGTAGGTATTAGTACATGATGATGTGGTCTACACCTATAGGACCCATCCATCTCTTGGACTGTCATTAACAGTACTTGTTTGGCAACAACTATCTAATCACATCTCAATATTACTTTTAAAAATAAAGTCGGTCGAGCATATAAAGTTTAACGTTACATTTCCTGGCTTCCCAAGGGAACTCCAGTATCAATCTGCACAGATCCTCAGTATACCAGGTTTCTCCCTGGGCAGTCCGTGTCTGCACTGGGCCCACAAGGGATTGCACTTCAGCAGTTCCCATTGCGATCCCTGACTCTCCTGAGACCTCCGCCTGCCGGTCCCCTTTAGCTGCTCACTAACCTGCACCAGCTGGCTCCTCAGCTTCTTGATGCCATCCACCTGTGCTGCCTCTCCAATAAGATCCATCAGTTGTTCCCGGGCCTTCTGCTGCTGCCGCTCCGCTCACACTGCTCCGCACCACTTCAGGAGTCTTCATGCATCCGCTGATCCACAAGCAAAAGCTGCATGCAGTGTGCAACGTATATTCTTGGAGCCGCCAATCCACCGCAACCAACACTGTGCAACCGCCAACCGTTCCTCCCGGACGACTGCTTGCACTCTAGCACCGTATGTGATGGGGGTACTCACTCTACTTGCTTCTCAGTTACATTGAGGTAGGCACAGGCGGCACTTTGAATACAAAGTCCAGCCTGCTTTATTTAAACTGCATAAAGCATGCCACCAGTATACGAGATAAATGGCATTTCAGTGCAGGAAAACAACATATGCATTTTCCCCATGGCATTTTAGTTTTAGCTCAGTACGTCGCAGGATCAAGTCTTCTTGCAAGAAGACCAAAGTCAGTATATTTAACCCCCTCACAACACATACAGACCATGTGCCAAACAAACTGACACAATTTTAAAAGCCTGAGACACACCCATGGGCAGAAGTATGTGGATAGCCAGACCCACCCATCTCTCTGGCTATCTGTAAAACCTGTCCCTGGAATGCCCTAATAAGACTTGTGGCACTACAAGTCTTAGAGCAGATATTCAGGCTTCCACAACTTTCGGAATACATACCCTCTGCCATGTTACATAGTACATAATGATGTGCTCGTCACCTATATGACCAATCCATCTTTTGGACTGGGTGTCATTAGTAGTACTTATATGGTCACAGTTACGTATGTCATGATATTACTTTTAAAAAAGATAGTCAGGTATTTAAAGTTTTTTGAATGAATGTTAAGTCTGCCAAGTCAGGAGCTTGGCAACTTATCCATACACAAGGATCTGTAGAAGAATGTAACATGGTCAAATTTGACCCATGAAAACACATTTAAAAATCTGCATCACAATAAAATGCACTGATCATCTACTTTCCATAAATTATTAGCAAATTGGTTTAATTACACCTATCCAAAAAATTTACCAGCCTCCTCCATAGCCCCTCTAGCTGTCCTAACCATCGCCAAGATAGGTGTCTTTTCTACCATTGTAAGTAGAAGTCATCTTTAATCAATTTGCTCCTAATTTAGACAAAATAGCTGGAACGTTTATCACACAAACTGTACATGTGAGGTCTGCCTATTTTACAACAGGTGTAATATGTAGTTATGAAACATCCATTTTTTTTATTTGCCTGGACTACACTACTTCTTTATTTTCGTAGGTATTAGTACATGATGATGTGGTCTACACCTATAGGACCCATCCATCTCTTGGACTGTCATTAACAGTACTTGTTTGGCAACAACTATCTAATCACATCTCAATATTACTTTTAAAAATAAAGTCGGTCGGGCATATAAAGTTTAACGTTACATTTCCTGGCTTCCCAAGGGAACTCCAGTATCAATCTGCACAGAGCCTCAGTATACCAGGTTTCTCCCTGGGCAGTCCGTGTCTGCACTGGGCCCACAAGTGATTGCACTTCAGCAGTTCCCATTGCGATCCCTGACTCTCCTGAGACCTCCGCCTGCCGGTCCCCTTTAGCTGCTCACTAACCTGCACCAGCTGGCTCCTCAGCTTCTTGATGCCATCCACCTGTGCTGCCTCTCCAATAAGATCCATCAGTTGTTCCCGGGCCTTCTGCTGCTGCCGCTCCGCTCACACAGCTCCGCACCACTTCAGGAGTCTTTATGCATCTGCTGATCCACAAGCAAAAGCTGCATGCAGTGTGCAACGTATATTCTTGGAGCCGCCAATCCACCGCAACCAACACTGTGCAACCGCCAACCGTTCCTCCCGGACGACTGCTTGCACTCTAGCACCGTATGTGATGGGGGTACTCACTCTACTTGCTTCTCAGTTACATTGAGGTAGGCACAGGCGGCACTTTGAATACAAAGTCCAGCCTGCTTTATTTAAACTGCATAAAGCATGCCACCAGTATACGAGATAAATGGTATTTCAGTGCAGGAAAACAACATATGCATTTTCCCCATGGCATTTTAGTTTTAGCTCAGTACGTCGCAGGATCAAGTCTTCTTGCAAGAAGACCAAAGTCAGTATATTTAACCCCCCTCAAAACACATACAGACCATGTGCCAAACAAACTGACACAATTTTAAAAGCCTGAGACACACCCATGGGCAGAAGTATGTGGATAGCCAGACCCACCTATCTCTCTGGCTATCTGTAAAACCTGTCCCTTGAATGCCCTAATAAGACTTGTGGCACTACAAGTCTTAGAGCAGATATTCAGGCTTCCACAACTTTCGGAATACATACCCTCTGCCATGTTACATAGTACATAATGATGTGCTCGTCACCTATATGACCAATCCATCTTTTGGACTGGGTGTCATTAGTAGTACTTATATGGTCACAGTTACGTATGTCATGATATTACTTTTAAAAAAGATAGTCAGGTATTTAAAGTTTTTTGAATGAATGTTAAGTCTGCCAAGTCAGGAGCTTGGCAACTTATCCATACACAAGGATCTGTAGAAGAATGTAACATGGTCAAATTTGACCCATGAAAACACATTTAAAAATCTGCATCACAATAAAATGCACTGATCATCTACTTTCCATAAATTATTAGCAAATTGGTTTAATTACACCTATCCAAAAAATTTACCAGCCTCCTCCATAGCCCCTCTAGCTGTCCTAACCATCGCCAAGATAGGTGTCTTTTCTACCATTGTAAGTAGAAGTCATCTTTAATCAATTTGCTTCTAATTTAGACAAAATAGCTGGAACGTTTATCACACAAACTGTACATGTGAGGTCTGCCTATTTTACAACAGGTGTAATATGTAGTTATGAAACATCCATTTTTTTTATTTGCCTGGACTACACTACTTCTTTATTTTCGTAGGTATTAGTACATGATGATGTGGTCTACACCTATAGGACCCATCCATCTATTGGACTGTCATTAACAGTACTTGTTTGGCAACAACTATCTAATCACATCTCAATATTACTTTTAAAAATAAAGTCGGTCGAGCATATAAAGTTTAACGTTACATTTCCTGGCTTCCCAAGGGAACTCCAGTATCAATCTGCACAGATCCTCAGTATACCAGGTTTCTCCCTGGGCAGTCCGTGTCTGCACTGGGCCCACAAGGGATTGCACTTCAGCAGTTCCCATTGCGATCCCTGACTCTCCTGAGACCTCCGCCTGCCGGTCCCCTTTAGCTGCTCACTAACCTGCACCAGCTGGCTCCTCAGCTTCTTGATGCCATCCACCTGTGCTGCCTCTCCAATAAGATCCATCAGTTGTTCCCGGGCCTTCTGCTGCTGCCGCTCCACTCACACAGCTCCGCACCACTTCAGGAGTCTTCATGCATCTGCTGATCCACAAGCAAAAGCTGCATGCAGTGTGCAACGTATATTCTTGGAGCCGCCAATCCACCGCAACCAACACTGTGCAACCGCCAACCGTTCCTCCCGGACGACTGCTTGCACTCTAGCACCGTATGTGATGGGGTACTCACTCTACTTGCTTTTCAGTTACATTGAGGTAGGCACAGGCGGCACTTTGAATACAAAGTCCAGCCTGCTTTATTTAAACTGCATAAAGCATGCCACCAGTATACGAGATAAATGGCATTTCAGTGCAGGAAAACAACATATGCATTTTCCCCATGGCATTTTAGTTTTAGCTCAGTACGTCGCAGGATCAAGTCTTCTTGCAAGAAGACCAAAGTCAGTATATTTAACCCCCTCGCAACACATACAGACCATGTGCCAAACAAACTGACACAATTTTAAAAGCCTGAGACACACCCATGGGCAGAAGTATGTGGATAGCCAGACCCACCCATCTCTCTGGCTATCTGTAAAACCTGTCCCTGGAATGCCCTAATAAGACTTGTGGCACTACAAGTCTTAGAGCAGATATTCAGGCTTCCACAACTTTCGGAATACATACCCTCTGCCATGTTACATAGTACATAATGATGTGCTCGTCACCTATATGACCAATCCATCTTTTGGACTGGGTGTCATTAGTAGTACTTATATGGTCACAGTTACGTATGTCATGATATTACTTTTAAAAAAGATAGTCAGGTATTTAAAGTTTTTTGAATGAATGTTAAGTCTGCCAAGTCAGGAGCTTGGCAACTTATCCATACACAAGGATCTGTAGAAGAATGTAACATGGTCAAATTTGACCCATGAAAACACATTTAAAAATCTGCATCACAATAAAATGCACTGATCATCTACTTTCCATAAATTATTAGCAAATTGGTTTAATTACACCTATCCAAAAAATTTACCAGCCTCCTCCATAGCCCCTCTAGCTGTCCTAACCATCGCCAAGATAGGTGTCTTTTCTACCATTGTAAGTAGAAGTCATCTTTAATCAATTTGCTCCTAATTTAGACAAAATAGCTGGAACGTTTATCACACAAACTGTACATGTGAGGTCTGCCTATTTTACAACAGGTGTAATATGTAGTTATGAAACATCCATTTTTTTTATTTGCCTGGACTACACTACTTCTTTATTTTCGTAGGTATTAGTACATGATGATGTGGTCTACACCTATAGGACCCATCCATCTCTTGGACTGTCAGTAACAGTACTTGTTTGGCAACAACTATCTAATCACATCTCAATATTACTTTTAAAAATAAAGTCGGTCGGGCATATAAAGTTTAACGTTACATTTCCTGGCTTCCCAAGGGAACTCCAGTATCAATCTGCACAGAGCCTCAGTATACCAGGTTTCTCCCTGGGCAGTCCGTGTCTGCACTGGGCCCACAAGGGATTGCACTTCAGCAGTTCCCATTGCGATCCCTGACTCTCCTGAGACCTCCGCCTGCCGGTCCCCTTTAGCTGCTCACTAACCTGCACCAGCTGGCTCCTCAGCTTCTTGATGCCATCCACCTGTGCTGCCTCTCCAATAAGATCCATCAGTTGTTCCCGGGCCTTCTGCTGCTGCAGCTCCGCTCACACTGCTCCGCACCACTTCAGGAGTCTTCATACATCCGCTGATCCACAAGCAAAAGCTGCATGCAGTGTGCAACGTATATTCTTGGAGCCGCCAATCCACCGCAACCAACACTGTGCAACCGCCAACCGTTCCTCCCGGACGACTGCTTGCACTCTAGCACCGTATGTGATGGGGGTACTCACTCTACTTGCTTCTCAGTTACATTGAGGTAGGCACAGGCGGCACTTTGAATACAAAGTCCAGCCTGCTTTATTTAAACTGCATAAAGCATGCCACCAGTATACGAGATAAATGGCATTTCAGTGCAGGAAAACAACATATGCATTTTCCCCATGGCATTTTAGTTTTAGCTCAGTACGTCGCAGGATCAAGTCTTCTTGCAAGAAGACCAAAGTCAGTATATTTAACCCCCTCACAACACATACAGACCATGTGCCAAACAAACTGACACAATTTTAAAAGCCTGAGACACACCCATGGGCAGAAGTATGTGGATAGCCAGACCCACCCATCTCTCTGGCTATCTGTAAAACCTGTCCCTGGAATGCCCTAATAAGACTTGTGGCACTACAAGTCTTAGAGCAGATATTCAGGCTTCCACAACTTTCGGAATACATACCCTCTGCCATGTTACATAGTACATAATGATGTGCTCGTCACCTATATGACCAATCCATCTTTTGGACTGGGTGTCATTAGTAGTACTTATATGGTCACAGTTACGTATGTCATGATATTACTTTTAAAAAAGATAGTCAGGTATTTAAAGTTTTTTGAATGAATGTTAAGTCTGCCAAGTCAGGAGCTTGGCAACTTATCCATACACAAGGATCTGTAGAAGAATGTAACATGGTCAAATTTGACCCATGAAAACACATTTAAAAATCTGCATCACAATAAAATGCACTGATCATCTACTTTCCATAAATTATTAGCAAATTGGTTTAATTACACCTATCCAAAAAATTTACCAGCCTCCTCCATAGCCCCTCTAGCTGTCCTAACCATCGCCAAGATAGGTGTCTTTTCTACCATTGTAAGTAGAAGTCATCTTTAATCAATTTGCTCCTAATTTAGACAAAATAGCTGGAACGTTTATCACACAAACTGTACATGTGAGGTCTGCCTATTTTACAACAGGTGTAATATGTAGTTATGAAACATCCATTTTTTTTATTTGCCTGGACTACACTACTTCTTTATTTTCGTAGGTATTAGTACATGATGATGTGGTCTACACCTATAGGACCCATCCATCTCTTGGACTGTCATTAACAGTACTTGTTTGGCAACAACTATCTAATCACATCTCAATATTACTTTTAAAAATAAAGTCGGTCGGGCATATAAAGTTTAACGTTACATTTCCTGGCTTCCCAAGGGAACTCCAGTATCAATCTGCACAGAGCCTCAGTATACCAGGTTTCTCCCTGGGCAGTCCGTGTCTGCACTGGGCCCACAAGGGATTGCACTTCAGCAGTTCCCATTGCGATCCCTGACTCTCCTGAGACCTCCGCCTGCCGGTCCCCTTTAGCTGCTCACTAACCTGCACCAGCTGGCTCCTCAGCTTCTTGATGCCATCCACCTGTGCTGCCTCTCCAATAAGATCCATCAGTTGTTCCCGGGCCTTCTGCTGCTGCCGCTCCGCTCACACTGCTCCGCACCACTTCAGGAGTCTTCATGCATCCGCTGATCCACAAGCAAAAGCTGCATGCAGTGTGCAACGTATATTCTTGGAGCCGCCAATCCACCGCAACCAACACTGTGCAACCGCCAACCGTTCCTCCCGGACGACTGCTTGCACTCTAGCACCGTATGTGATGGGGGTACTCACTCTACTTGCTTCTCAGTTACATTGAGGTAGGCACAGGCGGCACTTTGAATACAAAGTCCAGCCTGCTTTATTTAAACTGCATAAAGCATGCCACCAGTATACGAGATAAATGGCATTTCAGTGCAGGAAAACAACATATGCATTTTCCCCATGGCATTTTAGTTTTAGCTCAGTACGTCGCAGGATCAAGTCTTCTTGCAAGAAGACCAAAGTCAGTATATTTAACCCCCTCACAACACATACAGACCATGTGCCAAACAAACTGACACAATTTTAAAAGCCTGAGACACACCCATGGGCAGAAGTATGTGGATAGCCAGACCCACCCATCTCTCTGGCTATCTGTAAAACCTGTCCCTGGAATGCCCTAATAAGACTTGTGGCACTACAAGTCTTAGAGCAGATATTCAGGCTTCCACAACTTTCGGAATACATACCCTCTGCCATGTTACATAGTACATAATGATGTGCTCGTCACCTATATGACCAATCCATCTTTTGGACTGGGTGTCATTAGTAGTACTTATATGGTCACAGTTACGTATGTCATGATATTACTTTTAAAAAAGATAGTCAGGTATTTAAAGTTTTTTGAATGAATGTTAAGTCTGCCAAGTCAGGAGCTTGGCAACTTATCCATACACAAGGATCTGTAGAAGAATGTAACATGGTCAAATTTGACCCATGAAAACACATTTAAAAATCTGCATCACAATAAAATGCACTGATCATCTACTTTCCATAAATTATTAGCAAATTGGTTTAATTACACCTATCCAAAAAATTTACCAGCCTCCTCCATAGCCCCTCTAGCTGTCCTAACCATCGCCAAGATAGGTGTCTTTTCTACCATTGTAAGTAGAAGTCATCTTTAATCAATTTGCTCCTAATTTAGACAAAATAGCTGGAACGTTTATCACACAAACTGTACATGTGAGGTCTGCCTATTTTACAACAGGTGTAATATGTAGTTATGAAACATCCATTTTTTTTATTTGCCTGGACTACACTACTTCTTTATTTTCGTAGGTATTAGTACATGATGATGTGGTCTACACCTATAGGACCCATCCATCTCTTGGACTGTCAGTAACAGTACTTGTTTGGCAACAACTATCTAATCACATCTCAATATTACTTTTAAAAATAAAGTCGGTCGGGCATATAAAGTTTAACGTTACATTTCCTGGCTTCCCAAGGGAACTCCAGTATCAATCTGCACAGAGCCTCAGTATACCAGGTTTCTCCCTGGGCAGTCCGTGTCTGCACTGGGCCCACAAGGGATTGCACTTCAGCAGTTCCCATTGCGATCCCTGACTCTCCTGAGACCTCCGCCTGCCGGTCCCCTTTAGCTGCTCACTAACCTGCACCAGCTGGCTCCTCAGCTTCTTGATGCCATCCACCTGTGCTGCCTCTCCAATAAGATCCATCAGTTGTTCCCGGGCCTTCTGCTGCTGCAGCTCCGCTCACACTGCTCCGCACCACTTCAGGAGTCTTCATACATCCGCTGATCCACAAGCAAAAGCTGCATGCAGTGTGCAACGTATATTCTTGGAGCCGCCAATCCACCGCAACCAACACTGTGCAACCGCCAACCGTTCCTCCCGGACGACTGCTTGCACTCTAGCACCGTATGTGATGGGGGTACTCACTCTACTTGCTTCTCAGTTACATTGAGGTAGGCACAGGCGGCACTTTGAATACAAAGTCCAGCCTGCTTTATTTAAACTGCATAAAGCATGCCACCAGTATACGAGATAAATGGCATTTCAGTGCAGGAAAACAACATATGCATTTTCCCCATGGCATTTTAGTTTTAGCTCAGTACGTCGCAGGATCAAGTCTTCTTGCAAGAAGACCAAAGTCAGTATATTTAACCCCCTCACAACACATACAGACCATGTGCCAAACAAACTGACACAATTTTAAAAGCCTGAGACACACCCATGGGCAGAAGTATGTGGATAGCCAGACCCACCCATCTCTCTGGCTATCTGTAAAACCTGTCCCTGGAATGCCCTAATAAGACTTGTGGCACTACAAGTCTTAGAGCAGATATTCAGGCTTCCACAACTTTCGGAATACATACCCTCTGCCATGTTACATAGTACATAATGATGTGCTCGTCACCTATATGACCAATCCATCTTTTGGACTGGGTGTCATTAGTAGTACTTATATGGTCACAGTTACGTATGTCATGATATTACTTTTAAAAAAGATAGTCAGGTATTTAAAGTTTTTTGAATGAATGTTAAGTCTGCCAAGTCAGGAGCTTGGCAACTTATCCATACACAAGGATCTGTAGAAGAATGTAACATGGTCAAATTTGACCCATGAAAACACATTTAAAAATCTGCATCACAATAAAATGCACTGATCATCTACTTTCCATAAATTATTAGCAAATTGGTTTAATTACACCTATCCAAAAAATTTACCAGCCTCCTCCATAGCCCCTCTAGCTGTCCTAACCATCGCCAAGATAGGTGTCTTTTCTACCATTGTAAGTAGAAGTCATCTTTAATCAATTTGCTCCTAATTTAGACAAAATAGCTGGAACGTTTATCACACAAACTGTACATGTGAGGTCTGCCTATTTTACAACAGGTGTAATATGTAGTTATGAAACATCCATTTTTTTTATTTGCCTGGACTACACTACTTCTTTATTTTCGTAGGTATTAGTACATGATGATGTGGTCTACACCTATAGGACCCATCCATCTCTTGGACTGTCATTAACAGTACTTGTTTGGCAACAACTATCTAATCACATCTCAATATTACTTTTAAAAATAAAGTCGGTCGGGCATATAAAGTTTAACGTTACATTTCCTGGCTTCCCAAGGGAACTCCAGTATCAATCTGCACAGAGCCTCAGTATACCAGGTTTCTCCCTGGGCAGTCCGTGTCTGCACTGGGCCCACAAGGGATTGCACTTCAGCAGTTCCCATTGCGATCCCTGACTCTCCTGAGACCTCCGCCTGCCGGTCCCCTTTAGCTGCTCACTAACCTGCACCAGCTGGCTCCTCAGCTTCTTGATGCCATCCACCTGTGCTGCCTCTCCAATAAGATCCATCAGTTGTTCCCGGGCCTTCTGCTGCTGCCGCTCCGCTCACACTGCTCCGCACCACTTCAGGAGTCTTCATGCATCCGCTGATCCACAAGCAAAAGCTGCATGCAGTGTGCAACGTATATTCTTGGAGCCGCCAATCCACCGCAACCAACACTGTGCAACCGCCAACCGTTCCTCCCGGACGACT
The DNA here is from genome assembly GCF_048569485.1 of Anomaloglossus baeobatrachus. Lineage (NCBI taxonomy): Eukaryota > Metazoa > Chordata > Amphibia > Anura > Aromobatidae > Anomaloglossus > Anomaloglossus baeobatrachus. The sequence goes on along the minus strand of NC_134356.1, from coordinate 607,236,460 downwards.
GCTTGCACTCTAGCACCGTATGTGATGGGGGTACTCACTCTACTTGCTTCTCAGTTACATTGAGGTAGGCACAGGCGGCACTTTGAATACAAAGTCCAGCCTGCTTTATTTAAACTGCATAAAGCATGCCACCAGTATACGAGATAAATGGCATTTCAGTGCAGGAAAACAACATATGCATTTTCCCCATGGCATTTTAGTTTTAGCTCAGTACGTCGCAGGATCAAGTCTTCTTGCAAGAAGACCAAAGTCAGTATATTTAACCCCCTCACAACACATACAGACCATGTGCCAAACAAACTGACACAATTTTAAAAGCCTGAGACACACCCATGGGCAGAAGTATGTGGATAGCCAGACCCACCCATCTCTCTGGCTATCTGTAAAACCTGTCCCTGGAATGCCCTAATAAGACTTGTGGCACTACAAGTCTTAGAGCAGATATTCAGGCTTCCACAACTTTCGGAATACATACCCTCTGCCATGTTACATAGTACATAATGATGTGCTCGTCACCTATATGACCAATCCATCTTTTGGACTGGGTGTCATTAGTAGTACTTATATGGTCACAGTTACGTATGTCATGATATTACTTTTAAAAAAGATAGTCAGGTATTTAAAGTTTTTTGAATGAATGTTAAGTCTGCCAAGTCAGGAGCTTGGCAACTTATCCATACACAAGGATCTGTAGAAGAATGTAACATGGTCAAATTTGACCCATGAAAACACATTTAAAAATCTGCATCACAATAAAATGCACTGATCATCTACTTTCCATAAATTATTAGCAAATTGGTTTAATTACACCTATCCAAAAAATTTACCAGCCTCCTCCATAGCCCCTCTAGCTGTCCTAACCATCGCCAAGATAGGTGTCTTTTCTACCATTGTAAGTAGAAGTCATCTTTAATCAATTTGCTCCTAATTTAGACAAAATAGCTGGAACGTTTATCACACAAACTGTACATGTGAGGTCTGCCTATTTTACAACAGGTGTAATATGTAGTTATGAAACATCCATTTTTTTTATTTGCCTGGACTACACTACTTCTTTATTTTCGTAGGTATTAGTACATGATGATGTGGTCTACACCTATAGGACCCATCCATCTCTTGGACTGTCATTAACAGTACTTGTTTGGCAACAACTATCTAATCACATCTCAATATTACTTTTAAAAATAAAGTCGGTCGGGCATATAAAGTTTAACGTTACATTTCCTGGCTTCCCAAGGGAACTCCAGTATCAATCTGCACAGAGCCTCAGTATACCAGGTTTCTCCCTGGGCAGTCCGTGTCTGCACTGGGCCCACAAGGGATTGCACTTCAGCAGTTCCCATTGCGATCCCTGACTCTCCTGAGACCTCCGCCTGCCGGTCCCCTTTAGCTGCTCACTAACCTGCACCAGCTGGCTCCTCAGCTTCTTGATGCCATCCACCTGTGCTGCCTCTCCAATAAGATCCATCAGTTGTTCCCGGGCCTTCTGCTGCTGCCGCTCCGCTCACACTGCTCCGCACCACTTCAGGAGTCTTCATGCATCCGCTGATCCACAAGCAAAAGCTGCATGCAGTGTGCAACGTATATTCTTGGAGCCGCCAATCCACCGCAACCAACACTGTGCAACCGCCAACCGTTCCTCCCGGACGACTGCTTGCACTCTAGCACCGTATGTGATGGGGGTACTCACTCTACTTGCTTCTCAGTTACATTGAGGTAGGCACAGGCGGCACTTTGAATACAAAGTCCAGCCTGCTTTATTTAAACTGCATAAAGCATGCCACCAGTATACGAGATAAATGGCATTTCAGTGCAGGAAAACAACATATGCATTTTCCCCATGGCATTTTAGTTTTAGCTCAGTACGTCGCAGGATCAAGTCTTCTTGCAAGAAGACCAAAGTCAGTATATTTAACCCCCTCACAACACATACAGACCATGTGCCAAACAAACTGACACAATTTTAAAAGCCTGAGACACACCCATGGGCAGAAGTATGTGGATAGCCAGACCCACCCATCTCTCTGGCTATCTGTAAAACCTGTCCCTGGAATGCCCTAATAAGACTTGTGGCACTACAAGTCTTAGAGCAGATATTCAGGCTTCCACAACTTTCGGAATACATACCCTCTGCCATGTTACATAGTACATAATGATGTGCTCGTCACCTATATGACCAATCCATCTTTTGGACTGGGTGTCATTAGTAGTACTTATATGGTCACAGTTACGTATGTCATGATATTACTTTTAAAAAAGATAGTCAGGTATTTAAAGTTTTTTGAATGAATGTTAAGTCTGCCAAGTCAGGAGCTTGGCAACTTATCCATACACAAGGATCTGTAGAAGAATGTAACATGGTCAAATTTGACCCATGAAAACACATTTAAAAATCTGCATCACAATAAAATGCACTGATCATCTACTTTCCATAAATTATTAGCAAATTGGTTTAATTACACCTATCCAAAAAATTTACCAGCCTCCTCCATAGCCCCTCTAGCTGTCCTAACCATCGCCAAGATAGGTGTCTTTTCTACCATTGTAAGTAGAAGTCATCTTTAATCAATTTGCTCCTAATTTAGACAAAATAGCTGGAACGTTTATCACACAAACTGTACATGTGAGGTCTGCCTATTTTACAACAGGTGTAATATGTAGTTATGAAACATCCATTTTTTTTATTTGCCTGGACTACACTACTTCTTTATTTTCGTAGGTATTAGTACATGATGATGTGGTCTACACCTATAGGACCCATCCATCTCTTGGACTGTCATTAACAGTACTTGTTTGGCAACAACTATCTAATCACATCTCAATATTACTTTTAAAAATAAAGTCGGTCGGGCATATAAAGTTTAACGTTACATTTCCTGGCTTCCCAAGGGAACTCCAGTATCAATCTGCACAGAGCCTCAGTATACCAGGTTTCTCCCTGGGCAGTCCGTGTCTGCACTGGGCCCACAAGGGATTGCACTTCAGCAGTTCCCATTGCGATCCCTGACTCTCCTGAGACCTCCGCCTGCCGGTCCCCTTTAGCTGCTCACTAACCTGCACCAGCTGGCTCCTCAGCTTCTTGATGCCATCCACCTGTGCTGCCTCTCCAATAAGATCCATCAGTTGTTCCCGGGCCTTCTGCTGCTGCCGCTCCGCTCACACTGCTCCGCACCACTTCAGGAGTCTTCATGCATCCGCTGATCCACAAGCAAAAGCTGCATGCAGTGTGCAACGTATATTCTTGGAGCCGCCAATCCACCGCAACCAACACTGTGCAACCGCCAACCGTTCCTCCCGGACGACTGCTTGCACTCTAGCACCGTATGTGATGGGGGTACTCACTCTACTTGCTTCTCAGTTACATTGAGGTAGGCACAGGCGGCACTTTGAATACAAAGTCCAGCCTGCTTTATTTAAACTGCATAAAGCATGCCACCAGTATACGAGATAAATGGCATTTCAGTGCAGGAAAACAACATATGCATTTTCCCCATGGCATTTTAGTTTTAGCTCAGTACGTCGCAGGATCAAGTCTTCTTGCAAGAAGACCAAAGTCAGTATATTTAACCCCCTCACAACACATACAGACCATGTGCCAAACAAACTGACACAATTTTAAAAGCCTGAGACACACCCATGGGCAGAAGTATGTGGATAGCCAGACCCACCCATCTCTCTGGCTATCTGTAAAACCTGTCCCTGGAATGCCCTAATAAGACTTGTGGCACTACAAGTCTTAGAGCAGATATTCAGGCTTCCACAACTTTCGGAATACATACCCTCTGCCATGTTACATAGTACATAATGATGTGCTCGTCACCTATATGACCAATCCATCTTTTGGACTGGGTGTCATTAGTAGTACTTATATGGTCACAGTTACGTATGTCATGATATTACTTTTAAAAAAGATAGTCAGGTATTTAAAGTTTTTTGAATGAATGTTAAGTCTGCCAAGTCAGGAGCTTGGCAACTTATCCATACACAAGGATCTGTAGAAGAATGTAACATGGTCAAATTTGACCCATGAAAACACATTTAAAAATCTGCATCACAATAAAATGCACTGATCATCTACTTTCCATAAATTATTAGCAAATTGGTTTAATTACACCTATCCAAAAAATTTACCAGCCTCCTCCATAGCCCCTCTAGCTGTCCTAACCATCGCCAAGATAGGTGTCTTTTCTACCATTGTAAGTAGAAGTCATCTTTAATCAATTTGCTCCTAATTTAGACAAAATAGCTGGAACGTTTATCACACAAACTGTACATGTGAGGTCTGCCTATTTTACAACAGGTGTAATATGTAGTTATGAAACATCCATTTTTTTTATTTGCCTGGACTACACTACTTCTTTATTTTCGTAGGTATTAGTACATGATGATGTGGTCTACACCTATAGGACCCATCCATCTCTTGGACTGTCATTAACAGTACTTGTTTGGCAACAACTATCTAATCACATCTCAATATTACTTTTAAAAATAAAGTCGGTCGGGCATATAAAGTTTAACGTTACATTTCCTGGCTTCCCAAGGGAACTCCAGTATCAATCTGCACAGAGCCTCAGTATACCAGGTTTCTCCCTGGGCAGTCCGTGTCTGCACTGGGCCCACAAGGGATTGCACTTCAGCAGTTCCCATTGCGATCCCTGACTCTCCTGAGACCTCCGCCTGCCGGTCCCCTTTAGCTGCTCACTAACCTGCACCAGCTGGCTCCTCAGCTTCTTGATGCCATCCACCTGTGCTGCCTCTCCAATAAGATCCATCAGTTGTTCCCGGGCCTTCTGCTGCTGCCGCTCCGCTCACACTGCTCCGCACCACTTCAGGAGTCTTCATGCATCCGCTGATCCACAAGCAAAAGCTGCATGCAGTGTGCAACGTATATTCTTGGAGCCGCCAATCCACCGCAACCAACACTGTGCAACCGCCAACCGTTCCTCCCGGACGACTGCTTGCACTCTAGCACCGTATGTGATGGGGGTACTCACTCTACTTGCTTCTCAGTTACATTGAGGTAGGCACAGGCGGCACTTTGAATACAAAGTCCAGCCTGCTTTATTTAAACTGCATAAAGCATGCCACCAGTATACGAGATAAATGGCATTTCAGTGCAGGAAAACAACATATGCATTTTCCCCATGGCATTTTAGTTTTAGCTCAGTACGTCGCAGGATCAAGTCTTCTTGCAAGAAGACCAAAGTCAGTATATTTAACCCCCTCACAACACATACAGACCATGTGCCAAACAAACTGACACAATTTTAAAAGCCTGAGACACACCCATGGGCAGAAGTATGTGGATAGCCAGACCCACCCATCTCTCTGGCTATCTGTAAAACCTGTCCCTGGAATGCCCTAATAAGACTTGTGGCACTACAAGTCTTAGAGCAGATATTCAGGCTTCCACAACTTTCGGAATACATACCCTCTGCCATGTTACATAGTACATAATGATGTGCTCGTCACCTATATGACCAATCCATCTTTTGGACTGGGTGTCATTAGTAGTACTTATATGGTCACAGTTACGTATGTCATGATATTACTTTTAAAAAAGATAGTCAGGTATTTAAAGTTTTTTGAATGAATGTTAAGTCTGCCAAGTCAGGAGCTTGGCAACTTATCCATACACAAGGATCTGTAGAAGAATGTAACATGGTCAAATTTGACCCATGAAAACACATTTAAAAATCTGCATCACAATAAAATGCACTGATCATCTACTTTCCATAAATTATTAGCAAATTGGTTTAATTACACCTATCCAAAAAATTTACCAGCCTCCTCCATAGCCCCTCTAGCTGTCCTAACCATCGCCAAGATAGGTGTCTTTTCTACCATTGTAAGTAGAAGTCATCTTTAATCAATTTGCTCCTAATTTAGACAAAATAGCTGGAACGTTTATCACACAAACTGTACATGTGAGGTCTGCCTATTTTACAACAGGTGTAATATGTAGTTATGAAACATCCATTTTTTTTATTTGCCTGGACTACACTACTTCTTTATTTTCGTAGGTATTAGTACATGATGATGTGGTCTACACCTATAGGACCCATCCATCTCTTGGACTGTCATTAACAGTACTTGTTTGGCAACAACTATCTAATCACATCTCAATATTACTTTTAAAAATAAAGTCGGTCGGGCATATAAAGTTTAACGTTACATTTCCTGGCTTCCCAAGGGAACTCCAGTATCAATCTGCACAGAGCCTCAGTATACCAGGTTTCTCCCTGGGCAGTCCGTGTCTGCACTGGGCCCACAAGGGATTGCACTTCAGCAGTTCCCATTGCGATCCCTGACTCTCCTGAGACCTCCGCCTGCCGGTCCCCTTTAGCTGCTCACTAACCTGCACCAGCTGGCTCCTCAGCTTCTTGATGCCATGCACCTGTGCTGCCTCTCCAATAAGATCCATCAGTTGTTCCCGGGCCTTCTGCTGCTGCCGCTCCGCTCACACTGCTCCGCACCACTTCAGGAGTCTTCATGCATCCGCTGATCCACAAGCAAAAGCTGCATGCAGTGTGCAACGTATATTCTTGGAGCCGCCAATCCACCGCAACCAACACTGTGCAACCGCCAACCGTTCCTCCCGGACGACTGCTTGCACTCTAGCACCGTATGTGATGGGGGTACTCACTCTACTTGCTTCTCAGTTACATTGAGGTAGGCACAGGCGGCACTTTGAATACAAAGTCCAGCCTGCTTTATTTAAACTGCATAAAGCATGCCACCAGTATACGAGATAAATGGCATTTCAGTGCAGGAAAACAACATATGCATTTTCCCCATGGCATTTTAGTTTTAGCTCAGTACGTCGCAGGATCAAGTCTTCTTGCAAGAAGACCAAAGTCAGTATATTTAACCCCCTCACAACACATACAGACCATGTGCCAAACAAACTGACACAATTTTAAAAGCCTGAGACACACCCATGGGCAGAAGTATCTGGATAGCCAGACCCACCCATCTCTCTGGCTATCTGTAAAACCTGTCCCTGGAATGCCCTAATAAGACTTGTGGCACTACAAGTCTTAGAGCAGATATTCAGGCTTCCACAACTTTCGGAATACATACCCTCTGCCATGTTACATAGTACATAATGATGTGCTCGTCACCTATATGACCAATCCATCTTTTGGACTGGGTGTCATTAGTAGTACTTATATGGTCACAGTTACGTATGTCATGATATTACTTTTAAAAAAGATAGTCAGGTATTTAAAGTTTTTTGAATGAATGTTAAGTCTGCCAAGTCAGGAGCTTGGCAACTTATCCATACACAAGGATCTGTAGAAGAATGTAACATGGTCAAATTTGACCCATGAAAACACATTTAAAAATCTGCATCACAATAAAATGCACTGATCATCTACTTTCCATAAATTATTAGCAAATTGGTTTAATTACACCTATCCAAAAAATTTACCAGCCTCCTCCATAGCCCCTCTAGCTGTCCTAACCATCGCCAAGATAGGTGTCTTTTCTACCATTGTAAGTAGAAGTCATCTTTAATCAATTTGCTCCTAATTTAGACAAAATAGCTGGAACGTTTATCACACAAACTGTACATGTGAGGTCTGCCTATTTTACAACAGGTGTAATATGTAGTTATGAAACATCCATTTTTTTTATTTGCCTGGACTACACTACTTCTTTATTTTCGTAGGTATTAGTACATGATGATGTGGTCTACACCTATAGGACCCATCCATCTCTTGGACTGTCATTAACAGTACTTGTTTGGCAACAACTATCTAATCACATCTCAATATTACTTTTAAAAATAAAGTCGGTCGGGCATATAAAGTTTAACGTTACATTTCCTGGCTTCCCAAGGGAACTCCAGTATCAATCTGCACAGAGCCTCAGTATACCAGGTTTCTCCCTGGGCAGTCCGTGTCTGCACTGGGCCCACAAGGGATTGCACTTCAGCAGTTCCCATTGCGATCCCTGACTCTCCTGAGACCTCCGCCTGCCGGTCCCCTTTAGCTGCTCACTAACCTGCACCAGCTGGCTCCTCAGCTTCTTGATGCCATCCACCTGTGCTGCCTCTCCAATAAGATCCATCAGTTGTTCCCGGGCCTTCTGCTGCTGCAGCTCCGCTCACACTGCTCCGCACCACTTCAGGAGTCTTCATACATCCGCTGATCCACAAGCAAAAGCTGCATGCAGTGTGCAACGTATATTCTTGGAGCCGCCAATCCACCGCAACCAACACTGTGCAACCGCCAACCGTTCCTCCCGGACGACTGCTTGCACTCTAGCACCGTATGTGATGGGGGTACTCACTCTACTTGCTTCTCAGTTACATTGAGGTAGGCACAGGCGGCACTTTGAATACAAAGTCCAGCCTGCTTTATTTAAACTGCATAAAGCATGCCACCAGTATACGAGATAAATGGCATTTCAGTGCAGGAAAACAACATATGCATTTTCCCCATGGCATTTTAGTTTTAGCTCAGTACGTCGCAGGATCAAGTCTTCTTGCAAGAAGACCAAAGTCAGTATATTTAACCCCCTCACAACACATACAGACCATGTGCCAAACAAACTGACACAATTTTAAAAGCCTGAGACACACCCATGGGCAGAAGTATGTGGATAGCCAGACCCACCCATCTCTCTGGCTATCTGTAAAACCTGTCCCTGGAATGCCCTAATAAGACTTGTGGCACTACAAGTCTTAGAGCAGATATTCAGGCTTCCACAACTTTCGGAATACATACCCTCTGCCATGTTACATAGTACATAATGATGTGCTCGTCACCTATATGACCAATCCATCTTTTGGACTGGGTGTCATTAGTAGTACTTATATGGTCACAGTTACGTATGTCATGATATTACTTTTAAAAAAGATAGTCAGGTATTTAAAGTTTTTTGAATGAATGTTAAGTCTGCCAAGTCAGGAGCTTGGCAACTTATCCATACACAAGGATCTGTAGAAGAATGTAACATGGTCAAATTTGACCCATGAAAACACATTTAATAATAATAATAATAATAATAATTTTATTCATTTAAAAATCTGCATCACAATAAAATGCACTGATCATCTACTTTCCATAAATTATTAGCAAATTGGTTTAATTACACCTATCCAAAAAATTTACCAGCCTCCTCCATAGCCCCTCTAGCTGTCCTAACCATCGCCAAGATAGGTGTCTTTTCTACCATTGTAAGTAGAAGTCATCTTTAATCAATTTGCTCCTAATTTAGACAAAATAGCTGGAACGTTTATCACACAAACTGTACATGTGAGGTCTGCCTATTTTACAACAGGTGTAATATGTAGTTATGAAACATCCATTTTTTTTATTTGCCTGGACTACACTACTTCTTTATTTTCGTAGGTATTAGTACATGATGATGTGGTCTACACCTATAGGACCCATCCATCTCTTGGACTGTCATTAACAGTACTTGTTTGGCAACAACTATCTAATCACATCTCAATATTACTTTTAAAAATAAAGTCGGTCGGGCATATAAAGTTTAACGTTACATTTCCTGGCTTCCCAAGGGAACTCCAGTATCAATCTGCACAGAGCCTCAGTATACCAGGTTTCTCCCTGGGCAGTCCGTGTCTGCACTGGGCCCACAAGGGATTGCACTTCAGCAGTTCCCATTGCGATCCCTGACTCTCCTGAGACCTCCGCCTGCCGGTCCCCTTTAGCTGCTCACTAACCTGCACCAGCTGGCTCCTCAGCTTCTTGATGCCATCCACCTGTGCTGCCTCTCCAATAAGATCCATCAGTTGTTCCCGGGCCTTCTGCTGCTGCCGCTCCGCTCACACTGCTCCGCACCACTTCAGGAGTCTTCATGCATCCGCTGATCCACAAGCAAAAGCTGCATGCAGTGTGCAACGTATATTCTTGGAGCCGCCAATCCACCGCAACCAACACTGTGCAACCGCCAACCGTTCCTCCCGGTCGACTGCTTGCACTCTAGCACCGTATGTGATGGGGGTACTCACTCTACTTGCTTCTCAGTTACATTGAGGTAGGCACAGGCGGCACTTTGAATACAAAGTCCAGCCTGCTTTATTTAAACTGCATAAAGCATGCCACCAGTATACGAGATAAATGGCATTTCAGTGCAGGAAAACAACATATGCATTTTCCCCATGGCATTTTAGTTTTAGCTCAGTACGTCGCAGGATCAAGTCTTCTTGCAAGAAGACCAAAGTCAGTATATTTAACCCCCTCACAACACATACAGACCATGTGCCAAACAAACTGACACAATTTTAAAAGCCTGAGACACACCCATGGGCAGAAGTATGTGGATAGCCAGACCCACCCATCTCTCTGGCTATCTGTAAAACCTGTCCCTGGAATGCCCTAATAAGACTTGTGGCACTACAAGTCTTAGAGCAGATATTCAGGCTTCCACAACTTTCGGAATACATACCCTCTGCCATGTTACATAGTACATAATGATGTGCTCGTCACCTATATGACCAATCCATCTTTTGGACTGGGTGTCATTAGTAGTACTTATATGGTCACAGTTACGTATGTCATGATATTACTTTTAAAAAAGATAGTCAGGTATTTAAAGTTTTTTGAATGAATGTTAAGTCTGCCAAGTCAGGAGCTTGGCAACTTATCCATACACAAGGATCTGTAGAAGAATGTAACATGGTCAAATTTGACCCATGAAAACACATTTAAAAATCTGCATCACAATAAAATGCACTGATCATCTACTTTCCTTAAATTATTAGCAAATTGGTTTAATTACACCTATCCAAAAAATTTACCAGCCTCCTCCATAGCCCCTCTAGCTGTCCTAACCATCGCCAAGATAGGTGTCTTTTCTACCATTGTAAGTAGAAGTCATCTTTAATCAATTTGCTCCTAATTTAGACAAAATAGCTGGAACGTTTATCACACAAACTGTACATGTGAGGTCTGCCTATTTTACAACAGGTGTAATATGTAGTTATGAAACATCCATTTTTTTTATTTGCCTGGACTACACTACTTCTTTATTTTCGTAGGTATTAGTACATGATGATGTGGTCTACACCTATAGGACCCATCCATCTCTTGGACTGTCATTAACAGTACTTGTTTGGCAACAACTATCTAATCACATCTCAATATTACTTTTAAAAATAAAGTCGGTCGGGCATATAAAGTTTAACGTTACATTTCCTGGCTTCCCAAGGGAACTCCAGTATCAATCTGCACAGAGCCTCAGTATACCAGGTTTCTCCCTGGGCAGTCCGTGTCTGCACTGGGCCCACAAGGGATTGCACTTCAGCAGTTCCCATTGCGATCCCTGACTCTCCTGAGACCTCCGCCTGCCGGTCCCCTTTAGCTGCTCACTAACCTGCACCAGCTGGCTCCTCAGCTTCTTGATGCCATCCACCTGTGCTGCCTCTCCAATAAGATCCATCAGTTGTTCCCGGGCCTTCTGCTGCTGCCGCTCCGCTCACACTGCTCCGCACCACTTCAGGAGTCTTCATGCATCCGCTGATCCACAAGCAAAAGCTGCATGCAGTGTGCAACGTATATTCTTGGAGCCGCCAATCCACCGCAACCAACACTGTGCAACCGCCAACCGTTCCTCCCGGACGACTGCTTGCACTCTAGCACCGTATGTGATGGGGGTACTCACTCTACTTGCTTCTCAGTTACATTGAGGTAGGCACAGGCGGCACTTTGAATACAAAGTCCAGCCTGCTTTATTTAAACTGCATAAAGCATGCCACCAGTATACGAGATAAATGGCATTTCAGTGCAGGAAAACAACATATGCATTTTCCCCATGGCATTTTAGTTTTAGCTCAGTACGTCGCAGGATCAAGTCTTCTTGCAAGAAGACCAAAGTCAGTATATTTAACCCCCTCACAACACATACAGACCATGTGCCAAACAAACTGACACAATTTTAAAAGCCTGAGACACACCCATGGGCAGAAGTATCTGGATAGCCAGACCCACCCATCTCTCTGGCTATCTGTAAAACCTGTCCCTGGAATGCCCTAATAAGACTTGTGGCACTACAAGTCTTAGAGCAGATATTCAGGCTTCCACAACTTTCGGAATACATACCCTCTGCCATGTTACATAGTACATAATGATGTGCTCGTCACCTATATGACCAATCCATCTTTTGGACTGGGTGTCATTAGTAGTACTTATATGGTCACAGTTACGTATGTCATGATATTACTTTTAAAAAAGATAGTCAGGTATTTAAAGTTTTTTGAATGAATGTTAAGTCTGCCAAGTCAGGAGCTTGGCAACTTATCCATACACAAGGATCTGTAGAAGAATGTAACATGGTCAAATTTGACCCATGAAAACACATTTAAAAATCTGCATCACAATAAAATGCACTGATCATCTACTTTCCATAAATTATTAGCAAATTGGTTTAATTACACCTATCCAAAAAATTTACCAGCCTCCTCCATAGCCCCTCTAGCTGTCCTAACCATCGCCAAGATAGGTGTCTTTTCTACCATTGTAAGTAGAAGTCATCTTTAATCAATTTGCTCCTAATTTAGACAAAATAGCTGGAACGTTTATCACACAAACTGTACATGTGAGGTCTGCCTATTTTACAACAGGTGTAATATGTAGTTATGAAACATCCATTTTTTTTATTTGCCTGGACTACACTACTTCTTTATTTTCGTAGGTATTAGTACATGATGATGTGGTCTACACCTATAGGACCCATCCATCTCTTGGACTGTCATTAACAGTACTTGTTTGGCAACAACTATCTAATCACATCTCAATATTACTTTTAAAAATAAAGTCGGTCGGGCATATAAAGTTTAACGTTACATTTCCTGGCTTCCCAAGGGAACTCCAGTATCAATCTGCACAGAGCCTCAGTATACCAGGTTTCTCCCTGGGCAGTCCGTGTCTGCACTGGGCCCACAAGGGATTGCACTTCAGCAGTTCCCATTGCGATCCCTGACTCTCCTGAGACCTCCGCCTGCCGGTCCCCTTTAGCTGCTCACTAACCTGCACCAGCTGGCTCCTCAGCTTCTTGATGCCATCCACCTGTGCTGCCTCTCCAATAAGATCCATCAGTTGTTCCCGGGCCTTCTGCTGCTGCCGCTCCGCTCACACTGCTCCGCACCACTTCAGGAGTCTTCATGCATCCGCTGATCCACAAGCAAAAGCTGCATGCAGTGTGCAACGTATATTCTTGGAGCCGCCAATCCACCGCAACCAACACTGTGCAACCGCCAACCGTTCCTCCCGGACGACTGCTTGCACTCTAGCACCGTATGTGATGGGGGTACTCACTCTACTTGCTTCTCAGTTACATTGAGGTAGGCACAGGCGGCACTTTGAATACAAAGTCCAGCCTGCTTTATTTAAACTGCATAAAGCATGCCACCAGTATACGAGATAAATGGCATTTCAGTGCAGGAAAACAACATATGCATTTTCCCCATGGCATTTTAGTTTTAGCTCAGTACGTCGCAGGATCAAGTCTTCTTGCAAGAAGACCAAAGTCAGTATATTTAACCCCCTCACAACACATACAGACCATGTGCCAAACAAACTGACACAATTTTAAAAGCCTGAGACACACCCATGGGCAGAAGTATGTGGATAGCCAGACCCACCCATCTCTCTGGCTATCTGTAAAACCTGTCCCTGGAATGCCCTAATAAGACTTGTGGCACTACAAGTCTTAGAGCAGATATTCAGGCTTCCACAACTTTCGGAATACATACCCTCTGCCATGTTACATAGTACATAATGATGTGCTCGTCACCTATATGACCAATCCATCTTTTGGACTGGGTGTCATTAGTAGTACTTATATGGTCACAGTTACGTATGTCATGATATTACTTTTAAAAAAGATAGTCAGGTATTTAAAGTTTTTTGAATGAATGTTAAGTCTGCCAAGTCAGGAGCTTGGCAACTTATCCATACACAAGGATCTGTAGAAGAATGTAACATGGTCAAATTTGACCCATGAAAACACATTTAAAAATCTGCATCACAATAAAATGCACTGATCATCTACTTTCCATAAATTATTAGCAAATTGGTTTAATTACACCTATCCAAAAAATTTACCAGCCTCCTCCATAGCCCCTCTAGCTGTCCTAACCATCGCCAAGATAGGTGTCTTTTCTACCATTGTAAGTAGAAGTCATCTTTAATCAATTTGCTCCTAATTTAGACAAAATAGCTGGAACGTTTATCACACAAACTGTACATGTGAGGTCTGCCTATTTTACAACAGGTGTAATATGTAGTTATGAAACATCCATTTTTTTTATTTGCCTGGACTACACTACTTCTTTATTTTCGTAGGTATTAGTACATGATGATGTGGTCTACACCTATAGGACCCATCCATCTCTTGGACTGTCATTAACAGTACTTGTTTGGCAACAACTATCTAATCACATCTCAATATTACTTTTAAAAATAAAGTCGGTCGGGCATATAAAGTTTAACGTTACATTTCCTGGCTTCCCAAGGGAACTCCAGTATCAATCTGCACAGAGCCTCAGTATACCAGGTTTCTCCCTGGGCAGTCCGTGTCTGCACTGGGCCCACAAGTGATTGCACTTCAGCAGTTCCCATTGCGATCCCTGACTCTCCTGAGACCTCCGCCTGCCGGTCCCCTTTAGTTGCTCACTAACCTGCACCAGCTGGCTCCTCAGCTTCTTGATGCCATCCACCTGTGCTGCCTCTCCAATAAGATCCATCAGTTGTTCCCGGGCCTTCTGCTGCTGCCGCTCCGCTCATACAGCTCCGCACCACTTCAGGAGTCTTCATGCATCTGCTGATCCACAAGCAAAAGCTGCATGCAGTGTGCAACATATATTCTTGGAGCCGCCAATCCACCGCAACCAACACTGTGCAACCGCCAACCGTTCCTCCCGGACGACTGCTTGCACTCTAGCACCGTATGTGATGGGGTACTCACTCTACTTGCTTTTCAGTTACATTGAGGTAGGCACAGGCGGCACTTTGAATACAAAGTCCAGCCTGCTTTATTTAAACTGCATAAAGCATGCCACCAGTATACGAGATAAATGGCATTTCAGTGCAGGAAAACAACATATGCATTTTCCCCATGGCATTTTAGTTTTAGCTCAGTACGTCGCAGGATCAAGTCTTCTTGCAAGAAGACCAAAGTCAGTATATTTAACCCCCTCACAACACATACAGACCATGTGCCAAACAAACTGACACAATTTTAAAAGCCTGAGACACACCCATGGGCAGAAGTATGTGGATAGCCAGACCCACCCATCTCTCTGGCTATCTGTAAAACCTGTCCCTGGAATGCCCTAATAAGACTTGTGGCACTACAAGTCTTAGAGCAGATATTCAGGCTTCCACAACTTTCGGAATACATACCCTCTGCCATGTTACATAGTACATAATGATGTGCTCGTCACCTATATGACCAATCCATCTTTTGGACTGGGTGTCATTAGTAGTACTTATATGGTCACAGTTACGTATGTCATGATATTACTTTTAAAAAAGATAGTCAGGTATTTAAAGTTTTTTGAATGAATGTTAAGTCTGCCAAGTCAGGAGCTTGGCAACTTATCCATACTAAAGGATCTGTAGAAGAATGTAACATGGTCAAATTTGACCCATGAAAACACATTTAAAAATCTGCATCACAATAAAATGCACTGATCATCTACTTTCCATAAATTATTAGCAAATTGGTTTAATTACACCTATCCAAAAAATTTACCAGCCTCCTCCATAGCCCCTCTAGCTGTCCTAACCATCGCCAAGATAGGTGTCTTTTCTA
Organism: Anomaloglossus baeobatrachus; assembly: GCF_048569485.1. Lineage (NCBI taxonomy): Eukaryota > Metazoa > Chordata > Amphibia > Anura > Aromobatidae > Anomaloglossus > Anomaloglossus baeobatrachus. The sequence goes on along the minus strand of NC_134356.1, from coordinate 607,220,671 downwards.
CCATTGTAAGTAGAAGTCATCTTTAATCAATTTGCTCCTAATTTAGACAAAATAGCTGGAACATTTATCACACAAAATGTACATGTGAGGTCTGCCTATTTTACAACAGGTGTAATATGTAGTTATGAAACATCCATTTTTTTTATTTGCCTGGACTACACTACTTTATTTTTGTAGGTATTAGTACATGATGATGTGGTCTACACCTATAGGACCCATCCATCTCTTGGACTGTCATTAACAGTACTTCTTTGGCAACAACTATCTAATCACATCTCAATATTACTTTTAAAAATAAAGTCGAACGGGCATATAAAGTTTAACGTTACATTTCCTGGCTTCCCAAGGGAACTCCAGTATCAATCTGCACAGATCCTCAGTATACCAGGTTTCTCCCTGGGCAGTCCGTGTCTGCACTGGGCCCACAAGGGATTGCACTTCAGCAGTTCCCATTGCGATCCCTGACTCTCCTGAGACCTCTGCCTGCCGGTCCCCTTTAGCTGCTCACTAACCTGCACCAGCTGGCTCCTCAGCTTCTTGATGCCATCCACCTGTGCTGCCTCTCCAATAAGATCCATCAGTTGTTCCCGGGCCTTCTGCTGCTGCCGCTCCGCTCACACTACTCCGCACCACTTCAGGAGTCTTCATGCATCCGCTGATCCACAAGCAAAAGCTGCATGCAGTGTGCAACGTATATTCTTGGAGCCGCCAATCCACCGCAACCAACACTGTGCAACCGCCAACCGTTCCTCCCGGATGACTGCTTGCACTCTAGCACCGTATGTGATGGGGGTACTCACTCTACTTGCTTCTCAGTTACATTGAGGTAGGCACAGGCGGCACTTTGAATACAAAGTCCAGCCTGCTTTATTTAAACTGCATAAAGCATGCCACCAGTATACGAGATAAATGGCATTTCAGTGCAGGAAAACAACATATGCATTTTCCCCATGGCATTTTAGTTTTAGCTCAGTACGTCGCAGGATCAAGTCTTCTTGCAAGAAGACCAAAGTCAGTATATTTAACCCCCCTCACAACACATACAGACCATGTGCCAAACAAACTGACACAATTTTAAAAGCCTGAGACACACCCATGGGCAGAAGTATGTGGATAGCCAGACCCACCTATCTCTCTGGCTATCTGTAAAACCTGTCCCTGGAATGCCCTAATAAGACTTGTGGCACTACAAGTCTTAGAGCAGATATTCAGGCTTCCACAACTTTCGGAATACATACCCTCTGCCATGTTACATAGTACATAATGATGTGCTCGTCACCTATATGACCAATCCATCTTTTGGACTGGGTGTCATTAGTAGTACTTATATGGTCACAGTTACGTATGTCATGATATTACTTTTAAAAAAGATAGTCAGGTATTTAAAGTTTTTTGAATGAATGTTAAGTCTGCCAAGTCAGGAGCTTGGCAACTTATCCATACTAAAGGATCTGTAGAAGAATGTAACATGGTCAAATTTGACCCATGAAAACACATTTAAAAATCTGCATCACAATAAAATGCACTGATCATCTACTTTCCATAAATTATTAGCAAATTGGTTTAATTACACCTATCCAAAAAATTTACCAGCCTCCTCCATAGCCCTTCTAGCTGTCCTAACCATCGCCAAGATAGGTGTCTTTTCTACCATTGTAAGTAGAAGTCATCTTTAATCAATTTGCTCCTAATTTAGACAAAATAGCTGGAACGTTTATCACACAAACTGTACATGTGAGGTCTGCCTATTTTACAACAGGTGTAATATGTAGTTATGAAACATCCATTTTTTTTATTTGCCTGGACTACACTACTTCTTTATTTTCGTAGGTATTAGTACATGATGATGTGGTCTACACTTATAGGACCCATCCATCTCTTGGACTGTCATTAACAGTACTTCTTTGGCAACAACTATCTAATCACATCTCAATATTACTTTTAAAAATAAAGTCGGTCGAGCATATAAAGTTTAACGTTACATTTCCTGGCTTCCCAAGGGAACTCCAGTATCAATCTGCACAGATCCTCAGTATACCAGGTTTCTCCCTGGGCAGTCCGTGTCTGCACTGGGCCCACAAGGGATTGCACTTCAGCAGTTCCCATTGCGATCCCTGACTCTCCTGAGACCTCCGCCTGCCGGTCCCCTTTAGCTGCTCACTAACCTGCACCAGCTGGCTCCTCAGCTTCTTGATGCCATCCACCTGTGCTGCCTCTCCAATAAGATCCATCAGTTGTTCCCGGGCCTTCTGCTGCTGCCGCTCCGCTCACACTACTCCGCACCACTTCAGGAGTCTTCATGCATCCGCTGATCCACAAGCAAAAGCTGCATGCAGTGTGCAACGTATATTCTTGGAGCCGCCAATCCACCGCAAACAACACTGTGCAACCGCCAACCGTTCCTCCCGGACGACTGCTTGCACTCTAGCACCGTATGTGATGGGGGTACTCACTCTACTTGCTTCTCAGTTACATTGAGGTAGGCACAGGCGGCACTTTGAATACAAAGTCCAGCCTGCTTTATTTAAACTGCATAAAGCATGCCACCAGTATACGAGATAAATGGCAGTTCAGTGCAGGAAAACAACATATGCATTTTCCCCATGGCATTTTAGTTAAAGCTCAGTACGTCGCAGGATCAAGTCTTCTTGCAAGAAGACCAAAGTCAGTATATTTAACCCCCCTCACAACACATACAGACCATGTGCCAAACAAACTGACACAATTTTAAAATCCTGAGACACACCCATGGGCAGAAGTATGTGGATAGCCAGACCCACTTATCTCTCTGGCTATCTGTAAAACCTGTCCCTGGAATGCCCTAATAAGACTTGTGGCACTACAAGTCTTAGAGCAGATATTCAGGCTTCCACAACTTTCGGAATACATACCCTCTGCCATATTACATAGTACATAATGATGTGCTCGTCACCTATATGACCAATCCATCTTTTGGACTGGGTGTCATTAGTAGTACTTATATGGTCACAGTTACGTATGTCATGATATTACTTTTAAAAAAGATAGTCAGGTATTTAAACTTTTTTGAATGAATGTTAAGTCTGCCAAGTCAGGAGCTTGGCAACTTATCCATACACAAGGATCTGTAGAAGAATGTAACATGGTCAAATTTGACCCATGAAAACACATTTAAAAATCTGCATCACAATAAAATGCACTGATCATCTACTTTCCATAAATTATTAGCAAATTGGTTTAATTACACCTATCCAAAAAATTTACCAGCCTCCTCCATAGCCCCTCTAGCTGTCCTAACCATCGCCAAGATAGGTGTCTTTTCTACCATTGTAAGTAGAAGTCATCTTTAATCAATTTGCTCCTAATTTAGACAAAATAGCTGGAACGTTTATCACACAAACTGTACATGTGAGGTCTGCCTATTTTACAACAGGTGTAATATGTAGTTATGAAACATCCATTTTTTTTATTTGCCTGGACTACACTACTTTATTTTCGTAGGTATTAGTACATGATGATGTGGTCTACACCTATAGGACCCATCCATCTCTTGGACTGTCATTAACAGTACTTCTTTGGCAACAACTATCTAATCACATCTCAATATTACTTTTAAAAATAAAGTCGAACGGGCATATAAAGTTTAACGTTACATTTCCTGGCTTCCCAAGGGAACTCCAGTATCAATCTGCACAGATCCTCAGTATACCAGGTTTCTCCCTGGGCAGTCCGTGTCTGCACTGGGCCCACAAGGGATTGCACTTCAGCAGTTCCCATTGCGATCCCTGACTCTCCTGAGACCTCTGCCTGCCGGTCCCCTTTAGCTGCTCACTAACCTGCACCAGCTGGCTCCTCAGCTTCTTGATGCCATCCACCTGTGCTGCCTCTCCAATAAGATCCATCAGTTGTTCCCGGGCCTTCTGCTGCTGCCGCTCCGCTCACACAGCTCCGCACCACTTCAGGAGCCTTCATGCATCCGCTGATCCACAAGCAAAAGCTGCATGCAGTGTGCAACGTATATTCTTGGAGCCGCCAATCCACCGCAACCAACACTGTGCAACCGCCAACCGTTCCTCCCGGACGACTGCTTGCACTCTAGCACCGTATGTGATGGGGGTACTCACTCTACTTGCTTCTCAGTTACATTGAGGTAGGCACAGGCGGCACTTTGAATACAAAGTCCAGCCTGCTTTATTTAAACTGCATAAAGCATGCCACCAGTATACGAGATAAATGGCATTTCAGTGCAGGAAAACAACATATGCATTTTCCCCATGGCATTTTAATTTTAGCTCAGTACGTCACAGGATCAAGTCTTCTTGCAAGAAGACCAAAGTCAGTATATTTAACCCCCCTCACAACACATACAGACCATGTGCCAAACAAACTGACACAATTTTAAAAGCCTGAGACACACCCATGGGCAGAAGTATGTGGATAGCCAGACCCACCTATCTCTCTGGCTATCTGTAAAACCTGTCCCTGGAATGCCCTAATAAGACTTGTGGCACTACAAGTCTTAGAGCAGATATTCAGGCTTCCACAACTTTCGGAATACATACCCTCTGCCATGTTACATAGTACATAATGATGTGCTCGTCACGTATATGACCAATCCATCTTTTGGACTGGGTGTCATTAGTAGTACTTATATGGTCACAGTTACGTATGTCATGATATTACTTTTAAAAAAGATAGTCAGGTATTTAAAGTTTTTTGAATGAATGTTAAGTCTGCCAAGTCAGGAGCTTGGCAACTTATCCATACTAAAGGATCTGTAGAAGAATGTAACATGGTCAAATTTGACCCATGAAAACACATTTAAAAATCTGCATCACAATAAAATGCACTGATCATCTACTTTCCATAAATTATTAGCAAATTGGTTTAATTACACCTATCCAAAAAATTTACCAGCCTCCTCCATAGCCCCTCTAGCTGTCCTAACCATCGCCAAGATAGGTGTCTTTTCTACCATTGTAAGTAGAAGTCATCTTTAATCAATTTGCTCCTAATTTAGACAAAATAGCTGGAACGTTTATCACACAAACTGTACATGTGAGGTCTGCCTATTTTACAACAGGTGTAATATGTAGTTATGAAACATCCATTTTTTTTTATTTGCCTGGACTACACTACTTCTTTATTTTCGTAGGTATTAGTACATGATGATGTGGTCTACACCTATAGGACCCATCCATCTCTTGGACTGTCATTAACAGTACTTGTTTGGCACAACTATCTAATCACATCTCAATATTACTTTTAAAAATAAAGTCGGTCGGGCATATAAAGTTTAACGTTACATTTCCTGGCTTCCCAAGGGAACTCCAGTATCAATCTGCACAGATCCTCAGTATACCAGGTTTCTCCCTGGGCAGTCCGTGTCTGCACTGGGCCCACAAGGGATTGCACTTCAGCAGTTCCCATTGCGATCCCTGACTCTCCTGAGACCTCCGCCTGCCGGTCCCCTTTAGCTGCTCACTAACCTGCACCAGCTGGCTCCTCAGCTTCTTGATGCCATCCACCTGTGCTGCCTCTCCAATAAGATCCATCAGTTGTTCCCGGGCCTTCTGCTGCTGCCGCTCCGCTCACACTACTCCGCACCACTTCAGGAGTCTTCATGCATCCGCTGATCCACAAGCAAAAGCTGCATGCAGTGTGCAACGTATATTCTTGGAGCCGCCAATCCACCGCAACCAACACTGTGCAACCGCCAACCGTTCCTCCCGGACGACTGCTTGCACTCTAGCACCGTATGTGATGGGGGTACTCACTCTACTTGCTTCTCAGTTACATTGAGGTAGGCACAGGCGGCACTTTGAATACAAAGTCCAGCCTGCTTTATTTAAACTGCATAAAGCATGCCACCAGTATACGAGATAAATGGCATTTCAGTGCAGGAAAACAACATATGCATTTTCCCCATGGCATTTTAGTTTTAGCTCAGTACGTCGCAGGATCAAGTCTTCTTGCAAGAAGACCAAAGTCAGTATATTTAACCCCCCTCACAACACATACAGACCATGTGCCAAACAAACTGACACAATTTTAAAAGCCTGAGACACACCCATGGGCAGAAGTATGTGGATAGCCAGACCCACCTATCTCTCTGGCTATCTGTAAAACCTGTCCCTGGAATGCCCTAATAAGACTTGTGGCACTACAAGTCTTAGAGCAGATATTCAGGCTTCCACAACTTTCGGAATACATACCCTCTGCCATGTTACATAGTACATAATGATGTGCTCGTCACCTATATGACCAATCCATCTTTTGGACTGGGTGTCATTAGTAGTACTTATATGGTCACAGTTACGTATGTCATGATATTACTTTTAAAAAAGATAGTCAGGTATTTAAAGTTTTTTGAATGAATGTTAAGTCTGCCAAGTCAGGAGCTTGGCAACTTATCCATACTAAAGGATCTGTAGAAGAATGTAACATGGTCAAATTTGACCCATGAAAACACATTTAAAAATCTGCATCACAATAAAATGCACTGATCATCTACTTTCCATAAATTATTAGCAAATTGGTTTAATTACACCTATCCAAAAAATTTACCAGCCTCCTCCATAGCCCTTCTAGCTGTCCTAACCATCGCCAAGATAGGTGTCTTTTCTACCATTGTAAGTAGAAGTCATCTTTAATCAATTTGCTCCTAATTTAGACAAAATAGCTGGAACGTTTATCACACAAACTGTACATGTGAGGTCTGCCTATTTTACAACAGGTGTAATATGTAGTTATGAAACATCCATTTTTTTTATTTGCCTGGACTACACTACTTCTTTATTTTCGTAGGTATTAGTACATGATGATGTGGTCTACACTTATAGGACCCATCCATCTCTTGGACTGTCATTAACAGTACTTCTTTGGCAACAACTATCTAATCACATCTCAATATTACTTTTAAAAATAAAGTCGGTCGAGCATATAAAGTTTAACGTTACATTTCCTGGCTTCCCAAGGGAACTCCAGTATCAATCTGCACAGATCCTCAGTATACCAGGTTTCTCCCTGGGCAGTCCGTGTCTGCACTGGGCCCACAAGGGATTGCACTTCAGCAGTTCCCATTGCGATCCCTGACTCTCCTGAGACCTCCGCCTGCCGGTCCCCTTTAGCTGCTCACTAACCTGCACCAGCTGGCTCCTCAGCTTCTTGATGCCATCCACCTGTGCTGCCTCTCCAATAAGATCCATCAGTTGTTCCCGGGCCTTCTGCTGCTGCCGCTCCGCTCACACTACTCCGCACCACTTCAGGAGTCTTCATGCATCCGCTGATCCACAAGCAAAAGCTGCATGCAGTGTGCAACGTATATTCTTGGAGCCGCCAATCCACCGCAAACAACACTGTGCAACCGCCAACCGTTCCTCCCGGACGACTGCTTGCACTCTAGCACCGTATGTGATGGGGGTACTCACTCTACTTGCTTCTCAGTTACATTGAGGTAGGCACAGGCGGCACTTTGAATACAAAGTCCAGCCTGCTTTATTTAAACTGCATAAAGCATGCCACCAGTATACGAGATAAATGGCAGTTCAGTGCAGGAAAACAACATATGCATTTTCCCCATGGCATTTTAGTTAAAGCTCAGTACGTCGCAGGATCAAGTCTTCTTGCAAGAAGACCAAAGTCAGTATATTTAACCCCCCTCACAACACATACAGACCATGTGCCAAACAAACTGACACAATTTTAAAATCCTGAGACACACCCATGGGCAGAAGTATGTGGATAGCCAGACCCACTTATCTCTCTGGCTATCTGTAAAACCTGTCCCTGGAATGCCCTAATAAGACTTGTGGCACTACAAGTCTTAGAGCAGATATTCAGGCTTCCACAACTTTCGGAATACATACCCTCTGCCATATTACATAGTACATAATGATGTGCTCGTCACCTATATGACCAATCCATCTTTTGGACTGGGTGTCATTAGTAGTACTTATATGGTCACAGTTACGTATGTCATGATATTACTTTTAAAAAAGATAGTCAGGTATTTAAACTTTTTTGAATGAATGTTAAGTCTGCCAAGTCAGGAGCTTGGCAACTTATCCATACACAAGGATCTGTAGAAGAATGTAACATGGTCAAATTTGACCCATGAAAACACATTTAAAAATCTGCATCACAATAAAATGCACTGATCATCTACTTTCCATAAATTATTAGCAAATTGGTTTAATTACACCTATCCAAAAAATTTACCAGCCTCCTCCATAGCACCTCTAGCTGTCCTAACCATCGCCAAGATAGGTGTCTTTTCTACCATTGTAAGTAGAAGTCATCTTTAATCAATTTGCTCCTAATTTAGACAAAATAGCTGGAACGTTTATCACACAAACTGTACATGTGAGGTCTGCCTATTTTACAACAGGTGTAATATGTAGTTATGAAACATCCATTTTTTTTATTTGCCTGGACTACACTACTTCTTTATTTTCGTAGGTATTAGTACATGATGATGTGGTCTACACCTATAGGACCCATCCATCTCTTGGACTGTCATTAACAGTACTTGTTTGGCAACAACTATCTAATCACATCTCAATATTACTTTTAAAAATAAAGTCGGTCGAGCATATAAAGTTTAACGTTACATTTCCTGGCTTCCCAAGGGAACTCCAGTATCAATCTGCACAGATCCTCAGTATACCAGGTTTCTCCCTGGGCAGTCCGTGTCTGCACTGGGCCCACAAGAGATTGCACTTCAGCAGTTCCCATTGCGATCCCTGACTCTCCTGAGACCTCCGCCTGCCGGTCCCCTTTAGCTGCTCACTAACCTGCACCAGCTGGCTCCTCAGCTTCTTGATGCCATCCACCTGTGCTGCCTCTCCAATAAGATCCATCAGTTGTTCCCGGGCCTTCTGCTGCTGCCGCTCCGCTCACACAGCTCCGCACCACTTCAGGAGTCTTCATGCATCTGCTGATCCACAAGCAAAAGCTGCATGCAGTGTGCAACGTATATTCTTGGAGCCGCCAATCCACCGCAACCAACACTGTGCAACCGCCAACCGTTCCTCCCGGACGACTGCTTGCACTCTAGCACCGTATGTGATGGGGTACTCACTCTACTTGCTTCTCAGTTACATTGAGGTAGGCACAGGCGCCACTTTGAATACAAAGTCCAGCCTGCTTTATTTAAACTGCATAAAGCATGCCACCAGTATACGAGATAAATGGCATTTCAGTGCAGGAAAACAACATATGCATTTTCCCCATGGCATTTTAGTTTTAGCTCAGTACGTCGCAGGATCAAGTCTTCTTGCAAGAAGACCAAAGTCAGTATATTTAACCCCCCTCACAACACATACAGACCATGTGCCAAACAAACTGACACAATTTTAAAAGCCTGAGACACACCCATGGGCAGAAGTATGTGGATAGCCAGACCCACCTATCTCTCTGGCTATCTGTAAAACCTGTCCCTGGAATGCCCTAATAAGACTTGTGGCACTACAAGTCTTAGAGCAGATATTCAGGCTTCCACAACTTTCGGAATACATACCCTCTGCCATATTACATAGTACATAATGATGTGCTCGTCACCTATATGACCAATCCATCTTTTGGACTGGGTGTCATTAGTAGTACTTATATGGTCACAGTTACGTATGTCATGATATTACTTTTAAAAAAGATAGTCAGGTATTTAAACTTTTTTGAATGAATGTTAAGTCTGCCAAGTCAGGAGCTTGGCAACTTATCCATACACAAGGATCTGTAGAAGAATGTAACATGGTCAAATTTGACCCATGAAAACACATTTAAAAATCTGCATCACAATAAAATGCACTGATCATCTACTTTCCATAAATTATTAGCAAATTGGTTTAATTACACCTATCCAAAAAATTTACCAGCCTCCTCCATAGCCCCTCTAGCTGTCCTAACCATCGCCAAGATAGGTGTCTTTTCTACCATTGTAAGTAGAAGTCATCTTTAATCAATTTGCTACTAATTTAGACAAAATAGCTGGAACGTTTATCACACAAACTGTACATGTGAGGTCTGCCTATTTTACAACAGGTGTAATATGTAGTTATGAAACATCCATTTTTTTTATTTGCCTGGACTACACTACTTCTTTATTTTCGTAGATATTAGTACATGATGATGTGGTCTACACCTATAGGACCCATCCATTTCTTGGACTGTCATTAACAGTACTTGTTTGGCAACAACTATCTAATCACATCTCAATATTACTTTTAAAAATAAAGTCGGTCGGGCATATAAAGTTTAACGTTACATTTCCTGGCTTCCCAAGGGAACTCCAGTATCAATCTGCACAGAGCCTCAGTATACCAGGTTTCTCCCTGGGCAGTCCGTGTCTGCACTGGGCCCACAAGGGATTGCACTTCAGCAGTTCCCATTGCGATCCCTGACTCTCCTGAGACCTCCGCCTGCCGGTCCCCTTTAGCTGCTCACTAACCTGCACCAGCTGGCTCCTCAGCTTCTTGATGCCATCCACCTGTGCTGCCTCTCCAATAAGATCCATCAGTTGTTCCCGGGCCTTCTGCTGCTGCCGCTCCGCTCACACAGCTCCGCACCACTTCAGGAGTCTTCATGCATCTGCTGATCCACAAGCAAAAGCTGCATGCAGTGTGCAACGTATATTCTTGGAGCCGCCAATCCACCGCAACCAACACTGTGCAACCGCCAACCGTTCCTCCCGGACGACTGCTTGCACTCTAGCACCGTATGTGATGGGGTACTCACTCTACTTGCTTCTCAGTTACATTGAGGTAGGCACAGGCGCCACTTTGAATACAAAGTCCAGCCTGCTTTATTTAAACTGCATAAAGCATGCCACCAGTATACGAGATAAATGGCATTTCAGTGCAGGAAAACAACATATGCATTTTCCCCATGGCATTTTAGTTTTAGCTCAGTACGTCGCAGGATCAAGTCTTCTTGCAAGAAGACCAAAGTCAGTATATTTAACCCCCCTCACAACACATACAGACCATGTGCCAAACAAACTGACACAATTTTAAAAGCCTGAGACACACCCATGGGCAGAAGTATGTGGATAGCCAGACCCACCTATCTCTCTGGCTATCTGTAAAACCTGTCCCTGGAATGCCCTTATAAGACTTGTGGCACTACAAGTCTTAGAGCAGATATTCAGGCTTCCACAACTTTCGGAATACATACCCTCTGCCATGTTACATAGTACATAATGATGTGCTCGTCACCTATATGACCAATCCATCTTTTGGACTGGGTGTCATTAGTAGTACTTATATGGTTACAGTTACGTATGTCATGATATTACTTTTAAAAAAGATAGTCAGGTATTTAAACTTTTTTGAATGAATGTTAAGTCTGCCAAGTCAGGAGCTTGGCAACTTATCCATACACAAGGATCTGTAGAAGAATGTAACATGGTCAAATTTGACCCATGAAAACACATTTCAAAATCTGCATCACAATAAAATGCACTGATCATCTACTTTCCATAAATTATTAGCAAATTGGTTTAATTACACCTATCCAAAAAATTTACCAGCCTCCTCCATAGCCCCTCTAGCTGTCCTAACCATCGCCAAGATAGGTGTCTTTTCTACCATTGTAAGTAGAAGTCATCTTTAATCAATTTGCTCCTAATTTAGACAAAATAGCTGGAACGTTTATCACACAAACTGTACATGTGAGGTCTGCCTATTTTACAACAGGTGTAATATGTAGTTATGAAACATCTATTTTTTTTATTTGCCTGGACTACACTACTTCTTTATTTTCGTAGGTATTAGTACATGATGATGTGGTCTACACCTATAGGACCCATCCATCTCTTGGACTGTCATTAACAGTACTTGTTTGGCAACAACTATCTAATCACATCTCAATATTACTTTTAAAAATAAAGTCGGTCGGGCATATAAAGTTTAACGTTACATTTCCTGGCTTCCGAAGGGAACTCCAGTATCAATCTGCACAGACCCTCAGTATACCAGG